>NC_133325.1:150237201-150540460 GCF_042186555.1 Aquarana catesbeiana
AGTGTATGGGAGGGATTTGTGTTTAGGCGCGAATTTGAAAGACTGAGTTCATATAGACACAAGGAATCCAGTCTTCGGGCTCACTCTACACACACATCTCACTCTCTTGACACACACATCCTGCTTCCAAGACACTCTCTTTGCACACAGCTCTTGCTCCAAGACACACAGCTCTCCTATACACCTATTCAAGCCAGGACACAAGAGGTTAATCGGCCATCTTTAAAACACCAAGACAAAGGAAGCACATGTCTAATGACTCTAAGGACTTTTTCAGATCTTTGAAACAAATGAACTATATTTGAACATTTTTTGCATATATGAAACAACACTAATTCTGAATATGAATGTACTATTTTTGTAAGTATTTTCCAAGTTTATGTGTGTACAATAAAACACACGATTTTTGATTTAAGCTGACTCAAGCAGAAATAATTTCCAAAATTCGTCTCACGAGAATCATCATTATTGAAGGCTTTTTATACAATATTAAGCCATATATTTCAGAACCCCATTCTGAAAGTCTTTGTGTCTGTCCTATAAGCCTCACTTTCAGACACTTTGGGCCACTCTCCTATGTATTGAAGTGGGAAGCTTACTTGGACAGACCCATAGACCAACCACCTTGGAAGCAAATCTGGCTAGCCTCATCCAAGTGCTGCCGGAAAATATTCACCCAAGAGAACGCCTACAAGTTTCTCTCGCACTGGTATATGACTTTTGTGCAGGTCGCCAAATTGGCTCCCTCCTTATCCCCCATGTGCTTACAGGAATGCAGGAACCTAGGCAACCTACTTTCATATCTGGTGGTCCTGCGCTGGATTAAATTAATTACAGTGCCATCATCCATATGGAGAAAGAGAAGGGATAATGTAAATTAATGCGTTAGTACGGGCACCGTTTAGGAGATATCCATACTGGATGCAGCCGGTGATGTCACCCGCATATGCGCTCTGAGTGTCCTTCACAGCACTATACCAGGAACCGAGGGCTCCCGCATGCATGTGCGGGGTAGTGACGTCATTGCTGCTCTGGCCACTCACACAGCCGGAGTCCGTGAACCTGGAAGGAAGACGGAAGCCCTGTTGGCGGTCACAGCACATCGCTGGAGGGCTTCATTCTAAGGTAAGTGTTTCAGTATTGCGATGCATACTAGCACATTATGCAATTGTCTTACAGGGGAACTTTTTTTTTTTTGTTACTGCAGTGGTTTACAACCAATTTAAACAGTGTGTGTTTAGGTATCACTTTGATCTCAATAGTGACTGACTTCCTCTTAAACTAAGTGTACACAGTCTGATCCATGAAATCAAAAACAGGTCCAGATATCAACTGTGCTCATAAATATTTCACTCCTTAAATGGAATCCAATACTCTCTTCACCACTTCACACACCCTGGTGCCCATCAGATGTGCTCTCACACCCAAGGTTTGATCTCAATGTGTTTAAACAGAGGTCTAGTATAGCTCTCGTTATAGGCAGCTTCCATATAGAATTGCTCTGTCCTAGTTCTCTATTATTTCCCAATGCATTCTGGGTTACAGGAGCCTCCACTCTCTCTCCTCCAATGCCCAGCTAATACTTCATAAATGCTTCATTAATACACCATAAATGCTCTAGGTGGTGTTAAGGTGCGGTTACAGAGCATGAACATTAAAATCTTTGGAAGTGGTTGACAAGCGTCATGAAAGTGACAGGCCTGTTTCACATGGGCGTCAGCTTGGATAAGAGCTGAGTGAACAGCAAGCTTTAACAAAGCATTTGCAGAGCTTTCAGCAAATTTGTTGACACTTTTAAAGTACTATTCAGCTCCAGACACTTTAAGAACATATACATACATGAACCAGAAGTGACTGCTGGTGATGTCTTTCCGGTTGGCTTGTTGGTTTCCCAGTGCATCCTGGGATATCTCATACCTCCAAAACACATCAAAGCTAACGCTGAATAAAAGGCCTTCAAAAATCTCAGGTGCTGAGATAAGAGAGCATAGTCAGACTTCTATGGAGGCTTTGGAAACGCTTTGAAGCACCAATAAAGTGACATAATAATTGGTAGGGTATAATTTGCAAAGCAAAGCAAACACAGGACTGTAAGGTAACCAATTTATTTAGTGACAGCGGCTTTGATTGGCATTCAGCAAGCTTTTAAAAAGCGCATCCAATGCCATATTTTAAAAGCAAGTGTAAATGAGCCCTAATAGTCCTAAAAGTAGTAAGAAGTCAACAGCAGTACTAATCCAATCTAATCCACATAATCCAAAACTAGAAAAATAGTTTTATGGCTTTACATAACACTTCAACCACTTGCTGCCCACCCACCTGCAATGTACATTGGGTGAGTGGCCAATGTAGGCAAAGGGTTGTTCCCGGACATCGCTGCCTACTTCCGGGTTTAGGGCACGCGCATGCCCACCCCTGCCTGGCACCCACTGTGATTGCACACAGCAGGAACCTGTCAGAAAGTCCCTTGATTGATGTCCAGGATCTGCTGTTCGGCTGTGTGCAATCACAGCCCAGAGCTCTGTGTTGATAAACAATACAGAGCTCTGTACAGAGAGCGATCTGTCGGTTTCTCACTCAGAGATCTAGTAGTAGTAAAGCAGCACATATTACACACACTACACATTGTTAGGCACACAGTTAACCCTTTGATCTCCCTAGATGTTAACCCCTTCCCAGACAGTGTCATTAGTACAGATTGGCCACCTCACTATCGCAGTCCCTTTATAAGTTGCTGATCACCGTCATTAGTAGTATAACAATTTTTTTTTAAATTATATAAATGTAATACAATTTCCAGTATATATACAGTATCTCACAAAAGTAAGTACACCCCTCACATTTTTGTAATATTTTATTATATCTTTTCATGTGACAACACAGAAGAAATAACAATTTGCTACAATGTAAAGTAGTGAGGGTACAGCTTGTATAACAGTGTAAATTTGCTGCCCCCTCAAAATAACTCAACACACAGCTATTAATGTCTAAACCGCTGGCGAAAAAAGTGAGTACACCCCGAAGTGAAAATGTCCAAATGGGCCCAAAGTGTCAATATTTTGTGTGGCCACCATTATTTTCCAGCACTGCCTTAACCCTCTTGGGCATGGAGCTCACCAGAGCTTCACAGTTTGCCACTGGAGTCCTCTTCCACTCCTCCATGATGACATCACGGAGCTGGTGGATGTTAGAGACCTTCTCCACCTTCTGTCTGAGGATGCCCGCAGATGCTCAATAGGGATTAAGTCTGGAGACATGCTTGACCGGTTCATCACCTTTACTCTCAGCTTCTTCAGCAAGGCAGTGGTTATCTTGGAGGTGTGTTTGGCGTCGTTATCATGTTGGAATACTGCCCAGTCTCCGAAGGGAGGGGATCATGATTTGCTTCAGTATGTGGCAGTACATGTTGGCATTCTTGGTTCCCTCAATAAACTGTAGCTCCCCAGTGCCGGCAGCACTCATGCAGCGACAGACCATGACACTCCCACCACCATGCTTGACTGTAGGCAAGACACACTTGTCTTTGTACTCCTCACCTGGTTGCTACCACACACGCTTGACACCATCTGAACCAAATAAGTTTATCTGGGTCTCATCAGACCACAGGAAATGGTTCCAGTAATCCATGTCCTTAGTCTGCAGCAAACTGTATGCGGGCTTTCTTGTGCATCATCTTTAGACATAAATCTTTCGGAGGGCAAGTGGTTAAATAGGCAGATTTCCCATTCTGTGTAGTTTACCAGCGATCGATGGGTGCTGGAGAATATAGAGTGCCCAGTACCCGCAGATCAGCTTCTGCTGTGAATTTTCACAGTAGAATTGGCCCACCAAAAGTATGCACGCCCCCTGCAGGCAGAAGTCCGTAATCACATATTTGTATACAGTATCTGACAAAAGTGAGTACACCCCTCACATTTTTGTAAATATTTTAGTATATCTTTTCATGTGACAACACTGAAGAAATGACACTTTGCTACAATGTAAAGTAGTGAGTGTACAGCTTGTATAACAGTGTAAATTTGCTGTCCCCTCAAAATAACTCAACACACAGCCATTCATTTCTAAACCGCTGGCAACAAAAGTGAGTACAACCCTAAGTGAAAATGTCCAAATTGGGCCCAAAGTGTCAACATTTTGTGTGGCCACCATTATTTTCCAGCATTGCCTTAACCCTCTTGGGCATGGAGTTCACCAGAGCTTCACAGGTTGCCACTGGAGTCCTCTTCAACTCCTCCATGACGACATCATGGAGCTGGTGGATGTTAGAGACCTTGCGCTCCTCCACCTATCCAGAGGTTGTCTTTGGGAAATAGACGTATGAGCAGCGATGTGTCTTGGCCTAGGCCGACAAGGCCCAGGCCTAGGGCGGTACTTTGTGAGGGGACGGCAAAAAAGCCACCCCCGCATAAAAAAAGCCCCCTAGCCCTCCTACTGCACACAGGGCCATCATCAGGTGGGTACAGTTGAATCCCGGAGCCCAGTGTCACAACAAGTTCCGACACTGAGCTCCGGTAACTGACCTGACAGGGGTGTGCTAGTGTGGGCACCCCGGACATCTACCACCCAGGGTCCCACATGCGGAGATCCAATCGCCTTTTTGTGGCAGTTGACACCTCTCTCCCCACTGGCAGCTGCACACAGATCACCGAGGAACCTCCTCCTCAGCTCCAAAGTTCTCGTATACACAGCTAGGAGGAGGAGGAGGGACATGACTGCACTGTAGAGCCATGCTGCTGTTCTGAAGTCTGTGCATTGTTTGCAGAGGCACAGATGCACACATTGAGTGAGGGGAGAGGGGGGTTAGAGGATTTGTGTTGGAGGTGCTTTGGGAGGGGAGAAGGAGATCTGACCCACCCTCCCACTAGCACATGTCCTCTACCCTCCCAAAGCATCCCCAGCACATAATCCCTTACCCCCCTTTCCCCCAAATCAAAAATGCCGCGTCCCTCTGTCCTCCCACGGCGTCCCCTTGTCGCTCCTCCCACAGCATCCCTCTGTTCTCCTCCCACGGCGTCCCTCTGTCCTCATCCCATGGCGCCCCCTGTCCTCTTCCCATGAAATGGCAGGGTGGGTCTTAAACAGAAAGGGGTGTGGCCTTGACAGGAAGGGGTTGGTCATCTTTAAATTAGATGGTGCGCGAGTTTAGTCAGGCCTAGGGCAACACAAAACTTAAATACAACACTGCATCTAACCACCACTGTTTTCTTTAAAGCCCTAAGACAAAAGAGTAGTAGCACAGACCTGATGAATTTGTCATAGACAACTAACTTAGTCCATAGGTTACTCCCAGAAAAATCAATATGGTCATTCGAGCAGCACAATAAAGTGCAGGACCTTGATGGACCAGGAGTCACCAGAACCATTAACAAATTGAGGAAACATAAAATACACTACCTGACCAGTCATTAGACGAGTAAACGAGTCTACCTGGCGGCCTTAGTCACTCCTCCAAAAAAGTCAGCTTCTATGAACTTCTCTAGTAACTTCTATACATTTCTGGTGCCATAGCAACATATCTAAAAAATGAAGATAGAATTTGTAATGCACAGAAGGCATATTGTAAATGTTTAAGACTTGGACAGCAGGGAGGGCTTTCTATGGCAATTAAGATTCCTGCCTGGGTAATTGAAAGGCTGCAGCATCAAGCAGGGATAAAAAGATGTGATCACAGATATAGATATAGGTATGTATCAAGTATTAATCTCTGTATTAGCTATTCTTTTTTCAGTTGTTAGTTGAAACAAGGTCTGCTTAAAGCCCTTACTATTAATGCGTATGTATTGTTATTTTTAACCATGGAACTTGGAAAATGTTATTTCCTTCTCATTGTTATTTAACAGTCTATAAATGCAATTATACTGGGATTATGTGGTTTCAAGTTCTTTTAATAAAAAGTCTTGTAAATTCTTTATGACGCAGCTCAGGAACATGGTTTACTAAGGATCCTTTTTGCATTGAAGATGTTTCCAGTGATTTATGCTTATTCTGTGTACTAACTAGGTATAAATATGATTTCAGTTCAGCATTACTAATTGTTTTGAAAACATCAGTTTCCATTCTGGCTCACTGGCCACAAATTTGGAAGTTTTTGAGTATGGGATTAAGTGCTCACTTTCTGATAACAGTTTGGGCTTGAGATTTAAGATATGCATTTGTCCTGGGTCCGTTTCACTTTCTTCTGTTCAACAGAAATTCTTTCTGCCTCCTATCAGGATAGCAGAAGGAAATACTACTAATACCACATTGAAAGATGGGCATGCACATGATCAAGGGAGGGTTTGAAAGGTGCCACTCCTTAAATCAGAACTTTAAGTGGACAGTGGCAGTAGAGCAGTGTGTCAGTAGTTTTTTGTTTTTATAATTTTCTCAATTTTTTCCAATTTTTTTGTTTTTTATTTTCTTTAAATAATTTTTTTCAATATTTTCATTGTGCTTCTGGGAAAGGGGTGGAGGGTATGTGGCGGTGATGGTGTCAGTAGGGCAGTGGATGGTGTCAGTAGTTTTTATTTTTACATATTGTTTTTTTACAATTTAATTTTTTATTTATTTTTTGTTCACAATCCTTTTTGGGGGGAGGGGGTTGGGCCCGGGGCAGTGGACAGTGTTGGTAGGGCAGGGGGGTGGTGTCAGTAGTTTTTTATTCTATATTTTTTTTATAATTTAACTTTTTATAAATTTGGTTTACAATTTCATTTAAAAAAAATATTTTTTGCATTTTTTTAATCAACCCTGTTGGGGGGGGGGGCTTTGGTGAGATATCAGGGGTCTAAACAGACCCCTGACATCTCCTCTTTGAGACAGGGAAAGGGACTGAGGACATTGATTACCCAGTCACTTTCTCAGCATTGAAGATGAATGGACAGAAGACAGAGGCTCCTGTCCATTCATAAACTGAGCATAGTAACACACAGGTTACTCTGATCAGTTTTCACAGGACACAGGAGTGATCTCGCTTACTGTGTCCAATTCAGAAAAGGCAGGGGTTGGTAAATGACCGCTCCCTTCCTCCGCTCTCCATCTTGACAGATCCCTACAGCCGTTGGGAGAGGAGATGAGGGAAGCCGGCCGTGGGGGACAAGGGGGGGAGGAGGAGGACAGGGAGCTGGAGAAGAAGGGGAGGGTGAAGGACACAGAGGGGGCTGTAGAAGAACGGGGGAGAAGGACACGGAGGGGGGCTGGAGGAGGAGGATACAGGGAACAGCCGGGGATGATCGGTGCAGTGGGAGCGACAGCTGTGATCACCGATCTCCCTGAATAGCTTTTTAGCCGACAGCCGTGGGAGGGAGAGAATGAGAAGCAGAAGTCAGCTATACAAGGAGATCGGTGTTCACAGCTGTGACTCCTGCTGCACCGATCATCCCCGGCTGTGAACCAGGGGACCATCCAGGATCAGCATGGCAGCCAGGATATCAGGCAGCACATGCGGGTGTCCGGGAGCCTCCCCCGAAAAGGATCTCGCACCTCGTGGGAGACTTGTGATATCTGCAATGCCAAGCTTCTGTTTCCAAAGCGAGCAAAATCCTTTCTTCTTAAAAGGCATGGACTGCAGAGAGAGATATAATTTGTAATCCTGTAAAAATCATTAGTAATACCTCATCTGGAATATGCAGTTCCGTTTTGGTCACCAGTTCACAAAAGGATATCGGGGAACTGGAGAAAGTGCAGAAAAGAGCAACCAAACTGATAGAAGGCATGGAGGAACTCAGCTATGAGGCTAGATTAGAGGAACTCAATTGATTCTCTCTTGAGAAGAGGAGATTAAGGGGGGATATGATCAAAATGTATACATAGATAAGTGGTCCATATAGTGAACTTGGCGTTGAGTTATTCATTTTAGGGCCATCACAGAGGACAAGGGGGCACTCTTTACATCTGGAGGAAAAGATTTAAAGTGTTTGTTAAGGCAATTATATAAGACTATGCCAGCCCCTCTATTAGAGGCTGGCATAGCACACTGTGTAAGTTGTTTTTAAAAACGAGTGTTCTAAATACTGACTTTCAGCTGTCTTCAGGCCGGTCACATTACTCGCGGCCGCTTTACAGCTCTTCAGGGGGAGGGGCCATGATCTTCCTCTGACGCCAGCCGGGGAGATCAGGGAGATCACATGGCTGCTCATCTCCGCAGAAGACATCCAGAAGACATCCATTGGAGCTGATGGCAGGCAGGAGTGAGGGGGGAGAGAGGAGAGCAGAGCAGGGCAGCATATGACGGAGGGATGCACTTTGACCACGGTAATCAGGGCAGAGCAGCCCTGGTTATCATGGTCTGTTTAGAGAGGGCATACAGGAAGTGGCAGATTCAGGTTTTTTTTTTACGGTTTAGAGGAGGGCAGATTACACAGCACAAGCACTGTGCTGTGTAACCTGCTTTAAGGGGACAGAATCTATATTTTTTTTTGGGTGTACAAACACTTTAATCTCCAAATACTGAAAGGCTTCTTCACAGTTATGCCCCGTACACACGGTCGGATTTTCCGATGGACATTGTCCGATCGGAGCGTGTTGTCGGAAATTCCGACCGTGTGTGGGCTCCATCAGACATTTTCCATCGGATTTTCCGACACACAAAGTTGGAGAGCAGGAGATAAAATTTTCCGACAACAAAATCCGATCGCGTCAATTCCGACCGTGTGTGGCCTGTTCCGACGCACAAAGTGCCACGCATGCTCAAAAGCAATTCCGACACGGGACAGCTCGTTCTGGTAAACTTAGCGTTCGCAATGGATACAGCATTTTCGTCACGCTGCAATGTTAAAAATGGTTTAATACAGCGCACTCTCTTCTTCTTTATAATGTGACAAGAATTAAGTCGTTTTGCTGCTCATATTCACACACACTTCTCACAAACTTTTATTTGTGTTTTTTTAGTGGGATTCCCTGAATATATTGTTATTAGTTGTCACATCTGACAGTTTTATATTTTTTAATTTTTTTTTATTTTGGATTTTAAGCCTTTTTTTTTCTTTAATGTTTGGATTTTTTTCCAAGGCTGATCTTTGTTCAATGTTATTTTTATTTTTACTCCAGAATATTTTTGTGTGTGTTTTGTGTGTCAAGTTACCCCAACACCATTGATATCTTTTATTATTTAATCTCCAGGAGATTGTTTGGTGTTGGTGTCCCTTGTTCATTTCACATTGTATATGTGAAATGTACCTGAATCCTCACAAACAAACTGTCCTTTTTGAAGTAAAACACATAGGAGAGTATAATTCAAAACAAAAATCCTTTATTAAGGGATCAGAACCAAACAAAGAGGAAGGCAACACTGGATCAACATGAGAAATTAGCGAAGCCTGGGACCCCCACGGCAGACATCAATTCTTCAACATCAAAATTGGTGGCCTGAGGAGTCCATATGTAAGGGAGTGCAGTCTGGTCCGGGATTCACAGAGACTCGGATAGCAGCAGATGACATCTGTGTCCCCAGGCTGTGGTACCACAAGAGGCTGCATTTTTTGGCCGACCAGACTGGATCCAGAGTCCTCACTTTCTGGTCTTCCTTTCACGCTTTATTCCGGGCTGTGGCTGTGCAGTTGGAGATGTGGCAGGAGGAGGAGTAGGACCTGGAGGAGGAGGAGGAGGAGGACCTGCAGGAGGAGGAGGACTGGGAGGACCTGGAGGAGGACTGGGAGGACCTGGAGGAGAGGGAGGAGGAGGAGGAGGACCTGCAGGAGGAGGAGGAGGACCATCCCAAAGATGTGTGTGAGGTGTAATTTGGCCCCTCATACCTTTCTCCAGAGCCTCCGATATGAGGGCCTCACACAAGACTTTTTGGCCCTCCTCCATCCTCTGCATTTTATATGCTATGAAGGCAGCAATGTTCTCCTGCATGGTGTGGGGTGCTCCCAGGACCTCTGTAGCCCTCCAAAAGAATGCTATAGCCGCCTCCTCTAGGGTACTCGTCCTACTGCCACTTTCTCTTTTCAGGGGGGGTGGAGGGACCTTGATATCAGCCAGCCGGCTCGGCCCGGCCACCTCCTGGCTGAGACTTCCCTGTGTATGAAAAAGGGACATGGTTTTAGTTTTTGCTTCATCAATCACAATCCTAAATTAGTACTCCCAACTAACATCTAGTTAACATCATTGATTGGACAAGCAGAAATATTTAGAGGAATGCTATACCTGGCTCAATCTGGGCTCCTCCACATGTGGCCTGGAAGGCCCAGGTTGGGCGTCAGAAGCCTCAGCCGGGGGGGAAGGAAGCGTGGAAGGAAGACTGGAGAGGGATGGCCTGGGTTCAGTCTGGCCTGCCAGAAAATGCAGCCTGTCGTAGTACAACATCCTGGGGACATAGATGTCATCTGCTGCTCCGGATCTCTATGAATCCAGGACTTTCTTGCGCTCCCTTAGATATGTGCTCCTCAGGCCACCAATGAAAATCTTTAAATAAGTGATGTCTGCCGTGGGGATCACCTGCTTCACAATTTCACACAATTGCTCCAGTGCTGCCTTCCTCTTTGCTTGGTTCTTGAAATGGGGGTGGTTAATCTCCCACAGACAGGGCAGCTCCCTTAGCATATCTATGAATACTGACATGAAGTCATTATCTTTCATTAGCATATCCATGTTCACTGCAAGACACAACACAAGACAAGCCTAATGTCAGAAAAAACTCTCCTAATCTTGTTACAATATAGGCCTCAATCTAGAAGCAGTATAGGCACAAGTTTGTCTCTTACCTTCGTTCTTACGATCGGCGCGTCCAATGCTCCTTCCTCCGCTCACAGATTGTACGTAATACGCACGCGTGTTATGCTTTATACACACTGCGCATGCGTGTAACTCCGCCTGCCCCTGACGTTCTTTCTAGTGTATTCCCCGCCCCTTTTCGTTCGGCGCAGTGGGTGAAGAGCACATGGCGGAGTTACAGCAGGTGCGTGCTAATTCTAACAACGAGGAGGAGGAGGAGGAAAGCCCGGATCCAGGCACGCCCCGATCCAGAAGGAGACGTTTTAAGGCCACAAATATGTCATTTGGGGAGATGTTGGAGATGGTCGACATCATGAAGAAGTCCGACTATGACGGAAAATATGGGCCTTACCCCAACCCCAACATCCGAAAGGCCAAGATCATGGCGAAAGTGGTCAGGAGTCTTGAGAGGAATTTCGGGGTACGAAGATCAAAAGATCAGCTCAGGAAGCGGTGGTCGGACCTGAAGTTGAGAGAGCCAGAGCAGTATCGAAAGATCCGGAGAGTGCTGCAAAAAAGTAAGTAGTTGTGCTGTGTTCCTATTCTTTCTGTCTTTATTCCGTTCGTTCTGCTCCATATGCTTTTATTAATTGTAACGTTTAAAAAGGTCAACTTTAATGTTCATGGGCCCATTATTCGTTCGTATCAAACATTTTTCTTTCGGCCTCTAGAACACCATTGTTTAGGCCATATGCATTTTCACACATTTTTGGGGGCCTACTTGGATGCCAAATATTTGTTTGTGTAGATGGATTTGTTACTAGAATGAAATGCAAACTAGATTGTGTGTAAGGAGAGGACACTGAGCAGCTGTTTTCACATCTGGACACTGGAGCACTAGTGTGGGACACAAGAACACCATTTTTATTAGGGGGGCCACACAGGTGCTCCAGTGTATACTATAGGGGGGTCTCCATCTGTGAAGCTTGTACCAAACAGGTAAAGTATTGCAGCTTGACAAAGGACACTAAAAAAGATACATCTTGGAACTCGGCTAAAATAGACAATTGTACCCCACTTCCAAGCAATGTTTCCTATTTCTAGTTCTGCCATCAAATATCTGTGTGCTAAGTATACCATTTTTGTTTTACATAGGGGAGAAAAGACTCGGAGGACACCCCTCATCCCAGGAGACCAGAGCCCCCCCCCCCCTCTGGAAGAAGGGGAAATACCAACCCAAGAAGCTGAGCAGGAGGAAGAAGAAGATGTGGTGGAGATTGGCACCACAACAGGTGAGTGTCTGCGACCACAGGCTCAGGTAAAAGAGATGGATTTTGGCAGATTTTTGAGACCTTTTTTTTTGTTCTTTATCTCTTTTTAGGTGATCGTGATCCAGAACGCTTTACATCTGAAAGTGCCCAGATACTCATCGGGGAGATCATGGGGTGTAATCTCCAATTGCAAAACATCCAGCAACAAATCAGTGATGTTATTAAAAAAAATAATAACATCATTGATGTTTTGGGGCGAATTTAAACCCCACAAAATCACCTGTTTTATCTTACGAAAATTTTTACAATGTTTAGAAAAGCCAAATTTGGAGGATGCACACAGTGTGCCAGCATGTGCTATCTGCCATCACGGGAGATCAATGGACGCGTTTTGGGGGTGCAACCCCTTCCTCAATTATAAAGTCACATTGAGGAAGGGCTTGCTCCCCCAAAACACGTCCCTTGATCCCCCCTGATGGCAGATAGCACATGTTGACATTTGTAAATTGGTGTGCATCTTCCAAATTTGGCTTTTCCAGGGGTGATTTCCCCCCATCTGAACGCTATATCAAACACAGTTCCTAAATACTCATGTCTGATATAGCCTTCAGGTTTTACCATATGTGAACTTTGTAAGTTCAAGTTTTTTGGCTTTCTTGTTGGTTTTACACAGGCCTGTTTTATCTGAAATGGATATTTAGATTTTTGAGAATGCTACTGCAAACATTGTTATACAACAAACATGTTGGTTTGTTTTAAAAACCTTTGGGAAATGCACATGTGATTGTGCAGGTATAAAAAAGTGCCTTACTCAAGAATGTGTGGATTATTTTCTCAACACTACAACACTTTTGGGGTGATGTAATTGCTGTTTTATGCAAAAATGGGGGTTATTTCCTAAGGGCAAATACACTTTGCACTACAAGTGCAGGTTCAGTGCAGTTGCAAGTGCACTTGTAGTGAAATGTTTTTTGGCATTTAGGAAGTACCAGCCAACACTGTTTTTTATAAGGTTACCCAATCACGACATTTTCTGCACTCAACACATTTCTGTCAGGGTCAGCTAAAACAAACACAAGCAGTAAATGTCCACAAAGAATTTCTTTTGGTTGTTTTTTATTTGAAAAAGGTGTCACAGATTGTCTGGCATATTGATAGCCCCCCTACCCGCAAAGAACTCCAGGTAGCGTAACCAGACATCACGGGCATTCAGGGAGGGCAAGCCAGGACGGCCACTTTCAAGCGCCGTCAGTGTTGATGGATTAGGGATTCTGGCCTCAGGCCCAACTGAGCCAGCATAGTTGGCTGAATGTTTTCTTAAAAAATTATGGAGAACACAGCAGGCAAGTATTATATGGTTCAGTTTATACTCCGCCATATGGATGGGTGTCAGAAATAATCGGAACCGGCTGGCCAGGATTCCAAATGTGTTCTCCACCACTCTTCGGGCTCTGGCCAGCCGGTAATTAAAAACCTTCTGTTCCGGGGTGAGGGTCATCATCGGGAATGGCCGCATCAGGTGGTCCCCCAGCGCAAATGCTTCATCAGCAACGAACACAAATGGGAGACCTTCAACATTGTCCTCTGGAGGTGGCAAGTCCAAGCTGCCATTCTGGAGACGCCTGTAGAACTCCGTCTGGGCGATCACTCCACCATTGGACATCCGGCCATTCTTCCCCACGTCCACATACAGGAACTCGTAATTAGCCGACACCACCGCCAACATCACTATACTATTAAACCCTTTGTAATTATAATAGTACGACCCCGAGTTGGGTGGTGGGACGATGTGGACGTGTTTCCCATCAATTGCCCCTCCGCAGTTAGGAAAGTCCCACCGCTGGGCAAAGTGGGAGGCCACAGTCTGCCATTCCTGTGGCATTGAAGGAAACTGTTGAGGAAAAAACAATAAACATTACTATTTTTTCTAAGATACATGGCAAGCAGATTAGACACAAACATTATGGGGCAACCTCCAGATAGCATTTACTAAGGGGAATTTAACAAGGCCAAAGTATAAGGTACACCTATCATATTCCCCCTCCCCCCCTCTCATGGGCCATTTCTAACATTATAGGGGGGGGGAACTCTTGGACAGGTAACCCTCTTCACTTCATTGAGAGATGAATGCCTAAATACAGGGTATTACTTGTAACAGCCCCTCCTTAGTTACACTATTGGCAGCCCACTGGACAGGTAAGAAGTGTCATAATACAAAGATATAAATACACACAGTACACATTTGAGGACATTTGGACATTCTGCTATTACCTATCAAGATAATAATAGAATAACAAAACTTTAAACAGTACCATTGGAAAGTATACAGGCAGGCCCTTGCACTACATGCTTTGGGGAATTCATCCATACATCTGACCAGTAAAGAGATGGGTATAGTGTGTATGGGTTTGGCAAAGTCAGCAGATAGATGATTGAGGATAGAGAATTGGGATCAGCTGACTTAGCAGTTGGTGGAGGGAGGGTTAAAAAAAATTGGGGGACACCACAAAAAAAACCCTCTGGCACTCTGCCTGAATTGAAATCAAAAATCACATTTCCAAACATTTTAGGGGGTGTTTGGGGTAAAGCACTACTATAGAGCTGATAAAATACATTGTTAAGTGACTACATGAGGTGAATATAGGGCCAGGAGACACCATGCTGGAGAGGTTATTGAAGGGCAAATATGTATGAAGGACCTAACATAATAATTACATAACAATCCAGCATGCATGAGGACAAAGGGGACATTCACAGCATATTACAATCATGGTAATTAGGGAATGAGGGAAGAAATACAATATATTATCAAACATTCAATACAATAAAATGTGATATAAAAGGATAAAAATCTTACTTTCATATACTCCTTCTGCAGGACCTGTATGATGGCAGAACAGGTCTCTGGGATGATGATCCCCAGAGCCTGGGGGGAGATGCCTGTCGAGAACTTTAAGTCCTGCAGACTTCTCCCTGTGGCCAAATACCGCAAGGTAGCGACCAACCTCTGCTCCGGAGTGATGGCTTGCCTCATGCAGGTATCCTGCCTGCTGATATAGGGGGTCAGCGAAGCCAACAGACGGTGAAACACGGGGTCCGTCATCCTGAGAAAGTTCCTGAAATCATCAGGATTATTCTCACGGATCTCACGGAGCATATGAGAGAACTGGTCACGCTGAAGCAACCAATTCTTGGTCCATGAACTCCTCCACACCCTGTTCATGGACTGGACTTGTGTCAAGGTCAGGACCCCAACACCAAGCCCCCGCACAGCACAAACTCTACGAGGAGTACGCATACGAAACATGGCTAGAAAATGGTCGGCTGCTCAGAACGAAGTAACAGAACGCACTGAAGAACAGCAAGGCCTGTGAAGAGCGACCTGAAAAACAGCAACAAGCGGGCAAGATCGCACAGAAAACTCCGATACGAACTGACTGCACGCACTGAAGAGCAGATACAAACCCACAAGCACAAACTGAACGGCAGAAAACGATCTGAAAGCCACGAGTCTGAAAAAGCGCGAATCGTTTCTCACACCAAACTTTTACTAACACGAGATTAGCAAAAGGAGCCCAAAGGGTGCCGCGCTTGGTTCTGAACCGGCCTTTTCTAGTCTCGTCGTACGTGGTGTACGTCACCGCGTTGTTGGCGATGGGAAATTCCGACAACTTTGTGCGACCGTGTGTAGGCAAAACAAGTTTGAGCCAACATCCGTCGGAAAAAATCCTAGGATTTTGTTGTCGGAATGTCCGAACAAATTCCGACCGTGTGTACGGGGCATAAGAGCCGTGAAAACATGGAATAGACTCCCTCAAGAGCTGGTTCTGCCCAGCTCAGTAGATTGTTTTCAAAAAGGCCTGGATTCTTTCCTAAATTGACATAATATAACGGGATACTAATATTTATACATAAAGTTGATCCAGGGAATAACTGATTGCCTCTTGGGGGATCAGGAAGGATTTTTTTTCCCGCTGAAGCAAATTGTACCATGCCTTCTTCTGGATCAACTGTGGGAATAGGATTGTATAAAAAAAAATGTTCCCTTCTATTGGTTAAACATTAGTTCGACATTTACTAGCATTAGTAAATCGATGGGAAAGTATATAATTTTTACTTATTTTGAATTGTTTTTTACATTTCTTCAATTATTTCCTGTTTTCCAGGTCTAGGAAAATGATGTCACACATCCCAGGAGTCTTGAAGAAGGGAGGAGGGGTTTTCTCATCTAAGCACACCCTCAGGTATGCATGCCTGAGCTATTGGGAGATGGATGAAAGTAAGTAAATACTACGTTCATCATTTGCCCTTACTCAAGATGGCCACTGCAAGAACTACTAGGGGGTGTTTTTAAAAGTGATTTAACAGCAAAATAAAGCATGGAGACATGGGTGGATGGGTCAGTTTGTTTTGAATATTAAAAAATATTTAAATTGTGTTTTTGGTTTGTGGTGCTCAGATGCAGTGCAGTTTCCCTTTAACTTAAAAAAAACACATAAGCCAATATTTATTCCAATGGATAGTGTTTTGTCACTGCTTATTGATTAAATACAATGGATTATTACCCTATATATCTGTAGCGGCATCCCCGACCTCCAAAGGCCTAATGGTGACCTCCAGAGTCAGGGAGAGCTGACATCCTTACTTGAAGTGTGGGTTATTAGGCATGGTGGGTGTATTAAAAGTTGGAAACATGGGCGCCAGTCACTTTTTGGAATGCAAGAAAAGAGATTTATTGTCTCTTAAACAGAACTGGGGGAGAGAGGGTTAGGGCCAGGTCACTCTTAGGCAGATGCAATAGTAATTGGCAGACTCCGAGACAAAATAATAGGCAGACAGCTATACAGGTAGAGGGCCTTTAAGCTGGATGCAGCAACTGTATTTGTAGAACTGATGTCTCCTATGGCAACTGAACGTTGAACAGAGATCCATACATGTTATTCACAGTAACCCATTATAGATCTTTTCTCTCATCTCACAGTATCCCACTGTAGATCTTCACTCACTGAGCTCCCAGTCTCTCACTAGACTTCAAGATCCCATATGTCATTGGATCCCTGAGCTCTTCCACAGCCCGCTGTAAACTCCTCAAGATTCACCCACGCTAACCACCCACGCTAACACTGGGTCCCTAGCTTGGCACTCTGCTGAAACTTTCCCACTTCTTCATCGTCCCCGGCTGGTGAAAAGGCTGCTCTGGTACTTCTGCCGACTTCCATACACTGGCCTCTGATAACTAGACATGTGCATTCGTTTTCGTCCGAATTTCAGGTATTTTCGTTATCGTTTTAACAAACAATAACGAAAGTGCAGAATCCGAAAAACGAAAGATCCGACATAAACAAATGCTTTATTTTCGTTTTCTTTCCTACAACAGTTCGATATAGATAGGAGATTCGACATGATGTTGACAATAACAATCTGTGTCCATCAAACCTGTGGTCGAATGTGCCTAACCTTAAAGTGGATGTAAACCCGAAAAAAAAAAAAAAAAAAAAAAATGTCATATTGTGGAGTATAAGATTTCCTATCATTTGAGCTCAGTCTTGCCACACAGAGTTAATCCATCTCTGAGCAATCCTCTTTTATTGTTCAGTGAGAAAATTCCTGACAAAATGAGAAAAACTTTGTCAAATACGCCCCCTTGCTGTGAGTGACAGGTGATTTACATAGTTCGTGCACCAGCCTAAGTAAGACACAGGCAGTATTTTATAATTCCCTCCCACTCCTTTCTTCTGCTGCTCTGCCAGGATTGGCTGCAGACACTCCACTGGTCTGATGGGGGGGGTTTGCTGCTGGATAAATCTATATATATATATATATATATATATATATATATATATATATATATATATATATATATATATATATATAAAGCTGTGTCCAGCAGCACTCCACCCCCCCTCCCTAAACTTTCCTCCGCTCTCCATCCTGACAGAGCCCGCTGGAATGGAGGGGAGTCGGCTGCGGGGGATGAGGGGGGTGGAGGAGGAAGACACTGCGGGTGGATAAGGACAGGAAGGGGGCCAGAGAAGAAGGGGAGGTGGTGGTGGTGGAGGAGAACGGGTCAGGCGCTGGAGGAGGAGGACACAAGAGACAGTCGGGGGTGATCAGTGCAGCGGAGGGACAGCCGTGAGCACCGATCTCCCTGCATGGCGTTTGATCAGCTGCATCTTTTCTGCATCTTCTCTGCCTCCTCAGGGGGATCCGTGCTCACAACTGTCCCCGCCGCACCGATCATCCCCGACTGTCACTGGACAGTGACAGGAGCCATGAGCGTGCTCCTCTTCAGGCGCGAGTGTAGAGGTGGGCGTGGAGTCTGGTGATGTCATGACTCCGCCCACCGAGCGCCGTACAACGGACCCGCCCACTGAATCCGGCGTTTTTGGGGGCTTCAAACAGACAGAGGGGAGACATTTGAAAGGTAAGGATACATGCAGGAGGCATGTATATCCTTATAGATAACCTCTATGGCAGTAGTTTAAAAAAGATGGGAGTGGGTTTTACATCCACTTTAACTCTATTAGTCCAAGATTATTCTACATAGAGAGAAAAGATGCGACGTAGGGGAGAAAAGATTTGACGTAGGGGAGAAAAGATAAATAAAAATAATGATGATGATGAATGTTATTGGCTGATTGTAACCAAAGAGGAGGAGCAGTAAAATAGCTAGAACTAAGTACACACGTACTTTGGCTTATGGTGTCTGTTGAAAGTTCTAAGAAGATTCGACGGAGCAGGTAAACTATACGGCATCGTACGGTTTAGCTGCTCCGTCGAATCTTCTTTGAACATTCGACAGACATCATAAGCCTTCAATGACAGATTCAACCTTAATTTGGATTTTCGGACTAATGCAATTTTTAACGAAAAACGAAATAAATAAAAACGAATTTCGGAAGTAACTAAATAAATGTATTTTTCGGACGAAAACGAAATTCCGAAACGAAATATTTCAGTGTACACATGTCTACTGATAACAGGAATGGTTTTCCCTTGTTGGCGACTATTCCTCCCTTTACCTCTGGCCTTGATCATCACTGGCTCTTGATGACAGGAGTGGTCATCCCTTGTGGCAACTGCTTTTACCTCACCTCTGGCAAAGATCCAGTTGCCCCGTTCGGTGGAACCTCTGCAACTTTGTTGGGCTTCCAGCCTGAAGCCCAAATCCCACGCTGCCTCTCTCAAAACTGGATAGGCCTTAGACAGCCTAGCAGCCAGGTGCTCCCAGGATAGGCCTCAGGCTTTTGGCCTAACAGCCCGGAGCCTTGTGACACGTGTCCACCCAGACAGCCGTGCACAGAATCCCGATCACCTGACTCCTCCCGAATAAATAGGCTCTCCCAGAAGGCCAAGGGACTAAAGAAACCTCTGCCTATTGGCTGAGAGGTGCATCACATCCAGCGTTAGGGAAAAGCCAGTGAATCCCCTAGCAGTCAGCCAGGCTAGTTACCACCTAGCAAGCTAAATTTGTTAGCAACCCTGCCTCCTACCAGGGTGCTACATATCATTATGTATACACAATACAAATTTAGTCAGTCATAACAATTAATTCCACAGAAATAATGTATGTTGTTTTAGCTCCCATTTACATATCCAACAAAGTGTTCTAGTCTTTAAGAGATTGAGTATTTGCAAGTAACATATCTGCTGTCTGATCTGCACTGATCTTTTATGCCAGCTTTTCTCAGCTTTTTTAACCCTAGGGAACCCCTGAAATAATTTCAGTTCTCTGGGTACCGCTGTTAAAAAATGATTATGCCTAAAGCTCACGATACATTAGCTTGATCAGGAATATGCAGAAAGTTAAAAATAAAAAAGGAAAGAATGTGGCATAACTAAAATATTTGTATTCAATAATATTTAAAACCCAGAGCAGATCATTTTTTTAACATCCACCTTCTGTTTACAGCAAAATGATTTTCAGTAATAATCTTACAGGTGACTAATATTAACAGAAAAGAAACTCATATAGTGAAATTTTGGCTTCACCTACAATTAGTGGTTAATGTTAACGTAACCCTTTGCATTAGTGGTCAATGGAAAGTTACCCCTTGCATTGGTAGTCATTGTAGGTTGGCTATCGACTCACCACTGCTCTCTGCTTAAGGAACCCCTTGCAACCTCTGGAGGAACCCTATGGTTCCACAGTACCCTAGTTGCTTTTAGGTAGGGATGGGCCGAATGACCCCCTGTTCAGTTCGCACCAGAATTTTCGAACATCGGGAAAGCTCGGAAGCATATAACGAACCCTATTGAATTCTACGGGACCCGAACGTGAAAAATCAAAAGTGCCCATTTTGAAGACTTATATGCAAGTAATTGAGAATACAATGGTTATGCGGGTCCAGGTACTGCCCTGGGGGACATGTATCAATGAAAAAAAAGTTTGTAAAAACTTCATTTTTAAATGAGCAGTGATGTATTGATGCTTAAAGTGAAAGTATAAAAATGAAAAATTCCTTTAAATATAGTGCCTGGGGGATCCCCTTAGCCCACCTGTAAAGTGGCACATCTGTACTGTGTATAGAAGCTTCTGCAGCAATATGTGCATTTATAAAGCCCCAAAAATGACTTTCCCTGCAAGCTTTCTTTATGTTGTAAGCAACAGCTTGGGGAGCTAGTCTGTATAATGAGGCCACAATGTAGTGCACTTTTGTATTTTTTTGGATAAATTCTCTACCACAGACTTTGGATTTCTACTTCTGTAACGGGTGCGGAAAGATTGTTCTTTGGGTGTTGGCGGCGCCTTCATACCGTAACCCTATAGTACTCTTCATGAAAGCAAGAATTGGCCTTGCTGTCAAAAATTGTAATGATATGCATCTGTCAAACAGGTGTGAAAAAATAGTTTTTTGGGTGTCAGTGGCGCCTTCACACTGTGACCCTACAGAGGTACTCTTGATGAAAGCAAGAAGTGGCCTTGCTGTTAAAAACTGCAATGATATGCACCCGTCAAACAGATGCAGAAAGATTGTGCTTTGGGTGTTATTTGTGCCCATTAAACTTACACCAAAAACATTCTTCCAGATGAAATCAACACCCACAACACTAGGAAGCCTAGAAGTCCTGCAGAGATTCCACATCCCAAAAACACTTAATGGACAACATCAGCATCAGGGGCTTCATAGCTGCTAGTAATCCAGGACTGATTCATTTTGATAAAAGTAAGATGCTCCACGGAGTCAGTGGACAGATGTGTTCTATGATAAGTAACAAAAACTCCAGCAGCACTGAATGCCCATTCAGAAAGCAAGCTGGATGCAAGGCAGACAAGCAGCTCAATAGCATACTGGATTCTGTCCAGTGGCCTATTCTCATGACCCAGTAATCCAGTGGATCGTCGACTGGAAAGCTCTCTATCTCTGTGTTCCCCCTAGATAATCGTCCACCATGTGATGCAGACGCTGCCGAAGGGATGTGGAGGCTGACAGCCCTGGGCGGTGAGGACTAAAAAAATTCAGAAATGCATCACTTAGGCGGCCACCTTCTCCACTGCTCCTCTCTTTACCAACAGAAGCCTCAAAAAGCATTCCGTAAACTTCTCTTTAAGGTGTCCTCAAGAGATTTCATCTTCTGCATTCTCTGTGGGGACGGGATGATTTCTGAGACTTTCCCCTTATAACGGTGGTCAAGGAGGGTTGCCAACCAATAGTGATCCTTTTCCTTTATGCCACGTATTCTTGGGTCCTTTCGCAGGCTTTGAAGCATGAGGGAGCCCATGCACCACAAATTTGTGGAGGCATTAGAAGCAGACTCCTCAGGGTCACTGATGATTATAGTATCTGGAACAGCCTCCTCCCAGCCACGTACTACTCCCAAGGGTTCTGCGGATGGAAAACCATCCCTTACCGTTTGATTGACATGTGCAATTCGCTCAGTTCTGAATTCCGAATTTTGACAAATTAGTTAATTCCGAAATTTCCGAATTTCAAATTTCCAAAATTTTAAATTTCCGAATTTTCAAAAATTTGAAATGTCCAAAATTCGAAATTTCAGGAAATTCAAAAATAAGAAAGAAAATCTGAAAGTTCAAAAGAACAAGAATCCAAAAATCTGAAATAATATTGAACTAGTAATAACTTAACTATTACTAACTATTAAATTATAGGTATTGGAATTTCCTTTCAAATTTGGCTGTTAGTGAACGTAACAAATACGTATTTATCCGAAGTTACGAATTACCTGAAATAACGAATGCCGCATCTAAACAAATGGAATGTAACAATCTAATAATAATAAATAACAATAATAATAAAAATATAATAATGCTACCTGACACAACCTGGTTATAGCAGTGGCTATAACCAGCCTCCATCCCTAATGTGTGTTAAACAACAGGAAAAAAAAAAGGAATGGGACTTTGTGTGAGGCATGTCACTGAATGGATACCTTATTCATATCATTCATAGAATTATTTATTAGTTACAAATCATGTTATAAAAAGTGTCAATCTGTGATACAGGACACAATATACTATTATACACTTGTATGCATATATAGT
Source organism: Aquarana catesbeiana (assembly GCF_042186555.1). Taxonomy (NCBI): domain Eukaryota; kingdom Metazoa; phylum Chordata; class Amphibia; order Anura; family Ranidae; genus Aquarana; species Aquarana catesbeiana. The sequence goes on from NC_133325.1 coordinate 150,259,609, forward strand.
TATTATACAAAATAAAATACATGATTGGCAGTACAGTTACATAAAAACACTTGTCCATTCATAATGGTTCAATAAACATAAGCAATTGCTCATGGTAAACCAAACTTGTCTGGGCATCAGTTCGACGTATACTTGACGCACATTTCATGGCTCATGCCAATCATAAGGAGTAAAGTGCTCTTTTTGGGTTAATTTTAGTTTCACATTTCGCAGTCCACCACCACATGGTGGGTTTGGTTTTGGATTTATCTGTTAGGTTCTTCCCATTAATAATACATTCATTTCACATGGTTCCATCTCCATATCCTTGCAGAGCAGTGTGGACTGTTAAGCACACACCAGATTCACATGGTCGTGACATGGTCGCCCGGTCTTCACCTTGCTGCTGTCTCTGGTCTGGATGGGATTCCTCACCTCAGCCCCGGGGGAGATCATCATCCCTGTCCCCTGTCTTCCCTTGGACATAGGTTGGGTGTCACCACTGGGCCGCATTGTAAGTTTTAGACATTTATTTTGAGAGATTGTTCTCCGTTTAATGGGTATCCTATATTTATAGATATCACTGATTTCACTTCAGAGCACTTTACTCCTGATGATTGGCATGAGCCATGAAACGTGCGTCGAGTATACATCAAACTGATGCCCAGACAAGTTTGGCTCACCATGAGCAATTGCTTATGTTTATTGAGCCATTATGAATGGATGAGTGTTTTTATGTAATTGTACTGCCAATCATGTTCTATTTTATTTTGTATAAAACTATATATTCATACAAGTGTATCATAGTATATTTGCCCTGTATCACAGATTGACACTTTTTATAACGTGATTTGTAACTAATAAATAATTCTATGAATGATATGAATAAGATATCCATTCAGTGACATGCCTCACACAAAGTCCCATTCCTTTCTTTTTCCTGTTGTTTAATAATAATAAAAAACTTTTTATTATTATTATTTATTATTAATTTGTTCCATTCCATTTGTTTAGATGCGGCATTCATTATTTCGGATAATTCGTAACTTCAGATAGATTTGCATTCGTTCACTAACTAACAGTTCACTAACTTCGTTCACTAACAGACAATTTGAAAGGAAATTCCAATACCTATAATTTAATAGTTATTATTAGTTAGTTTGTTATTATTTCGAGTTTTCAGATTTTTGATCTTTTGAATTTTATGTATTTTCTTTCTTTTTTCGGATTTTCGAATTTTTGAAATTTCCAAATCTTCTAATTTTTGAATTCCGAATTTCTGAAAATTTTAAAATTTGGTATTAATAAATCTGAAAATCCGAAAATTCAAAAATTCACATATACGAAAAGTCGAAAATTCGGAAATTCGAAAGTCTGAAAATTCGGAATTCTAAGATTCGGAAATTTGGAAATTCTAAGATTCGGAAATTCAAAAATTCGAAAATTCTGATTGTCACATTCTGGGCATGTCACAAATCAGGCGGTTTACGGGCAGGTGGAATATCTGCTGAATTTCAGCCAACCGAGCACTGAATGTGCATAACGACCTAAAATGGCTACACACTCTTCTGGCCTGCTTTAGTAGATCTTCCAACTCCGGATACCTATTTAGGAAATGTTGCACCACCAAATTGAGGACATGTGCCAGGCATGGCACATGTGTCAACTTTCCCTGTCTAAGGGTAGACAGGAGATTTGTGCCATTATCACACACCACCATTCCTGGCTCCAGCTGGCGTGATGTGAACCACCTCTGGGCCTGTCCCTGCAGAGCTGCAAGAATCTCTGCTCCATGGTGGTTCCTGTCCCCTAGACACACAAGCTGAAGCACTGCATGACACCTTTTAGCCTGACTCATTGCATAGCCCTTTGAACGCTGAGGGGGTACTTGAGGTTCATAGGACAATTCAGCAGAGGAGGGCAGAGGAGGAGTAGGAGGAGGAGGAGGAGAGGGTAGAGCTGATGAATCTGGCATCATCATAAGCTGTATGGAGACATGGGGGCACAACAAGCTGCAGCACTGAGCCCTGTCCTGCATCCTTCCGAGTTGCAAGCAGAGTTACCCAGTGTGCTGTGAACAAAATATATTGTCCCCGCCCATGCTTGCTGGACCATGTGTCAGCAGTGACGTGGACTTTGCGGCTGACTGCCTTACCCAACGATGTCACAACATTGCCTTCCATGTGATGGTAGAGAGATGGAATGGCCTTACGTGAAAAGAAATAGCAACTAGGAACCTGCCATTGTGGTACAGCACATTCTGCAAATTCACAGAAGGGGGTGGAATCCACCAGGCAGAAAGGCAGAAGTTGTAGAGCCATCAGCTTTGACAAGCTTGCATTTGTGGGTGGCAGAGACTGTAATTTTTTTTTCCACTGCAGCAGATGGGGAAGAGAACTTGGCCGGCTATAGTCTACAGCTGGTGGTGTGCTGCCGGCAGATGTGCTGCAAGGACCTGGGAAACCCTGCGCTATACCATCTGCCCTGTTAGCGGAGGCTGCTGAGAGGTCATGAGGTATAGCAGGGACAGACTGAGGTGAGTAAGGAGGAGGGATAGATTTTTGCCCCTTTTGTGTGGCTTTTAGGTGCTCTTGCCAAAGGGCTGAGTGGTGGGAGGTTAAATGCCTTGTCAAGCATATGGTATCCAAATGGTTGGAGTTTTTGCCATGCTTGATACAAAGTTTGCAAATAGCAACAGTGCAATCGGCTGCACATGTACTAAAAAAGGCCTAGACAGCTGAGCCGTGGGAAGTGGACCGGGAGATAACAGCTCCACAATGTGATGGAATAGGATGGCTGCTCTCTACTCCTCCATGATGGCTGCCTCGTTGGGGTTGTGCCTCATCCTCACTTTCCTCCTCTTCTCTATCCAGCACCCAAATCGAGTCAGTTACCTCATCATCATCTCCTCCATCCTCATTACCACTGGAGACAACTTGCCAATGTGCTGTGGCTGGAGGAGCATGACTGCCAATTTGTGTACCAGTGTTCTCCCCTCTCTGCAGGCTCATATTCCTGCCTTCCTCAACCTCAGAGTCAGAACCAACATCTGAACTGAGTAGTGGTTGTGCATCGTCAAGGAGCACGTGGCTGACGCTGTGTTCAAATAACTCTGCTGACTCCTCCAGGCCTGATGCTATGGCAGGAATAGCTGTGGACAAGGAGGCAGATTTTGCCATACTGGCAGCTGCAGGGGACTGCACATTAGTCTCTGCTTGGGTGACAGAGGATGAGAAGGATAAGGGTGTTTAGTAAGCCAGTCCACCACCTCCTCTGCATGCTGTGGCTGGATAGCATGGGAAACATCACTAAACAGAGGAAATGATACCCTGCCTGAGGGCTGACCACGTCCACCTTTGCCTGTGGACATATACGCTGCTGTTCCCCTTACAGTGCCATGGGAACATCTGCCTCCCCTTGCTGTCCTCCCAGACATGATGGGGAGAGTGGGGGGGGGGCTTATTAACAAAATGTAATAAAGATGTGTAAATGTGTACACGGATGCACTTTAATCAAAGGAAAGTGGTGTTTGGTGCACTTTAATTTGAGTATTCACGACACCGACACACTCAATGGATACATTATAATATACTGAAGTATACTGCGTCAAACGTGCAGTAACGCACAGAACTATATGGTGTTAAACTTGCAGTAATGCAATGAAATATACAACGTTAAACTTGCAGTAACGCACAGAACTATACAGCGTTAAACTTGCAGTAACGCAATGAAATATACGGCGTTAAACTTGCAGCAACGCACAGAACTATACAGCGTTAAACTTGCAGTAACGCAATGAATTATACAGCGTTAAACTTGCAGTAACGCACGGAACTATATGCCGTTAAACTTGCAGTAACGCAATGAATTATACTGTGTTAAACGGTCACTACACTCGCACTAACTGAACTATCCTTACATTGACACTAATGTAAAGATGAATGGTCGCCCTACACTCACAGTGACTGAACTATGCCAATAATCACACTAATGTAAAGATGAATGGTCGCACTACACTCACAATGACTGAACTATGCCTACATTCACACTAATGTAAAGATAAACAATCTCACTACACTCACACTGAACTATCCTTAGATGCACACTAAACTGATATTCTACACTGACAATAGAATCAGAATAGAGCACTATAGCACACTAACTGTCTAATAGCACTGAACAGAGCCCTGTTCTATCCATCTTCATGCCGCTATAACACTACAAATTGCCGCTATGAAAGAATACTTTTATAGCGTGGGGCGGGATTAAGAGCAATTAGCCATGATTGGATACAGTCATCATGACAGCATCCAATCATGGCTCTGACAGTGCTCTGTGCCTTGATTGGGCGAAGCTTTCATTGCTTCAGCAAATCAGGGCTTTCAATGCACTGTGTGGCGGGGGCAGTGCATTGTGGTAGTTCGGAGCAAAACTGCAGGAGGAAATGCCTTAGAGAGGTGGTGTCAAAGACCTGACTGGAGTCCAAGATGACAAGGGTGGCCCTTTGCGCATTTCCCTCCAAGCAGCGGAGACAGGGTCTGCTAGGACAATGGAAAGGCACAGGTGCCAGGAAGCTGTTGTAGTGAGCTGAAGCCTGGAAAGGCTTTTTTTGGTGTTGGGGTTCATACTTTGACCCAAGCCAGTCCATGAACAGGGCGAGGAGGAGTTCATGGACGAAGAATTGGTTGCGCCAGCGTGACCAATTCTCGCACATGCCTTTTCTCTGTGAGATCCGTGAGAATAATCCTGAGCATTTCAGGAATTATCTCAGGATGACAGACCCCGTTTTTCAACGTCTGATGGCTATGCTGACCCCTTATATCAGCAGGCAGGATACCTGCATGAGGCAAGCCATCACTGCGGAGCAGAGGCTAGTTGCCACCTTACGTTACTTGGCGACTGGGAGAAGCCTTCAGGACCTTAAGTTCTCGACAGGCATCTCCCCCCAGGCTCTGGGGATCATAATCCCAGAGACTTGTTCTGCCATAATTCAAGTCCTGCAGAAGGACTATATGAAGGTAAGTTTTTTATCCTTTAACATTACATGATATGTCTTTAATGTTTGCTAATGTATTGTATTATTTCCTCGTTACCTAATTACCATGCTTGGAAAATGCTGTGAATGTCCCCTTTATCTTCATGCATGCATGTTTTTTTTGTTAAATTATTTTTTTCCCTACATGCATATTTGCCTTCACTAACCTCCCCAATATGCAATCCTGGGCCCATATACACCTATAGCCTATAGTCCCTTTAACAATGTATATTGTCAGCTCCATTGCACTGCTTCACCCCACCCCCTCGAATGTCTCCAAATGTCATGTGTGGTCTTCTAATAAATTAGAACCCCACCCCAACCCCCTCAAATGTTTCCAAATGTCATGTGTGGTCTTCTATTAAATTACCACCCCCCACCCCCTCAAATGTCTCCAAATGTCATGTGTGGTCTTCTACTAAATTAGAACCTCCCCACCCCTCAAATGTCTCCAAATGTCATGTGTGGTCTTCTACTAAATTAGAACCCCCACCCCCTCAAATGTCTCCAAATGTCATGTGTGGTCTTCTAATAAATTTGACCTCCCCACCCCCCCAAATGTTTCCAAATGTCATGTGTGGTCTTCTACTAAATTAGAACCCCTCCATCCCCTCAAATGTCTCCCAATGTCATGTGTGGTCTTCTAATAAATTAGAACCCCCCCACCCCCTCAAATGTCTCCAAATGTCATGTGTGGTCTTCTAATAAATTTGACCCCCACCCCCTCAAATGTTTCCAAATGTCATGTGTGGTCTTCTACTAAATTACCACCCCCCACCCCCTCAAATGTCTTCAAATGTCATGTGTGGTATTCTACTAAATTAGAACCCCCCACCCCCTCAAATGTCTCCAAATGTCATGTGTGGTCTTCTACTAAATTAGAACCCCCACCCCCTCAAATGTCTCCAAATGTCATGTGTGGTCTTCTAATAAATTCGACCCCTCACCCCCTCAAATGTTTCCAAATGTCATGTGTGGTCTTCTACTAAATTAGAACCCCTCCATCCCCTCAAATGTCTCCCAATGTCATGTGTGGTCTTCTAATAAATTAGAACCCCCCCACCCCCTCAAATGTCTCCAAATGTCATGTGTGGTATTCTAATAAATTTGAACCCCCCCACATACAAATTGATCAATGGGCCATCAGAGGGGGTGAGTAATCTTATAAGTGGGCCTTATGTTTTCGATTTTTAGAATTAATACTTGTAAAAATTTTTTCTTGTTTGACTCCACAGTTTCCTTCCAACCCACAGGAATGGCAGACTGTGGCCTCCCAGTTCGCTGACCGTTGGGACTTTCCCAATTGTGTAGGGGCGATCGATGGGAAGCATGTTCGCATTGTGCCACCACCCCATTTGGGGTTTTACTACTTTAATTATAAAGGGTTTAATAGTGTAGTATTGATGGCGGTGGTCTCGGCACAATTGGATTTTATGTTCGTGGAAGTGGGGAAGAACAGCCGGATGTCGGACGGAGGAGTCTTCGCACAGACCGAGTTGTGCCAACGTCTTCAGACTGGTGGCCTGGGATTGCCACCTGATGCCGAGAACGTTGAGGGACTCCCCTCTGTTTTCATCGCAGATGAAACCTTTGCTCTTGACGAGCACCTGATGAGGCCGTTCCCCCAAAGGTCCCTCACCCCGGAGAGGAGGGTATTTAATTACCGGCTGGCCAGAGTGAGAAAAGTTGTGGAGAATGCCTTCGGGATTATGGCCAGCCGGTTCCGTTTGTTCCTCTCGCCCATCAATATGGAGGACTATAAAATGAATTATGTCATCATGGCTTGTTGCATTCTACATAATTTTTTAAGAAGACATTCTACAACATATCTCACTTCTGTTGGGCCTGAGGCCGGACTTAGTGCTGAATCTGCACTCACAGGCCTGGATACTGGCCGTACTGGCTTGGCCCCCCAAACCGCCCGTCAAGTGCGGGACCGATATGTCAATTATTTTAATGGTAGGGGGGCCGTTGCAATGCCAGAACATCTTTAAAATTTTACAAAATAAAAAAAACATTATTTTGGATCAATTCTCTTGTTTTTATTCTTCTTTGCATTTATTTTTGGCAGTCTCCTAGTGCACTTGTAGTGGCAAGTGCATTTCCCTTTAGTCAATAAGGCCCTTTGTCACTGTAAACACCAAAAAAATTAATAAACTGGTATTGAGTATTGAAATAATAAGCCACACACATTGTAGTAGTAAAAACATTTTTTACTGTACGCACGTGCATTTTTTTAAAACGTCATTTTTTTTTTAACTTTTTTTTTTTAACAATATAATTTTTTAATTTTTTTGTGTTATTTTAGGCATATTTATCCAAAAATATTTGTTTCAACAAAATTGTGCTTTACAACAGGGTTTTTTCACACATAATAAAATTTTAAAAAATCAGGAACTTACAAAGTTCAACATGTCAAAAACTGTGCTGGTGATGTCACCCATGTAAAAGCAAAATTTAGCAGATGCACACAAATTGAGAGTCCAAATGGGTAAAGTCAACATGTGCTATCTCCCATCATGGGGGATCAATGGACGTGTTTTGTGTGTGCAATCCCTTTCCTCTCACAAACTAGCATTATGAGGAAGGGGTTGCAAACAAAACAAGTACATTGAGAGCCCATGATGGCAGATAGCACATGATGACACACCGTGTGCATCAGCTAAATTTGGCTTTTACTATTTCACAACTTTAAAAAATTACAAAATATAAAATTTTCCAATGAAATGAAGAACATGATTGATGTTTTAGGCAAAAAGTGATTATATTTTCCCCAAAACATCAATCATGTTCTTTATTTCCTGTTGCATGCTGTCCAGCCGATTTCTCATGCTGTCAATTTGTTCTCGCATTCGATCAATTTGGCCATTCCACACCATTATCTGCCCAATCAGTCTTTGTGCACTGTCTGTGCTAAATGGCTCCGCCGCTTGGCCTTCCACAACCACTTGGTGGGGTGCAAATCTTGCCCACTTCCTCCACCTCTCCTTCCTCAAGATCGTTGGGTGGGCGTGGTCTTGGGCTGGGGCTTGGGGTAATTCCCAATTCAGGCTGGTGACTTGGGGGGGTCCTGGGATATGTTGTCTCAGTCTTTTATCTCCTATGAAAATAAAACAAAAGGTATACTTAACACAGTGATATTTCTGGCCAGAAATAGGAATATGAAACCTTGCTTTGAAGTGTTGGACAATTGTCTGTTTGTTTAAAAAAAAAATTTTAAGACAGGATTCAAATTCACTTTTAACAAAACTGCAATACTTTAACATTTTTTTGCAAGTTTCACAGATGGAGACACCTCAAGTATCCCCTGGAGCCCCTGTGTGAATGACCCTCAAAAATGTTCTCTGGTGTCACACAGTACACTAGTGCTCGTGAGTCCAGATGTGGAAACAGCTGCTGTGTCCTGTCCTTACATTACACTGAATCATTTTTTAATAAGCATTCTAGTTTCAAACACATCTACACAACAACTTATTTTAATACGACAAATAATCAAGACCTGAATGTATGTACAACCCTGTACCATCGTATTTCTTGCAAAACAAACACCATTTTATTATAATCATATGTAGTTTCAAAAGAACAATTTTTACAAACGATGCTGTATAAACGAAAAGCATATGGATCAGCATGCAAGTTAAGTATCTCAATAGGAACACACAACAAGTACTTAATTTTTTTTAAGCACCTTCTTGATTCGGCAATATTGTTCAGGCTCCCTAGTTTTAGGTCAGACCAGCGCTTCCTCAATTGTTCCTTAGCCCATTTAATTCCAAATTTTTCTTCAATAGTGGTGACAACTGAGGACATTATTTTGTCCTTCCGCATATTGGGTATGGTGTACGGTCCTTTTTTGCCATCATAGTCCTCCCTCCTCAATATGGTCACCATCTCAACCATCTCTTCAAAGGCCATGTTGGTGGCCTTATATCTCCTTCTGGATATGGATGTTTGTGGCTCCGGACTTTCCTCCAAGCTGGATCCAGATAATCTCTCCGCCATCTTTCTCTATATACTCCCACTGCGCAACGAAGAGTGAAGGGGCTGGGAAAAATCATCCTAAAGAACGTCAGGGGCGGGCGACGCAGGCGGAGCATGGCAAATGCGCAGTGTATATAAAACTAGTACGCTGGCCTACGTATGTCCGAACGGTAGTAGCGAGCGTCATAAACGAAGGTACAGATTGAAACGTGGGTGTGTGTTTTGTGTATGTGTTTGGTGTGTGTGTGTGTGTGTGTGTGTGTGTGTGTGTGTATATGTGTATGTGTGTGTGTGTATGTGTGTGTGTGTTTATGTGTATGTGTGTGTGTGTGTGTGTGTGTGTGTGTGTGTGTGTGTGTGTGTGCACCCTATATTCTGTAAAAAATAATACTGGGAGTTTGGACTGACATTACAGTTTTTATCTTGTGTCTTGTCTTTGATAAAATGAATCCCTTTAAGGAGGATGATTTTTTCACACAGTTTATTGACCTCTATCAAGAGAACTGAAACCTGTGGGAGGTCATGCACCCCTTGTATTTTAATAAGCAAGCAAGGCAAGCAACACTGGGGAGACTTCTGGAGTTTGTAAAGACTCGAGTCCCCCAGGCAGACATTAAGTTAGTGGAAAATAAAACTGGGATCTTGCGGAATATGTACAGGTGGGAACACAAGAAGATATAGGATTCCCTCAAATCAGAAGCAGCAGCAGACAAGGTTTATGTCCCCAAGCTGTGGTACTACCCTAAACTGAGATCTCTGGATGACCAGACAGAAGCAAGGCAATCGCTTTCCTTCCCTCCACCCTTCCCTCCACCTCCACCTCCACCCTTCCCTCCACCCCAGCTGAGGCGTCCCAGGAAGAACCGGGCCCTTTCATCCTTGATGAAGTGGATGCGCCCAGCTGCAGCCAGGTATACTTTTTTGGGGAATTTTGGATTGTGTAAATATTAATGATGTAAACTAAAATGTTTGAATTGCTTAAAAATCAATGATTTAATCACAATTATTATTATGTATACATATCACTAGACAGTAGTGGCCAAAAATGTTGTTCAAAGATTGGTGAACAGCTATAATAAGGGTGGGGTCAAAATTATAGCCTTTTCTATTTGTTTATAATTATATTTGAAAGTCATGAGCTGAAAATTGTGTGTGATTGAGGAAGCAAAAATTACAACTATGTCCCTTTTTTTATACACAGGATGAGCTCAGCCAGGAGGAGGCCGTGCCCAATGGTAGAGAGTAGGAGGCTTTGACCAGTGGTAGAGAGGAGGAGGCCATGCCCAGTGGCAAGCAGGAAGTGGCTGGGCCCAGTAGAAGCCTCACCGAATGCCAGGTGCCTCCCCTCCGCATTACCACCGATAGGCCCAGGAAGATGACACGAACAGAGGAGGAATTATTGCCTTCATTCGGGAAGCCAGCCAAATGCTGAGTAACCCCCCCAATTCTGAAGAGGCCTATGGTACTTATTTGGCCACCAGGTTAATGGAACTTGAGAAGGGGCAACGCCTCCTCTGTGAGGGGATTTTCATGAGGCCCTTCAGAAGGGGTTGAGTGGCCAGCTTACTTAAACAAGCCATATTTCGGATGAAGCCCCTCCTCCTCCTCCTGCCACAAGTACACCACCAGAGGCACAGCCTCCAAGGAAGGCTGCAGCGAAGCGTGGAGGGAAGGCTGCAGGGCAGCGTGCAGGGAAGGCTCCACGGAAGAGTCAAAAGTGATTGCCTGGCTTCAGTCTGGTCTGACAGAAGATGCAGATTGTGCTCCCTATTCTATGGACTCCGCAAGATTCTAATTTTGATTTCCACTGACTTGATGTGTGCCCTGGAGGACAAAAGGCTTCACACATTCCAAAAGTGTCTCCAGTGTTGCCTTCCTCATTTATGTTTTTCCCAGAATAAATGGCTATTTTATTTACCTAAACTTATTTACTATATGTTTTTATTCAAAAAGGACATTTTGTTTGTTAGTAGGCAGGTACATGTCAAAAAGACTATGGGGGTTATTTACAAAAGGCAAAATCATTTTGCAATTCAAGTGCAAAGTACAAGTGCAAAGTGCACTTTATAAATTGCACGGCAAGTGCACTTGTTGGAAGTGCAGTCGCTGTAAATCTGAGGGGAAGATCTCAAATGAGGGGAAGCTCTGCTGATTTTATCATCCAATCATGTGCAAGCTAAAATGATTTATTTTTGGTTTCCTTGCATGTGCCCCTCGGATCCACAGCGACTGCACTTCCAAGTGCTCTTTCAGTGCAATTTCAAGTGCACTTTGCACTTGTAGTGCTAAATGAATTTGCCTTTTGAAAATAACCCCCCATGTCAAATTAACAAGGGACACCAACCTCATTAAGGTTCATAAACAATACAAAATAATAAGCTCATTGTGGTAACTTGAAATTCCATTAAAAAATAAACATTTAAATCAATAGATTTTTGAGAATTTATCACAAATTGAAAAATATATATTGATGAAATATAAAAGTTCAAAAGATGAGTAAAAAAAAAAGATTTGCTACATTATTTATGGAGATCTGACTTTTAAAGACTATAATATTAGTCATGACATGAGGATAAATAATGAAGAAAGTAGTTTGTGAGAACTCTGTGTGAATATAAGCAGAAAAACAAATTAATTCTTCTCGCATTATAAAGAAGACAAGAATGTGCCGTTAAAAGATCACAGAATTTGCAGCGTGAGGAATGTGCTAGCTTCAATACAAAGGCTAGTTTTACCAGACCGAGCGCTTCTGTCTTGTAATTGCTTCAGAGCATGCGTCAGTTTTGGTCCGTCGGACTTGCACACAGACGAACGGTTTGTACGCTAGAAAGCTGAGTCCGTCGGAAAGATTTGAAACATGTTTCATTTCTAGGTCCGTTGAACTTTTGGGAAAAAAAAGTCAGCTGGAGCCCACACACGATCAAATTATCTGACGGAGTCCGGTCCGCCGGACCAAGTCTGCCGTAAAGTCCGCTCGTGTGTACGCGGCATTACATTGACTCATCTTTTAGTCATGCTAGACCTACCTAATTTAAAGTCCCTTTTCAGCATTAAAGGTCCGATGGTCTTTCCGACAGACTTTTGGCGTAGTTACGACGGACTTTCGAACGACCGGACTTGCCCACACATGAACGGACTAAAGTCCGTTCAAAAGTACATTCATTTGAACATGATGACGTACGAAGGGACTAGAATAAGGAAGTTCATAGCCAGTAGCCAATAGCTGCACTTGTGTCGTTTTTTGTCCGTCGGACTAGCATACAGACAAACGGATTTTTCAATCGGACTCAAATCCGTCGGAAAGATTTGAAACATGTTCTAAATCTAAAGTCCATCTGATTTTTAAACAGCAAATGTCCAATGAAGCCCACACACGATCGGATCATCCAGCAGATTCATTTTGTCGGACCTTTGCTGTCGAAAAGTCCGCTTGTGTGTACACGGCATGAGAGGTTGAGCTCACAGTGCCTCTCACTTCTTGTCAGAGGCACTGAGCTCAATAAACAGCTTAGAGTCTTGGACCAATGTTGTCTTATTTTTTATTTTAAAAAAGTGTATTTTTTCTGAAAAAAGTGCGCTTGTAAGACCACTGCGCAATTACAGTGTGACAGAAAGTATTGCAACGACCAGCATTTATTCTCTAGGGTGTTAGAAAAAATATATATAATGTTTGGGAGTAATTTTCTAGCAAAAAAAAAAATGATTTTAACTTGTAAACAACAAGTTTGAAAAATAGACCGGTCCTTAAGTGGTTAAAATTGCGCACACTTGTGGAATGGCGCCAACCTTCAGTACTTATAAATCTCCATTGGAGACGCTTTCAATTTTTTTAAAGGTTACATGTTTAGAGTTACAGAGGAGATCTAGTGCTAGAATTATTGCTCTCGCTCTAAAGGCCCGTACAAAAGATTGGATTTTCAGACGGGAAATGTTCAATGTCAGGCTGTTGGCGGAAAATCATGTGTATGCTCCATCGGACAATTGTTGTCGGACATTCCGCCAACAAATGTTGGCTAGCAGATTTTCAAATTTTCAGGGGACAAATGTGTGTTGTCGGATTTTCCGATCGTGTGTACACAAGTCCATCGGACAAAAGTATGAAATCTCCAAATGCAGCGCACAATTCTCTTCTTAAATGGGATAATAATGAAGCTGCTTTGCTGGTGGTACTGATGAAGTTATTGCAAACACATTTTTAAAGGCTTTTTTTTTTTCTAGTGATATCAAGAATAATATTATTATGCTTTTTTTTTTTTTTTTATTTGGGCAAGTTACCACTAACATAACACCATTATCCCGTAGTTTTTAAGATCAAAGATACAACTTGTTGGTGTCCCTTGTCAATTTTACATTGTATTTTTTTAAATGTAACTGCCTACTCCCAAACTGTCATTTGAAGTAAAACACATAGCCAAGTATTATTCTACACAATTTTTTTATGGTGCATTAAAAAAAGAAAACAAATACAATTAGACATGTTATTCGCCAATAGAACTTAACCAAAAAGTGCATTCTATGCATGCAAAAATATAGCAAACATACCAAATGAAATCATTGCTATTCAAAGAAGAAAATATCAAAAGCATGTCAAAATGTCAAAGCAATAACTCCAAGGCCAATAATAAATAACACGTTATCTCCTCCGATTCCGCAACATGTCAGGTTGATGAACGGCCGTTCAGAAACTAACTGAAAAGCACGAAATGAAAAGCGTGAAATGAAAAGCGCGAAATGAAAAGCGCGAATCAACACTCACCAAACTTTTACCAACACGAAATTAGCAGAAGGAGCCCAAAGGGTGGCGCTACAGTGCTGAAAAACCACGTGGTACGTCTAGTACGTCACTATGTCCGTAATTGTTGGCCAACAATTGTGTGGCCGTGTGTATGCAAGACAAGTTTGGGCCAACGCCCTTCGGACAAAATTCCACGGGTTTGTTGGCCAACAATCTGATCATGTGTACGAGGCTTAACGATCGCACTGCTCCCCTATACATGATCCCCAACACACACAGCACTGTCCCCCTATACATGATCCTCAGCACACACAGCACTGCTCCCCTGTACATGATCCCCAACACACACAGCACTGCCTCCCTATACCTGATCCCCAACACACACACAGCACTGACCCCCTATACATGATCCCCAACACACACACACACACACAGCACTGCTCCCCTGTACACGATCCCCAACACACACACACACAGCACTGCTCCCCTGTACATGATCCCCAACACACACACAGTACTGCCCCCCCCTATACATGATCCCCAACACACACACAGCACTGCTCCCCTGTACATGAGCCCTGACACACACACAGCACTGCTCCCCTGTACATGAGCCCCGACACACACACAGCACTGTTCCCCTGTACATGATCCCCAACACACACACAGTACTGCCCCCCCCCCCCCCCCATACATGATCCCCAACACACACACAGCACTGCTCCCCTGTACATGATCCCCAACACACACAGCACTGCCTCCCTATACCTGATCCCCAACACACACACAGCACTGACCCCCTATACATGATCCCCAACACACACACAGCACTGCTCCCCTGTACATGATCCCCAACACACACACACATCCAGCACTGCTCCCCTGTACACGATCCCCAACACACACACAGCACTGCTCCCCTGTACATGATCCCCAACACACACACAGTACTGCCACCCCCCATACATGATCCCCAACACACACACAGCATTGCTCCCCTGTACATGAGCCCCGACACACACACAGCACTGTTCCCCTGTACATGATCCCCAACACACACATAGTACTGCCCCCCCCATACATGATCCCCAACACACATACAGCACTGCTCCCCTGTACATGAGCCCCGACACACACACAGCACTGCTCCCCTGTACATGAGCCCCAACACACACACAGCACTGCTTCCCTGTACTTGATCCCCAACACACACAGCACTGCCTCCCTATACCTGATCCCCAACACACACACAGCACTGACCCCCTATACATGATCCCCAACACACACACACACAGCACTGCTCCCCTGTACACGATCCCCAACACACACACACACAGCACTGCTCCCCTGTACATGATCCCCAACACACACACAGCACTGCCCCCCCCATACATGATCCCCAACACACACACAGCACTGCTCCCCTGTACATGAGCCCCGACACACACACAGCACTGCTCCCCTGTACATGAGCCCCGACACACACACACAGCACTGTTCCCCTGTACATGATCCCCAACACACACACATCACTGCTCCCCTGTACATGATCCCCAACACACACACAGCACTGCCCCCCATACCTGATCCCCAACACACACAGCACTGACCCTCTATACATGATCCCCAACACACACACATAGTTACATAGTTACATAGTTACATAGTAGGTGAGGTTGAAAAAAGACACAAGTCCATCAAGTCCAACCTATGTGTGTGATTATGTGTCAGTATTACATAATATATCCCTGTATGTTGCGGTCATTCAGGTGCTTATCTAATAGTTTCTTGAAGCTATCAATGCTCCCCGCTGAGACCACCGCCTGTGGAAGGGAATTCCACATCCTTGCTGCTCTTACAGTAAAGAACCCTCTATGTAGTTTAAGGTTAAACCTCTTTTCTTCTAATTTTAATGAGTGGCCACGAGTCTTGTTAAACTCTCTTCTGCGAAAAAGTTTTATCCCTATTGTGGGGTCACCAGTACGGTATTTGTATATTGAAATCATATCCCCTCTCAAGCATCTCTTCTCCAGAGAGAATAAGTTCAGTGCTCGCAACCTTTCCTCATAACTAAGATCCTCCAGACTCTTTATTAGCTTTGTTGCCCTTCTTTGTACTCGCTCCATTTCCAGTACATCCTTCCTGAGGACTGGTGCCCAGAACTGGACAGCATACTCCAGGTGCGGCCGGACCAGAGCCTTATAGAGTGGGAGAATTATCGTTTTATCTCTGGAGTTGATCCCCTTTTTAATGAATGCCAATATTCTGTTTGCTTTGTTAGCAGCAGCTTGGCATTGCATGCCATTGCTGAGCCTATCATCTACTAGGACCCCCAGGTTCTTTTCCATCCTAGATTCCCCCAGAGGTTCTCCCCCCAGTGTATAGATTGCGTTCATATTTTTGCCACCCAAATGCATTATTTTACATTTTTCTACATTGAACCTCATTTGCCATGTAGTCGCCCACCCCATTAATTTGTTCAGGTCTTTTTGCAAGGTATCCACATCCTGCGGAGAAGTTATTGCCCTGCTTAGCTTAGTATCGTCTGCAAATACAGAGATTGAACTGTTTATCCCATCCTCCAGATCGTTTGTGAACAAATTAAATAGGATTGGTCCCAGCACAGAACCCTGGGGAACCCCACTACCCACCCCTGACCATTCCGAGTACTCCCCATTTATCACCACCCTCTGAACTCGCCCTTGTAGCCAGTTTTCAATCCATGTACTCACCCTATGGTCCATGCCAACGGACCTTATTTTGTACAGTAAACGTTTATGGGGAACTGTGTCAAATGCTTTTGCAAAATCCAGATACACCATGTCTACGGGCCTTCCTTTATCTAGATGGCAACTCACCTCCTCATAGAAGGTTAATAGATTGGTTTGGCAAGAACGATTCTTCATGAATCCATGCTGATTACTGCTAATGATACCGTTCTTATTACTAAAATCTTGTATATAGTCCCTTTTCATCCCCTCCAAGAGTTTACATACTATTGATGTTAGGCTAACTGGTCTGTAATTCCCAGGGATGTATTTTGGGCCCTTTTTAAATATTGGTGCTACATTGGCTTTTCTCCAATCAGCTGGTACCATTCCAGTCAGTAGACTATGTGTAAAAATTAGGAACAACGGTCTGGCAATTACTTGACTGAGTTCCCTAAGCACCCTCGGATGCAAGCCATCTGGTCCCGGTGATTTATTAATGTTAAGTTTCTCAAGTCTAATTTTAATTCTGTCCTCTGTTAACCATGGAGGTGCTTCCTGTGTTGTGTCATGAGGATAAACTCTGCAGTTTTGGTTACTGAAGCCTCCCGATTCACTCGTGAAGACTGAGGAGAAGAATAAATTCAATACCTTCGCCATCTCCCCATCCTTTGTAACCAGATGTCCTTCCTCATTCTTTATGGGGCCAATATGGTCTGTCCTCCCTTTTTTACTGTTTACATACTTAAAGAATTTCTTGGGATTTTTTTTGCTCTCCTCCGCTATGTGTCTTTCATGTTCTATCTTAGCTGTCCTAATTGCACCCTTACATTTCTTGTTGCATTCTTTATAAAGTCTGAATGCTGAGGATGATCCCTCAACCTTGTATTTTTTGAAGGCCTTCTCCTTTGCTTTTATATGCATTTTTACATTGGAGTTAAGCCATCCAGGACTTTTGTTCGCTCTTTTAAATTTATTACCCAATGGGATACATTGGCTAATGCCCTTATTTAATATGCTCTTAAAGCAAACCCATCTCTCCTCCGTAATCTTTGTTCCTAATATTTTATCGCAATTTATGCCTTTTAGCAAGGTTTGTAGTTTAGGGAAGTTGGCTCTTTTGAAATTCAGTGTCTTTGTATTCCCTTTATGTTTCCTATTTGTGTGATTTATACTGAAACTAATTGACCTGTGATCGCTGTTACCTAAATTGCCCCGTATTTCCACATCCGTGATCAGGTCTGTATTGTTGGTAATCAATAGATCCAGTAATGTTTTATTTCTAGTTGGTGCGTCTACCATCTGACCCATAAAATTGTCCTGCAAGACATTAAGGAACTGGCGAGCCTTAAATGAATGTGCGGTTCCCTCCGCCTAGTCTATGTCTGGATAATTAAAATCCCCCATTATGATAACACTTCCCATCCTTGCTGCTATTCCAAATTGTGATAGGAGATCTGTCTCCACTTCCTCCCTCAGGTTAGGGAGCCTATAGCATACTCCCAGTATTATTTTCCCCTTAGCTTCATGCCTTTGGAGCTCTACCCATAAAGATTCCACCTCCTCTCTAGCTCCCTCAGTGATGTCATCTCTCACATTCACTTGTACATTATTCTTGATATATAGGCATACCCATCCCCCTTTTCTACCCCCTCTATCCTTGTGGTATAGGGTATACCCTTGAATGTTTGCCAGCCAATCATGAGAGCTGTTGAACCAGGTCTCTGAAATTCCCACAAAATCCAAATCCTCCTCGTACAACAGTATCTCTAGTTCACCCATCTTGTCCGCCATGCTCCTTGCATTGGTGAACATGCCACATAGTTTAGACCGGTCGCATATTGTCCTCGTATTGGGTGTTTCGAGATTGCAACTAGGACTTGCTACTATACTCACCTTGTGTTTTTGTGCTTTGGTTAACCTACCACTAATGCCCCCAATACTACCCTGTGGAATATCATCCGTGCTGGCTATCTCTGCCTCTGGACCCTCCCCCCCATCGCCTAGTTTAAAAACCCCTCTAACTTTTTGGCTATCTTCATTCCCAGCAGATCTGCACCCTCCTCATTTAGGTGCAGTCCGTCGCTTCTCTAGTACCGGTTACCGACTGAGAAGTCGGCCCAGTCCTCCAGGAACCCAAACCCCTCCTTACTACACCAGCTCTTCAGCCACTTGTTTACTTCCCTAATCTCCCTCTGCCTTTCTGGTATGGCTCGATGTACCGCTAGTAGTACTGAGAATACTACCTTGGAGGTCCTTTTCCTCAATTCAGCTCCTAAGTCCCTAAAATCGTTCTTTAGGACACTCCATCTGCCTCTGACTTTGTCATTGGTGCCAACGTGCACCATGACAGCCGGGTCTTCCCCAGCCCCTCTCAGTAATCTGTCCACAAGGTCCGTGATGTGCCGAACCCGAGCGCCCGGTAGACAACATACTGTTCGGTGCTTCAGGCCTTGGTAACAGATTGCCCTCTCTGTCCTTCTAAGAATTGAGTCCCCTACCACCAGAATCTGTCTTTCCTTTCCCTTTGCTGCCCCCCCACTCTCACTGGAGGAGTTCTTCTCCCGGCAGCTAGGAGAGTCCTTCAGCTCCAGCAGTGCTGGTCCCTGACTGGTTTCACCAATGTCACTCAATGGAGTGTACTTATTGGGATGCTCCAGTCCTGGATCGGCTTCCCTGGCACTTCCCCCTCTAACCCTCCTGACTGTCACCCATCTACTCTTTGCTAGTGCCTGCACCTCTTTGTCTCCACCTGCCTCTGTGCTGGCCCCTGCCGGGACCTGCCGTGTAAGTTCCTGGCTTTCCTTTAGTATGGAGGGACTTCTCAGTGCTGACAGTTGCTTCCCCAGATTCAGAACCTGGGCTTCCAGGGAAACAATGTGCTTACATTTTGCACAGCAGTATTCGCCCTCGATCGGATGATCAAGGAACGCATACATGCAGCAAGATGTACAAAGAGTCGCCTCTCCACACCCGCCAGGCATCGTACCTATTAAATTTAGTGAGGATTGGGGATTTTACCCTGTCCAAATTACCTAACAGCTAGCTAACTGGTACTAATACTCAAGACAATACACAGGTACACAGGTACACAAGACAATACACAGGTGCTCACAGACCTACGTGCAATCGCAGAACAGTCGCAGTCCTACGTGCACTCGCAATACTCAAGTATACAGTACACAATACACAAGTACTAACGATCCACACACACTACGCAGACAACACTCAGGTACTCACACTACACAGGTACTATGACCCCTGTTATAACCTCCTGTTTTAAACTCTGTTTTTTAACTCACCACTTAGACCAGTTCCACTTACACAGAGTTCCAACAGCCTCACAATGAGCAGGCTCACTTATGAGTCCTACACAGAGTTATATAGGCCTCAAGCACACAGCACTGCCCCCATACACGATCCCCAACACACACCCAGCACTACCCCCCTATACATGATCTCCAACACACACACACTGCATTGCTCCCCTGTATATGATCCCCAACACACACACACACAGCACTACCCCCATACATGATCCCCAACACACACACAGCACTACCCCCCCTATACATGATCCCCAACACACACACAGCACTGCGCCCCCCATACATGATCCCCAACACACACACAGCACTACCACCCCATACATGATCCCCAACACACATACACAGCACTACCCCCATACATGATCCCCAACACACACACAGCACTGCGCCCCCCATACATGATCCCCAACACACACACAGCACTACCCCCCCATACATGATCCCCAACACACACACAGCACCACCCCCCATACATGATCCCCAACACACACACAGCACTACCCCCCCATACATGATCCCCAACACACACACACACAGCACTACCCCCATACATGATCCCCAACACACACACAGCATTACCCCCCCTATACATGATCCCCAACACACACACAGCACTGCGCCCCCCATACATGATCCCCAACACACACACAGCACTACCCCCCCATACATGATCCCCAACACACACACAGCACTACCCCCTTATACATGATCCCCAACACACACACAGCACTGCCCCCCATACATGATCCCCAACACACACACACACAGCACTGCCCCCCTGTACATGATCCCCAACACACACAAAGCACTGCCCCCCTGTACATGATCCCCAACACACACACAGCACTGCCCCCCCCCCATACATGATCCCCAACACACACACAGTACTGCCCCCCCCCCATACATGATCCCCAACACACACACAGCACTGCCCCCCTGTACATGATCCCAAACACACACACAGCACTGCTCCCCTGTACATGATCCCAAACAGAAACACACACTGCACTGCCCCCCCTGTACATGACCCCTCCACACAGAGGACTGCCCCCTAGTACATGATCCCCAAGACACACAGCACATTCCTTTTACATCACCCCGCCCCCCCATCTTTCACAAGTTCACAGCCATGTCCTTTGCTCCCTTCACTCTCCTACCTTACACAGAGCGGAGAGCAGGAGGTGTGACAATCCCGGACTGCAGGCAGAGGCACAGAAGCACTGGATGGAGGACAAGAGCTGCTAGGTTAAAGCAAAGTGGAGTTCCACTCGTTTTTCTGTATATTAAAAGTCAGCAGCTACAAAAAGTGTAGCTGCTGACTTTTAATAAACAGACTCTCACCTGTCCCACGGTCCAGCAATGCGGTAACAGCTTCACAGCTGGGTGCGCACTGAGCATGGGTGAGTCGTGCTGCGCGTTCTGAATGGCCAGGCAATCTTCTGAGACCTGTGACGTGTCCCAGAAGATTGCAGGGAAGGAGGGGCAGAGGAGGAGTTGCCTAGTCGGCAGAAGTGGGAGCTGGGTTCCTGTCAAAAATAGGTAACTGCCCCTGCCCCAAAAAAATTACATGCCAAATGTTGCATGTAAGGGGGTGAGGAGTTCTTAAAGCAGAATTTCACTTTTTGGTGGAATTCCGCTTTAACTGCATCCTAGCAGTTAATCATCTCCTGCTTAATGTGAAAAGTTCATTCAGCGCAGGCGTTCTCCATGCAGTGCTGCACCCGCCTTCAGTCTTGAATTGTCCCACCTCCTGCCCTCACTGCTATAAAAATAGCGGTCAACTATTTTCATAATCGATTATTTGGTCAGCCAATTAGTTGGCCTGCATACAGAATGCTTTATTTGTTTACATAGTTACATAGTAGGTGAGGTCGAAAAAAGACACAAGTCCATCATGTCCAACCTATGTGTGTGATTATATGTCAGTATTACATTGTATATCCCTGTATGTTGCAGTCGTTCAGGTGCTTATCTAATAGTTTCTTGAAACTATCGATGCCCCCCGCTGAGACCACCGCCTGTGGAAGGGAATTCCACATCCTTGCCGCTCTTACAGTAAAGAACCCTCTACGTAGTTTAAGGTTAAACCTCTTTTCTTCTAATTTTAATGAGTGGCCACGAGTCTTGTTAAACTTCCTTCCACGAAAAAGGTTTTATCCCTATTGTGGGGTCACCAGTATGGTATTTGTATATTGAAATCATATCCCCTCTCAAGCGTCTCTTCTCCAGAGAGAATAAGTTCAGTGCTTGCAACCTTTCCTCATAACTAATATCCTCCAGACCCTTTATTAGCTTTGTTGCCCTTCTTTGTACTCGCTCCATTTCCAGTACATCCTTCCTGAGGACTGATGCCCAGAACTGGACAGCATACTCCAGGTGCGGCCGGACCAGAGTCTTGTAGAGCGGGAGAATTATCCTTTTATCTCTGGAATGAATCCCCTTTTTAATGCATGCCAATATTCTGTTTGCTTTGTTAGCAGCAGCTTGGCATTGCATGCCATTGCTGAGCCTATCATCTACTAGGACCCCCAGGTCCTTTTCCATCCTAGATTCCCCCAGAGGTTCTCATATTTTTGCCACCCAAGTGCATTATTTTACATTTTTCTACATTGAACCTCATTTGCCATGTAGTTGCCCACCCCATTAATTTGTTCAGATCTTTTTTGCAAGGTTTCCACATCCTGCGGAGAAGTTATTGCCCTGCTTAGCTTAGTATCATCCGCAAATACAGAGATTGGACTGTTTACCCCATCCTCCAGGTCGTTTATGAACAAATTAAACAGGCTTGGTCCCAGCACAGAACCCTGGGGTACCGCACTACCCACCCCTGACCATTCCAAGTACTCCCCATTTATCACCACCCTCTGAACTCGCCCTTGTAGCCAGTTTTCAATCCATGTACTCACCCTATGGTCCATGCCAATGGACTTTATTTTGTACAGTAAACGTTTATGGGGAACTGTGTCAAATGCTTTTGCAAAATCCAGATACACCACGTCTACGGGCCTTCCTTTATCTAGATGGCAACTCATCTCCTCATAGAAGGTTAATAGATTGGTTTGGCAAGAACGATTCTTCATGAATCCATGCTGATTACTGCTAATTATACTGTTCTCATTACTAAAATATTGTATATAGTCCCTTATCATCCTCTCCAAGAGTTTACATACTATTGATGTTAGGCTAATTGGTCTGTAATTCCCAGGGATGTATTTTGGCCCTTTTTAAATATTGGTGCTACATTGGCTTTTCTCCAATCAGCTGGTACCATTCCAGTCAGTAGACTGTCAGTTACATATCAGGAAATACAGTGCAGCACACATACAGCTCAGTACACCGTCTATACATGTCAGTATGCACAATGCAGTACACATACAACTAAATGCACCATCCATACATGTCAGTAAGTGCCTGAGAGCTTGTGAATGTGTGATAAGCAATGCCTCATGAAACATGAAGTCTGGAGCAGGAGAAGTGATTAAAAGTGATTCTAAAGGCAAAGTTTTTTTTTTTTCATTCTGTCCATTAAGGTAAAAAAACCTTGTGTGACCAGCTCCCCCCTAGCCCCCCCATATACTTACCTGATCCCGATCTTGATCTAGCAATGTACCTGAGAGCTGAAGCACTGCTCTCTCTCTCCCTCATCACATGACTTGGGTGCAGCAGCAGGAGCCATTGGCACCTGCTGCTGTCAATCCCAGCCTGAGAGGAGGTGGCGGAGCTGAGACGCATTGTGTGTGTCAAAGGAAGCACACAGTGCAGCTAGGAAACGAGTCAGAAGTGCCGGCGGGGGACCTCAGAGATGGATCAGGGCTGCTCTGTGCAAAACCAGAGCTGGTAAGTATGACATGGTTGCTGTTAAACAGAAAAAAAACCCACTACAATCACTAATCCATGTCTTTATGGACCCTGCATTGTGCACTGGTCCAAATCATTTGGTGGATAAGGATGAGCTCTGGCGTGTTCGCACACTCCACGTGCCGAGCCCGCCAGGAAGTCGGCACGGCGCTGCGCTAATCACAGGCAGTGAGACATTTTCCCGATGTGCGGCTGCAGAGATCGGGAAATGTCTCACTGCCTGTGATTAGCGCAGCGCCGTGCTGACTTCCTAGCGGGCTCGGCACGTGGAGTATGCGAACACGCCGGAGCTCATCCTTATTGGTGGAGGGGGGATTATGGTGTGGGGTTGTTTTTCAGGGGTTTGCCTTGGCCTCTTAGTTCCAGTGAAGGGAACTGCTAAGGCGTCAGCATATCAAGACATTTTGGACAATTTCATGCTCCCAACTTTGTGGGAACAGTTTGGGGATGGCCCTTTCCTGTTCCAACATGACTGCGCACCAGTGCACAAACAAGGTCCATAACGACATGGATGAGTGAGTTTGGGGTGGAGAAACTTGACTGGCCTGCACAGATCCCTGACCTCAACCTGATAGAACACCTTTGGGATGAATTAGAGCAGAGATTGCGAGCCAGGCCCTCTCATCCAACATCAGTGCCTGACCTCACAAATGTGCTTCTAGAAGTATGGTAAACAATCCCATAGACACACTCCTAAACCTCGTTGATAACCTTCCCAGAAGAGTTGAAGCTGTTATAGCTGCAAAGGGTGGGCCAACTCAATATTGAACCCTACAGACTAAGACTGGGGACTGGGATGCCATTAAAGTTCATGTGCGTGTAAAGGCAGATGTCCCAATGCTTTTGGTAATATAGTGTATGATGAGGGAACCAGAAGGGATACCTGCTGTCTAACCTCAAGCCTTTATCTTCTATAAGGCCTGGTTTACACCCATAGGACACATTGACATCTATGCGTTTTTCAGCCACTGCGTTTTTGCAAAATGGTGCATTTTTTTTTTTTTTGCTTTTTTGGTTCAATAGACTTCAATGGGGAAGCTGCAGGAGGGCATGTAGTGCGTTTTTGCTGGGATTTGCATTTTTTAATCTGCCCAACAACAAATTGGCCAAAAAAAAAAATCACGTGTGCAAAAATGTAACAAGCACTGCAGAAACGTTCAAAAGCAAACCGACTAGGTGTGAACCGTGCCTTACTAGCTGAACACTAAGGCCGGGTTCACACCTATGCGAATTGGATGCGGATTTCCCTGCATCCAATTCACATAGCAGGAGAATGTGACTGGCTCCCTATGGAGCCGGTTCACATATCTCCGTTGCGGCTGCAGAGCGCACTGCACAGAAACATCTTTGCGTCTTTGGCTCCGATTCAGGGCCAAATTCAGACACAGATTCGGCCCTGATTTGTCCCTGAAATGGGGAACAGGGATGCACAACGCTCCTGTGCGATCCGCAGCCGGTTCCAGTGTGAAGCAAGCCTCAAATAATATCTGCTATGTAGCATAAGTGAGGGGTGGTGCCTTGTGTTTTACAACACAAGGGACTATTTACCTTTTCTTGTTTGTTTTTCTTTACTTTATTAGAAGGGTGCAAAGTGTAAACTCTGTGCACTGCAGAAATATGTACCATGTCTGCATTTTTCTGCACTGCACTGCATGTCATGCTAGCCTTATAATGTGAGCAGGGCATAGAAAACAATAATCGGATTTGTGTTGATCCAGTGTGGAAAATTGCAAGCCACCGCACTATATGTACCGTAAATGAGCGTTTAATTCATGCAACCTGCCTCCTTAGGTCTCCTAAACCACCTAACCAAGCCCTGAATCATCCACTCATCTGATGTGCTAAATAAAAATCACTGAACAACTAACACACAACCCCGCACCTGGAATGCAGACAGGCTATAGCACAATGCAATGAACTTACTCATCTTAAGGAAATTATATCCAAATTACTCTCATAGAAAAGGGTGCGTTGTATGTCTTTGTCTGAGTCACTCTCATTATGTGGAGTATTATGGATATTACTATGTCTGAATTGCTTTTAAACACTGAAATGTAAACAAATGTCTGTCAGTGTTGCATGAGGGATTTTGTTGATCTGGCAAATCATAGTAATGATCCCCCAGACTGGATAAACTGGGGACATTTTCTGACTTTAGCATGGTTGCAGTGTTTACTCCATAGTATTAATAGTTTACTAATTGCTTTCACTTGTTGTCTGGAACTACTCTTTAACCACTTGCCTACTGGGCACTTTCAGTACTACTACTGGTGCATGTTAAGAAAAGTGCAAAATAGTCCTTTTCTTTGTGGAAGAAAGTGCTACAGTGCTCCATGGAGTTAGTGATCCTCCTCCTGGGGCATCTCTATGACGAAACATGTCAAGCTGACTCTCTAACATTACTTCTGGCCAGGAGAGTGGAATGCACACTATGTGCTGAACAGATACCACGTCTCCATAACTGCACAGGCCGAGGGTTTCACTAGTGATGCTGGTACTGTCAAAATGAATTTTTTTTACATTTTGTAAAATGTTTTAACCAATAAAAAACAAGGATTTTACTCTATGAGAAGTTCTCTCTTTCCTTTATGACGTGCTGCACATGGTTTACCCCTGAAGTTCTGGAGCCACAATTGGAGGATATACACCACAGAGGAGATGCCAGAAGCAACCAGAGGTTACAGCATTGGGCTTGGTCCCCAGCAAATGACCTACAGGCATGGTTGACTCTGTTTTGGTGTAAGGCAAAGGAGTCCAACCCATCTGGTGAGTTTGGAAGTTTATATCATCCCCAGAAGGAGGATCACTAACTCCATTGGGACACGGAGCACTATAGCACTTTCTTGCACAAAGAAAAGGACTATTTTGCACTTTTATCACAATATGCACTTTAAATAATTTTATCATTGTCACCTTTAATCACATATTATTGTCTTTTTCTTTCAATTAATTAATATTGTCATTTTAACCTATAATGATAATTTGGTTCTTCATACAAATTATGCATTCATGTCAGTTATGGATCAATCATGTCGATATATAGCAATCATGTCGATATATAGCCAAATGTTGTATCCAATCATCCTAGGTTAATATTACGTATAAATATAACAACTGGGTACATTTATAAGAGGAATTAGTGTTAAGGGGGAGCAGGCGCTGTTTAATTTTTCATTTAAAATTTTCTCTTTCACTGATGTACATTGATGAGGCTGCACTGATATGCTGCACTGATAAGGCGGCACTGATGGCACTGACTGGCAGCACTGGTGGGCACTGTTGGGGCAGCACTGGTGGGCACTGTTGGAGCTGTACTGATCATCAGGATACTGATAATCAGTGCCCTGCTTGTCAGTGCACATGTCCCTTGTGTGGATTTGCCGGTTTTCGGCTCTCCTCTACTCACACGCTGTCAGCGTGAGAGAAGTATTACCGATAACTGGCGAATCCGGTTTACATCCGTGATCAACTGTGATTGAACACAGCTGATCACGTGGTAAAGAGCCACCGTGATTGGCTCTTTACCCCAGTCTGTGATCAGCTGCTGCTGAAGGCCGCAGTGATCACAGATCACTGCCGATGCGTGCCACAGAGGGTGCACAGGCAGGGCAAGCACGCTAGGATGTCATATGACGGCCTCCCGGCAAAGTGCAGCCGCGCTGTAGCTGCCATTCGGCTATAGTGCAGTCATGAAGGAGTTAAAGGAGAACCCCAACTCTAGAAGGCAACAGTTAGCGTATATATATATATATATATATATATATATATATATATATATATATATTGGGGAAAAAAAGTATTTAGTCAGTCACCAATTGTGCAAGTTCTCCCACTTAAAAAGATGAGAGATGCCTGTAATTGTCATCATAGGTATACCTCAACTATGAGAGACAAAATGTGAGAACAAATCCAGACAATCACATTGTCTGATATTTGAAAGAATTTATTTGCAAATTATGGTGGAAAATAAGTATTTGGTCACCTACAAACAAGCAAGATTTCTGGCTCTCACAGACCTGTATCTTCTTCCTTAGGAGGTTCCTCTGTCCTACACGCATTAACTGTATTAATGGCACCTGTTTGAGCTTGTTATTAGTATAAAAGACACCTGTCCACAACCTCAAACAGTCACACTCCAAACTCTACAATGGTGAAGACCAAAGAGCCGTCGAAGGACACCAGAAACAAAATTGTAGACCTGCACCAGGCTGGGAAGACTGAATCTGCAATAGGCAAGCAGCTTGGTGTGAAGAAATCAACTGTGGGAGCAATAATTAGAAAATGGAAGACATACAAGTCTACTGATAATCTCCCTCGATCTGGGGCTCCACGCAAGATCTCACCCCGTGGGGTCAAAATGATCACAAGAATGGTGAGCAAAAATCCCAGAACCACACGGGGGGACCTAGTCAATGACCTGCAGAGAGCTGGGACCAACGTAACAAAGGCTACCATCAGTAACACACTACGCCGCCAGGGACTCAGATCCTGCAGTGCCCTACGTGTCCCCCTGCTTAAGCCAGTACATGTACATGCCCATCTGATGTTTGCTAGAGAGCATTTGGATGATCCAGAAGAGGATTGGGAGAATGTCATATGGTCAGATGAAACCAAAGTAGAACTGTTTGGTAGAAACACAACTCGTCGTGTTTGGAGGAGAGAGAATGCTGAGTTGCAACCAAAGAACACCATACCTACTGTGAAGCATGGGGGTGGCAAAATCATGCTTTGGGGCTGTTTCTCTGCAAAGGGAACAGGACGACTGATCCGTGTACATGAAAGAATGAATGGGGCCATGTATCGTGAGATTTTGAGTGCAAACCTCCTCCCATCAGCAAGGACATTGAAGATGAAACATGGCTGGGTCTTTCAGCATGACAATGATCCCAAACACACCGCCCGGGCAATGAAGGAGTGGCTTTGTAAGAAGCATTTCAAGGTCCTGGAGTGGCCTAGCCAGTCTCCAGATCTCAAGGTGTATGACAACCTTGTGAAGACTTACAGAAAATGTTTGACCTCTGTCATTGCCAACAAAGGATATATAACAAATAGGGATGAGCCGAACACCCCCCCGGTTCGGTTCGCACCAGAACCTGCGAACGGACTGAAAATTCTCACGAACGTTAGCACCCCATTGACATCTATGGGAAATCATTCGAAATCAAAAGTGCTAATTTTAAAGGCTAATTTGCATGATATTGTCCTAAAAAGGGTTTGGGGACCCCGGTCCTGGCCCAGGGGACTTGTATCAATGCAAAAAAAACTTTTAAAAACTGCCGTGATTTTAATGATGCTTAAAGTAAAAAAAAAAGTGAAATATTCCTTTAAATATCATACCTGGGGGGTGTCTATAATATGCCTGTAAAGTGGCGCGTGTTTCCCGTGCTTAGAACAGTCCCTGCACAAAATGCAATTTTCGTCCTGGCAATATGGATGAAAATCAGTGAGACAAACGGCATGGGTACCCCACAGTCCAT
Organism: Aquarana catesbeiana; assembly: GCF_042186555.1. Taxonomy (NCBI): domain Eukaryota; kingdom Metazoa; phylum Chordata; class Amphibia; order Anura; family Ranidae; genus Aquarana; species Aquarana catesbeiana. The sequence goes on from NC_133325.1 coordinate 150,288,711, forward strand.
TACCAGGCCCTTTGGGTCTTGTATGGATATTAAGGGGAACCCCGCACCCAAATTAAAAAAGGAAACAGCAGTATACAGGCTCTGTACTCTGAACAGCAGTATACAGGCGGTGCAAACAAGACAGGGACTGTAGGTTTGTTGTTAAGTAGAATCTGTTTGTAATATTGAACTGGTACATTTTTAACGTGTTTAGCTCCAGCCAAAAAATCTATTTTAAGCTTTTTGGAAAACATAGGGAAGGGTTATCACACCTGTGACATTTGTTTTGCTGTCTGTGCTCCTCTTCAGAAGATTTCACCTCACTTTTTGTCCCAATGACAAATGTTTTTTGAAAATTTGGGTTTTTTTCTGAAACAAGGATTGGTGATAAAGCATCAGTGGAAAGGAGAAATGTTTTTCCCATATTAACTCTTACAGTTGAGAATTTCCCTTCCTAGGGGTAGATTTAATCTCACTTCCTGTTTTCTCCTTCCGTTTGCAAGTAGGAGTCGTTTGTAAGTTGGATGTTTGAAAGTAGGGGCCTGCCCTATATACTCAGCAGAAATTTGGGCCTTAGGTGTTGTTGTGGCCACAAAACTGTAAGCCCTCACAGGGCCCTGCTGTGAAATATTAGATCAAGAATTGTAATTACATGCCCCTGTTGAACAGGGGCAGAAAAATTTTGCCTTTGGTGGTGGTGGTGGTGCTGGTGCCACAACACTGTATGTCCTCACTCGCTCTTGGTGGGCGCAGAAACAGGCCCTGCTGTGAAATATTAGATCAAGAATTGTAATTACATGCCCCTGTTGAACAGGGGCTGAAAAATTGGGCTTTAGGCACTGTTGCTGGTGCCACCTCACTGCAACCCCTCACAGATACTATAGTTGGAACGCAGGAATGAGCCCTGCTGCAAAGTATTGCCTCAAAAATTGTAATTACACGCTCCTGTTAAACAGGGGCTGAAAAATTGGGCCTTAGGCACTGGTGCTGGTGCCACAACACTGCAACCCCTCACAGATACTCCAGTTGGAATGCAGAAACGAGCCCTGCTGCAAAGTATTGCATCAAAAATTGTAATTACACGCCCCTGTTAAACAGGGGCTGAAAAATTAGGCCTTAGGCACTGGTGCTGGTGCCACAACACTGCAACCCCTCACAGATACTCTAGTTGGAATGCAGGAATGAGCCTGCTGCAAAGTATTGCATCAAAAATTGTAATTACACGCCCCTGTTAAACAGGGGCTGAAAAATTGGGACTTAGGCACTGGTGCTGGTGCCACAACACTGCAACCCATCACAGATACTCTAGTTGGAACGCAGAAACGAGCCCTGCTGCAAAGTATTGCATCAAAAATTGTAATTACACGCCCCTGTTAAACAGGGGCTGAAAAATTAGGCCTTAGGCACTGGTGCTGGTACCACAACACTGCAACCCCTCACAGATACTCTAGTTGGAACGCAGGAACAAGCCCTGCTGCAAAGTATTGCATCAAAAATTGTAATTACACGCCCCTGTTAAACAGGGGCTGAAAAATTGGGCCTTAGGCACTGGTGCCACAACACTGCAACTCCTCACAGATATTCTAGTTGGAACGCAGGAATGAGCCCTGCTGCAAAGTATTGCATCAAAAATTGTAATTACACGCCCCTGTTAAACAGCGGCTGAAAAATTGGGCCTTAGGCACTGGTGGCGGCGCCCAGAACCAAAAATGTTCTTACAAGCTATCAGCGTGCTCATTGAGGAGGAAGAGGATAATTACTCAAGATAGTCGCTCAGCATCAGCATAGGCAGTCTTTGAAGGGACCTGAGATTTAAAAAAAAATTATTCAGTTACATCAGCATCAGGTGCTTGGTAGCTGGTGGTGATCCAAGACTGATTCATTTTTATGAAGGTCAGTCGATCGAACGAGTTGGTGGACAGACGCACCCTGTGATTGGTTACAAAGCCTCCAGCAGCACTGAATGTGCGTTCCGAAAGAACGCTGGATGCAGGACAGGCCAGTAGCTCAATTGCATACTGTGCAAGCTCTGGTCAGTGATCCATCCTCAAGACCCAGTAACCCAGAGGATTTTCGGTGGGAAAGGTGTCCAAGTCAGATCTTGCCCCTAGGTATTCCTGCACCATGTAAAACAGATGCTGGCGATGGTTTCTGGAACCGATCATACCTTGGGGCTGCGGACTAAAAAACTGTCTGAACGCATCGGTCAGACGGCCACCTTCTCCACCGCTCCTTCTTTGACTGACCAAAGCCTCAGCAACACGTTGTCCATAAACAGGAGTTTGTAACCTCTTATTCTCTGGGAACGCGTTGCACAGACCTTTCTGCAAGGCCTCCTGAAGATGTTTCATCCTCTGCTCCCTCTGCGATGGCAAGATAAGGTCTGCAACCTTACCCTTGTAACATGGATCAAGGAGGGTTGCCAGCCAGTATTGGTCCTTCTCCTTGATACCACGAATACGAGGATCCTTACGCAGGCTTTGCAGGATCAGGGAGGCCATGCAGCGTAGGTTTGCTGAGGCATTCGGTCCGGAGTCCTCTGGGTCACTAAGGACGACATGGTCCATAGCCACCTCCTCCCAGCCACGTACAAGTCCATGTGTTTCTTGGGACTGATCCCTTAAAGACTGCTGCTGATGCTGAGTGCCAGGCTCCACCTCCATACTGACACAATCCTCCTCCTCCTCGTCCTCTTCCTGTGTGATCGGCAGGCACGCAGGAACACTGTCTGGATAAAGGGGGCCTTGAGAGCTAAGTAAGTCCTCCTCTTCCTGCCTCTGTTCTGCCTCAAGTGCCCTGTCCATTATTCCATGCAGCGTGTGCTCCAACAGGTGGACAAGGGGGACAGTGTCACTGATGCATGTACTGTCACTGCTCACCATCCTCGTGGCCTCCTCAAATGGTGACAGGACAGTGCATGCATCCCTGATCATGGCCCACTGGCGTGGGGAAAAAAAAACAAGCTCCCCTGACCCTGTCCTGGTGCCATAGTCGCACAGGTACTCATTGATGGCCCTCTGCTGCGCGTGCAGCTGCTGCAGCATGGCCAACGTTGTGTTCCACTTGGTGGGCATGTCACAGATTAGGCGGTTCTTGGGCAGGTTAAACTCCTTTTGGAGGTCTGCCAGCCAAGCACTGGCATTATATGACCGGCGGAAATGCACACAGACTTTCCTGGCCTGCCACAGGACATCCTGTAAGCCCGGGTACCTGCCCAAGAACCGCTGCACCACCAAGTTATAGACGTAAGCCAAACAGGGCACATGGGTCATTTGTCCCTGTCGGGGGGCAGAAAGGAGGTTGGTGCCATTGTCGCAAACCACCATTCCTGGCTTAAGTTGGCGTGGCATCAACCATCTCTGAACCTGCCCCTGCAGAGCTGACAGAACCTCTGCCCCAGTGTGGCTCCTGTCCCCCAAGCACACCAGCTCAAGCACTGCATGGCATCTTTTGGCCTACATACTTGCGTAGCCCCTTGAACGGCTACGGGGCACCGCTGGTTCCAAGGACAAAGCACAGGAAGAGGCCATGGAGGAAGAAGAAGAGGAGTGGCATTTTGGAGGCGTGGTGGCGGAACAACCTCCAACACTACTGCACCTTGATCTGCATCCTTCCCAGCTGCCAGCAGAGTTACCCAATGTGCGGTGAAACTTAGGTAACGTCCCTGTCCATGCCTGCTGGACCATGAGTCAGCGGTAATATGCACCTTACCGCTGACCGCCCTGTCCAGCGAAGCATGGACATTGCCTTCCACATGCCGGTAGACAGCCGGAATCGCCTTCCATGAGAAAAAGTGGCATTTGGGTACCTGCCACTGAGGAACCGCACATTCCACAAACTCACGGAAGGGGTCAGCGTCTACCAACTGAAAAAGGCAGCAGTTGAAGTGCTAGCAATTTTGCCAAGCTAGCATTCAACCGCTGGGCATGTAGATGGCTGGGAGCGAACTTCTTTCGGCGGTGCAGCAGCTGGGGCAGGGAAATTTGCCTGGTACAATCTGACGTCTGTGTACCGAAAGCAGATTGCCCACAACCACTTGGCTGTGACACACCTAATTCTACACCTTCATTCCTCTCAGTGCAGGTCTCAGAGAGGACTGAAGGTATAGTGGGGTTGGAGATCTCAGCTGATGAGGAGCAGGGAGAGGTCCTCTTTGTTCTTTGGTGTGGGTCTTTTAACTACGCTTGCCAAAGAACTGCATGGCAGGTCAACATATGTCTGGTCAAGCATGTGGTGCCCAAGCGGAAGATGTTTTGGCCACGCGAGATACGCTTGAGACATATGTTGCAAATAGCAGCGGTGCGATCTGATGCACTCGTCTCAAAAAAGGCCCAGACCAAAGAACTTTTGGAATAACGTGCAGAGACAGCAGTGCCCTGCACATGCGGAGCTTTGGGGTGTGATGCAGTCAGTGTGCTGCCCTTAGGATGGCCCCTGGAGGGCATCCTGCCTCATTGGTGATGTTCCTCCTCCTCCTCTCTCCTATCAGGCACCCACGTTGAGTCAGCAGGGGGAGCAGGACTATCAGATTTCTGTCCTTCTTGGGCACCCCCTCTGTCCGTGCTCACGTTACTGCCTTCATCTAGCTCAGTATCATCATCAGAGCCTTCTAAACGCCGGGCATCCTCCTGGAGAATGTACCCAACACTGTGGTCAAACAGTTCGAGGGACTCCTCAGGAGGACATGGTGGGGCTAGGGAAGGAGTCACTGATGCCATTGAGCCGAGGGATGAGGCCGCGTTGGCAGCTGCTTTGCCAGACAAAGTACCCTGAGCATGGGTGAGAGAGGATGAGAAGGATGAGGACGGCTTGGTCATCCACTCGACCAAGTCTTCCGCATGTTGCGGCTCAACACGGCCAGCTGCCGAAAAAAAGGCCAAGCGTGTCCCACGGCCACGTGCTAATGAGGATGCACCGTCTCCACGACCAGCACTGTTGCCTCTAGACACAGAGCCTGCTTGCCCTCTTTTATTGGCTTGCGACTGTCTGCCTCTCCTTGTTGGCCTTCCAGACATACTAATGGCCTGTAGCTGCACTAAGCTGGGATATATATATATATATATATATATATATATATATATATATATATATATATATACTGATACTGCAGCTAGCAAAATCAACTGCCTGCCTGTAGTATGAAAACACCACTAACCTTCTACAGGTAGCTTTAGCTGAACACTGTGCAGAGTTTGCAAAAAACTAACTTGTAGCTTATTTAGCTGCCTGCGGTAATGATAGGATCAGGAAAACACCACCAACCTTCTACAGGTATCTTTAGCTGAAACACTGTGCAGAGCTCGCAAAAAAATAACTTGTAGCTTATTTAGCTGCCTGCGGTAGTGATAGGATCAGGAAAACGCCACCAACCTTCTACAGGTAGCTTTAGCTGAACACTGTGCAGAGCTCGCAAAAAACTAACTTGTAGCTTATTTAGCTGCCTGCGGTAATGATAGGATCAGGAAAACACCACCAACCTTCTACAGGTATCTTTAGCTGAAACACTGTGCAGAGCTCGCAAAAAAATAACTTGTAGCTTATTTAGCTGCCTGCGGTAGTGATAGGATCAGGAAAACACCACCAACCTTCTACAGGTAGCTTTAGCTGAACACTGTGCAGAGCTCGCAAAAAACTAACTTGTAGCTTATTTAGCTGCCTGCGGTAGTGATAGGATCAGGAAAACACCACCAACCTTCTACAGGTAGCTTTAGGTGAACACTGTGCAGAGCTCGCAAAAAACTAACTTGTAGCTTATTTAGCTGCTTGCAGTAGTGATAGGAGAAGGAAAACACCACCAACCTTCTACAGGTAGCTTTATCTGAACACTGTGCAGAGCTCGCACTACACTAACTTGAAGTTTTAGCTAAACACTGTGCAGAGCTCGCAAAAAACTAACTTGTAGCGTATTTAGCTGCCTGCGGTAGTCATAGGATCAGGAAAACACCACCAACCTTCTACAGGTAGCTTTAGGTGAACACTGTGCAGAGCTCGCAAAAAACTAACTTGTAGCTTATTTAGCTGCTTGCAGTAGTGATAGGAGAAGGAAAACACCACCAACCTTCTACAGGTAGCTTTATCTGAACACTGTGCAGAGCTCGCACTACACTAACTTGAAGTTTTAGCTAAACACTGTGCAGAGCTCGCAAAAAACTAACTTGTAGCTTATTTAGCTGCCTGTGGTAGTGATAGGATCAGAAAAACACCACCAACCTTCTACAGGTAGCTTTAGGTGAACACTGTGCAGAGCTCGCAAAAAACTAACTTGTAGCTTATTTAGCTGCCTGCGATAGTGATAGGATCAGGAAAACACCACCAACCTTCTACAGGTAGCTTTAGGTGAACACTGTGCAGAGCTCGCAAAAAACTAACTTGTAGCTTATTTAGCTGCCTGCGGTAGTGATAGGATCAGGAAAACACCACCAACCTTCTACAGGTAGCTTTAGCTGGAAACTGTGCAGAGCTCGCACTACACTAACTTGTAGTTTTAGCTGAACACTGTGCAGAGCTCGCAAAAAACTAACTTGTAGCTTATTTAGCTGCCTGTGGTAGTGATAGGATCAGGAAAATACCACCAACCTTCTACAGGTAGCTTTAGCTGAACACTGTGCAGGGCTCGCACTACACTAACTTGTAGTTTTAGCTGAACACTGTGCAGAGCTCGCAAAAAACTAACTTGTAGCTTATTTAGCTGCCTGCGGTAGTGATAGGATCAGGAAAACACCACCAACCTTCTACAGGTAGCTTTAGGTGAACACTGTGGAGAGCTTGCAAAAAACTAACTTGTGGCTTATTTAGCTGCCTGCGGTAGTGACAGGATCAGGAAAACACCACCAACCTTCTACAGGTAGCTTTAGGTGAACACTGTGCAGAGCTCGCAAAAAACTAACTTGTAGCTTATTTAGCTGCCTGTGGTAGTGATAGGATCAGGAAAACACCACCAACCTTCTACAGGTAGTTTTAGCTGAACACTGTGCAGGGCTCGCACTACACTAACTTGTAGTTTTAGCTGAACACTGTGCAGAGCTCGCAAAAAACGAACTTGTAGCTTATTTAGCTGCCTGCGGTAGTGATAGGATCAGGAAAACACCACCAACCTTCTACAGGTAGCTTTAGGTGAACACTGTGCAGAGCTCGCAAAAAACTAACTTGTAGCTTATTTAGCTGCCTGCGGTAGTGATAGGATCAGGAAAACACCACCAACCTTCTACAGGTAGCTTTAGCTGGAAACTGTGCAGAGCTCGCACTACACTAACTTGTAGTTTTAGCTGAACACTGTGCAGAGCTCGCAAAAAACTAACTTGTAGCTTATTTAGCTGCCTGCGGTAGTGATAGGATTAGGAAAACACCACCAACCTTCTACAGGTAGCTTTAGCTGAACACTGTGCAGAGCTCGCACTACACTAACTTGTAGTTTTAGCTGAACACTGTACAGAGCTTGCAAAAAACTAACTTGTAGCTTATTTAGCTGTCTGCGGTAGTGATAGGATCAGGAAAACACCACCAACCTTCCACAGGTAGCTTTAGGTGAACACTGTGCAGAGCTCGCAAAAAACTAACTTGTAGCTTATTTAGCTGCCTGCTGTAGTGATAGGATCAGGAAAACACCACCAACCTTCTACAGGTAGCTTTAGGTGAACACTGTGCAGAGCTCGCAAAAAACTAACTTGTAGCTTATTTAGCTGCCTGCGGGAGTGATAGGATCAGGAAAACACCACCAACCTTCTACAGGTAGCTTTAGCTGAACACTGTGCAGAGCTTGCACTACACTAACTTGTAGTTTTAGCTGAACACTGTGCAGAGCTTGCAAAAAACTAACTTGTAGCTTATTTAGCTGCCTGCAGTAGTGATAGGATCAGGAAAACACCACCAACCTTCTACAAGTAGCTTTAGGTGAACACTGTGCAGAGCTCGCAAAAAGCTAACTTGTAGCTTATTTAGCTGCCTGCGGTAGTGATAGGATCAGGAAAACAACACCAACCTTCTACAGGTAGCTTTAGGTGAACACTGTGCAGAGCTCGCAAAAAACTAACTTGTAGCTTATTTAGCTGCCTGCGGTAGTGATAGGATCAGGAAAACACCACCAACCTTCTACAGGTAGCTTTAGCTGAACACTGTGCAGAGCTCGCACTACACTAACTTGTAGTTTTAGCTGAACACTGCAGAGCTTGCAAAAAACTAACTTGTAGCTTATTTAGCTGCCTGCGGTAGTGATAGGATCAGGAAAACACCACCAACCTTCTACAGGTAGCTTTAGCTGAACACTGTGCAGAGCTCGCACTACACTGACTTGTAGTTTTAGCTGAACACTGCAGAGCTTGCAAAAAACTAACTTGTAGCTTATTTAGCTGCCTGCGGTAGTGATAGGATCAGGAAAACACCACCAACCTTCTACAGATAGCTTTAGCTGAACACTGTGCAGAGCTCGCAAAAAAACTAACTTGTAGCTTATTTAGCTGCCTGCGGTAGTGATAGGATCAGGAAAACACCACCAACCTTCTACAGGTAGCTTTAGCTGAACACTGTGCAGAGCTCGTAAAAAACTAACTTGTAGTTTTAGCTAAACACTGTTCAGAGGACGCACTACACTAACTTGTAGCTTTAGCTGAACACTGTGCAGAGGTCGCACTACACTAACTTGTAGTTTTAGCTGAACACTGTGAGGAGGACGCACTACACTAACTTGTAGCTTTAGCTGAACACTGTGCAGAGGTCGCACTACACTAACTTGTAGTTTTAGCTGAACACTGTGAGGAGGACGCACTACACTAACTTGTAGCTTTAGCTGAACACTGTGCAGAGGTCGCACTACACTAACTTGTAGTTTTAGCTGAACACTGTGAGGAGGACGCACTACACTAACTTGTAGCTTTAGCTGAACACTGTGAGGAGGACGCACTACCCTAACTTGTAGCTTTAGCTGAACACTGTGCAGAGGTCAAACTAAACTAACTTGTAGCTTTAGCTGAACACTGTGAGGAGGACGCACTACACTAACTTGTAGCTTTAGCTGAACACTGTGCAGAGGTCGCACTACACTAACTTGTAGTTTTAGCTGAACAATGTTCAGAGGACGCACTACACTAACTTGTAGCTTTAGCTGAACACTGTGCAGGGGTCGCACTACACTAACTTGTAGTTTTAGCTGAACACTGTTCAGAGGACGCATTACACTAACTTGTAGCTTTAGCTGAACACTGTGCAGAGGTCGCACTACACTAACTTGTGGTTTTAGCTGAACACTGTTCAGAGGATGCACTACACTAACTTGTAGCTTTAGCTGAACACTGTGCAGAGGTCGCACTACACTAACTTGTAGTTTTAGCTGAACACTGTGAGGAGGACGCACTACACTAACTTGTAGCTTTAGCTGAACACTGTGAGGAGGACGCACTACCCTAACTTGTAGCTTTAGCTGAACACTGTGCAGAGCTCGCAAAAAACTAACTTGTAGCTTATTTAACTGCCTGCGGTAGTGATAGGATCAGGAAAACACCACCAACCTTCTACAGGTAGCTTTAGGTGAACACTGTGCAGAGCTCGCAAAAAACTAACTTGTAGCTTATTTAGCTGCCTGCGGTAGTGATAGGATCAGGAAAACACCACCAACCTTCTACAGGTAGCTTTAGCTGAACACTGTGCAGAGCTTGCACTACACTAACTTGTAGTTTTAGCTGAACACTGTGCAGAGCTTGCAAAAAACTAACTTGTAGCTTATTTAGCTGCCTGCAGTAGTGATAGGATCAGGAAAACATCACCAACCTTCTACAAGTAGCTTTAGGTGAACACTGTGCAGAGCTCGCAAAAAGCTAACTTGTAGCTTATTTAGCTGCCTGCGGTAGTGATAGGATCAGGAAAACAACACCAACCTTCTACAGGTAGCTTTAGGTGAACACTGTGCAGAGCTTGCAAAAAACTAACTTGTAGCTTATTTAGCTGCCTGCGGTAGTGATAGGATCAGGAAAACATCACCAACCTTCTACAGGTAGCTTTAGCTGAACACTGTGCAGAGCTCGCACTACACTAACTTGTAGTTTTAGCTGAACACTGCAGAGCTTGCAAAAAACTAACTTGTAGCTTATTTAGCTGCCTGCGGTAGTGATAGGATCAGGAAAACACCACCAACCTTCTACAGGTAGCTTTAGCTGAACACTGTGCAGAGCTCGCACTACACTGACTTGTAGTTTTAGCTGAACACTGCAGAGCTTGCAAAAAACTAACTTGTAGCTTATTTAGCTGCCTGCGGTAGTGATAGGATCAGGAAAACACCACCAACCTTCTACAGATAGCTTTAGCTGAACACTGTGCAGAGCTCGCAAAAAAACTAACTTGTAGCTTATTTAGCTGCCTGCGGTAGTGATAGGATCAGGAAAACACCACCAACCTTCTACAGGTAGCTTTAGCTGAACACTGTGCAGAGCTCGTAAAAAACTAACTTGTAGTTTTAGCTAAACACTGTTCACAGGACGCACTACACTAACTTGTAGCTTTAGCTGAACACTGTGCAGAGGTCGCTGTACACTAACTTGTAGTTTTAGCTGAACACTGTTCAGAGGACGCACTACACTAACTTGTAGCTTTAGCTGAACACTGTGCAGAGGTCGCACTACACTAACTTGTAGTTTTAGCTGAACACTGTGAGGAGGACGCACTACACTAACTTGTAGCTTTAGCTGAACACTGTGCAGAGGTCGCACTACACTAACTTGTAGTTTTAGCTGAACACTGTGAGGAGGACGCACTACACTAACTTGTAGCTTTAGCTGAACACTGTGAGGAGGACGCACTACCCTAACTTGTAGCTTTAGCTGAACACTGTGCAGAGGTCGCACTACACTAACTTGTAGCTTTAGCTGAACACTGTGCAGAGGTCGCACTACACTAACTTGTAGTTTTAGCTGAACACTGTGAGGAGGACGCACTACACTAACTTGTAGCTTTAGCTGAACACTGTGCAGAGGTCGCACTACACTAACTTGTAGTTTTAGCTGAACACTGTGAGGAGGACGCACTACACTAACTTGTAGCTTTAGCTGAACACTGTGAGGAGGACGCACTACCCTAACTTGTAGCTTTAGCTGAACACTGTGCAGAGGTCAAACTAAACTAACTTGTAGCTTTAGCTGAACACTGTGAGGAGGACGCACTACACTAACTTGTAGCTTTAGCTGAACACTGTGCAGAGGTCGCACTACACTAACTTGTAGCTTTAGCTGAACACTGTGCAGAGGTCGCACTACACTAACTTGTGGTTTTAGCTGAACACTGTTCAGAGGATGCACTACACTAACTTGTAGCTTTAGCTGAACACTGTGCAGAGGTCGCACTACACTAACTTGTAGTTTTAGCTGAACACTGTGAGGAGGACGCACTACACTAACTTGTAGCTTTAGCTGAACACTGTGCAGAGGTCGCACTACACTAACTTGTAGTTTTAGCTAAACACTGTTCAGAGGACGCATTACACTAACTTGTAGCTTTAGCTGAACACTGTGCAGAGGTCGCACTACACTAACTTGTGGTTTTAGCTGAACACTGTTCAGAGGATGCACTACACTAACTTGTAGCTTTAGCTGAACACTGTGCAGAGGTCGCACTACACTAACTTGTAGTTTTAGCTGAACACTGTGAGGAGGATGCACTACACTAACTTGTAGCTTTAGCTGAACACTGTGAGGAGGACGCACTACACTAACTTGTAGCTTTAGCTGAACACTGTGCAGAGGTCACACTAAACTAACTTGTAGCTTTAGCTGAACACTGTGAGGAGGACGCACTACACTAACTTGTAGTTTTAGCTGAACACTGTGCAGAGGTCACACTAAACTAACTTGTAGCTTTAACTGAACACTGTGAGGAGGACATCACTACACCAACTGTAAATAGTCTAGCTGTCTGAATGTGGTACTAATAGAATCAAAAGAACACCAGCAATTTTCTTCAGGTAGCTGCAAATACTGTAACAATACAAGCCTGCCTGTCAGTAGGAAGATAACCGGAACGGATCTAGCTAAACTGAATACCGTGTATATATATATATATATATATATATATATATATACACAACACCTGGGATGCGTATATATACACAATACACTGTAAGTGCAGCTAACTCACTGACTGTCCTGCCTAATCTAGCTAACTCAAATTAAATTACACTGTCTCTCTCTCTCTCTCTAAGCACGCCATGCAGGCGGCCTTATATAGTGTGGGGCATGTTCTAAACCCCCTGAGCCATAATTGGCCAAAGCCACCCTGGCTTTGGCCAATTACAGCTCTCTCTACTGACGGCGCTGTGATTGGCCAAGCATGCGGGTCATAGTGCATGCTTGGCCAAACTTCAGCCAGCAATGCACTGCGATGCCGCAGTGAATTATGGGCCGTGACGCGCCACATGAATTTGGCGCGAACGGCCCATATCGTTCGCAATTCGGCGAACGGGCGATCAGATGATGTTCGAGTTGAACATGGGTTCGACTCAAACACGAAGCTCATCCCTAGTAACAAAGTATTGAGATGAACTTTTGATATTGACCAAATACCTATTTCCCACCATAATTTGCAAATAAATTCTTTCAAAAATCAGACAATGTGATTGTCTGGATTTGTTTCCACATTTTGTCTCTCATAGTTGAGGTATACCTATGATGACAATTACAGGCCCCGCTCATCTTTTTAAGTGGGAGAACTTGCACAATTGGTGGCTGACTAAATACTTTTTTGCCCCACTGTATATATATATATATATATATATATATATATATATATATATATATATATATATATATATATATATATAATATTATATACACACACACACTGTATGAGCACTTGCAATTTTCAATCTCATTTTGAGCATATACTAGAGTCTAAAAAAAATTGTATACCAATTCAAAGCAGCTTTTTGTTACCTCTTTTAACCACTTATCAACCGGCCCCATAGCTGAATGACGGCTGCAGGGCGGTTGCTTAACTCTGGGAGGGCGTACTATGACGCCCTCCCAGAATTCCTCTCTCGCGCGCCCCCTGGGGCGCGCACCCGAACACATCCGTGACTGCCAGGTCCAGAGGACCCGGCGCATCACGGATCCTGGTAAATGGCCGCTGGTCACGGCCGTTTACGATGTGATCGCTTTGTCAAATGACGGAGCGATCACATGTAAACAGACCGGCGTCATCTGATGACGCCGGTTCCTCTCCTCCCCTCCTGTGTACCGATCGGTACACTGTGAGCGGAGAGGGGGATGGATGGATGGCTGCAGCGCTGTGGGCTGGATGTGTAGTGCCCACAGCGCTAACCAGTGACATACAGCCATCCATCCATCCATACTCAGCCATCCATAATGCTCTGCAATGCTGTGCAATACTCTGCAATGCCCTGCACTACTCTGCAATGCCCCACAATACTCTGCAATGCCCCACAATACTCTGCAATACTCCCACAATACTCTGCAATACCCCCACAATACTCTGCAATACCCCGCAGTACTCTGCAATACCCCGCAATACTCTGCAATACCCCGCAGTACACTGCAATACCCCGCAATACCCTGCAATACCCCGCAGTACTCTGCAATACCCCGCAGTACTCTGCAATACTCTGCAATACCCTGCAATACCCCGCAATACTCTCCAATACCCCGCAGTACACTGCAATACCCCGCAATACTCTGCAATACCCCGCAATACTCTGCAATACCCTGCAATACTCTGCAATACCCCGCAGTACTCTGCAATACCCCGCAGTACACTGCAATACCCCGCAATACCCTGCAATACCCCGCAGTACTCTGCAATACCCTGCAGTACTCTGCAATACCCCGCAATACCCTGCAATACTCTGCAATACCCCACAATACTCTGCAATACCCCGCAATACTCTCCAATACCCCGCAGTACTCTGCAATACCCTGCAGTATTCTGCAATACCCCGCAGTACACTGCAATACCCAGCAGTACTCTGCAATACCCTGCAATACTCTGCAATACCCCGCAGTACTCTGCAATACCCCGCAATACTCTGCAATACCCTGCAATACCCCACCATACTCAGCCATACCCTGCAATACCCCGCCATACTCAGCCATACTCAGCCATACTCAGACATACCCAGCCATACCCAGCCATACCCTGCCATACCAAGCCATACTCAGCCATACCCAGCCATACCCAGCCATACCCAGCCATACTCAGCCATACCGAGCCATGCTCTGCCATGCTCAGCCATACTCGGCTATACTCGGCCTCTGTATGTGGCCAGGCTGTGGAAGTCTCACACATGTGGTATCGCCTTACTCAGGGGGAGTAGGAGAATCTATTTTGGGATGTCATTTTTGGTATGTACATGCTATGTGTTAGAAATAACTTTGTGTTAAAAGAAAAAAAATGCGTTTTAACCACTTCCCGCCCGCCGGCTGTCATACAACGTCCTTGACTTTGTGCAGGGATATCTAAATGATGGGTGCAGCTACAGGCATCATTCAGATATTAGCTTTTTCAGCCGGCGATTCCCTACACCATAAGAATGATCATAGCGGCTGTTCCACTGCTTGATCGTTCTTACGGGAGGTGAGAGGGGATGTCCCCCCTCCCGCCGCCCTCCGGTGCTTCTACCGACTCACCGCTACGATCGAAGCCAGGATCTTTTTTTTTTTTTTTTTTATTTCAGGCTTCCCAGCCTAGAGGTGAGATGTGGGGTCTTATTGACCCCACATCTCACTGTAAAGAGGACCTGTCATGCCATATTCCTATTACAAGGGATGTTTACATTCTTTGTAATAGGAATAAAAGTGGTCAAAAAAATTTTTTTTTGGAAAAAAGCATCAAACTAAAAAAAAAAAAATTTTTAAAGCGCCCCTGTCCCCGTGTGCTCGCATGCAGAAGCGAACACATACGTAAGTCCCGCCCACATATGAAAACGGTGTTCAAACCACACATGTGAGGTATCGCTGCGATCGGTAGAGCGAGAGCAATAATTTTGGCCCTAGACCTCCTCTGTAACTCAAAACATGTAACCAGTAAAAAATTTTAAAGCGTCGCCTATGGGGATTTTTGAGTAGCGAAGTTTGGCGCCATTCCACAAGCGCGTGCAATTTTGAAAGGTGACATGTTGGGTATCTATTTACTCGGCGTAACTTCATCTTTCACATTATGTAAAAACATTGGGCTAACTTTACTGTTTTGATTTTTTTTTAAAGCACAAAACTGTTTTTTTTACAAAAAAAAGTGTTAAAAAAATTGCTGCGCAAATACCGTGCGAGATAAAAAGTTGCAATGACCACCATTGTATTCTCTAGGGTCTTCGCTAAAAAAACATATATAATGTTTTGGGATTCTATGTAATTTTCTAGCTAATAAATGATGATTTTTACATGTAGGAGAGAAATGTCAGAATTGGCCTGGGAGCTCCAGAACGCCTGAAGGTGCTCCCCTGCATGTTGGGCCTCTGTATGTGGCCACGCTGTGTAAAAGTCTCACACATGTGGTATCGCCATCCTCGGGAGTAATAGCAGAATGTGTTTTGGGGTGTAATTTGTGGTATGCATATGCTGTGTGTGAGAAATAACCTGCTAATATGACAATTTTGTGAAAAAAAAAAAAGTAAAAAAAAAAACTTGATTTTGCAAAGAATTGTGGGAAAAAATGACAACTTCAAAAAACTCACCATGCATCTTTCTAAATACCTTGGAATGCCTTCTTTCCAGAAAGATGTCATTTGGGGGGTATTTGTACTTTTCTGGCATGTTAGGGCCTCAAGAAATTAGATAGGCCGTCAGTACTTCAGGTGTGATTAATTTTCAGATATTGGCACCATAGCTTTTGGACTCTATAACTTTCACAAAGACCAAATAATATCCACCGATTTGGGTTATTTTTTCCAAAGATATGTAGTGGTATAAATTTTGGCCAAAATATATGAAGAAAAATGACTAATTTGCAAAATTTTATAACAGAAATTAAGAAAAATGCATTTTTTTACAGATTTTTCGGTCTTTTTTCTTTTATAGCGCAAAAAATAAAGAACCCAGCGGTAATTAAATACCACCAAAAGAAAGCTCTATTTGTGTGAAAAAAAGGACAAAAATTTCATATAGGTACAGTGTTGCATGACTGAGTAATTGTCATTCAAAATGTGAGAGCACCGAAAGCTGAAAATTGGTCTGGTTAGGAAGGGGGTTTAAGTGCCCAGTTGTCAAGTGGTTAAAGTGGTTCTAAAAGCAGAAGGTTTTTTATCTTAACCACTTCAGCCCCGGAAGGATTTACCCCCTTCCTGACCAAGCCATTTTTTGCAATATGGCACTGCTTTGCTTTAACTGACAATTGCGCGATCATGCGACATTGTACTAAAAAAAAATGTATGTCCTTTTTTTCCCACAAATAGAGCTTTCTTTTGGTGGTATTTGATCACCTCTGCGTTTTTTATTTTTTGCGCTATAAACAAAAGAAGAGCGACAATTTTGAAAAAAACACAATATTTTTTACTTTTCGCTATAATAAATATCCCAAAAAAAATGTCATCAGTTTAGGCCGATATATATTCTTCTACATATTTTTGGTAAAAAAAATCGCAATAAGCATATATTGATTGGTTTGCTCAAAAATTATAGTGTCTACAAAATAGGGGATAGATTTATGGTATTTTTATTATTATTTTTTTTTATTACTAGTAAGGGCGGCGATCTGCGATTTTTATTGGGACTGCAACATTGCGGCGGACAGATCGGACACTTTTGACACATTTTGGGACCATTGACATTTATACATCGATCAGTGCTATAAAACTGCACTGATTACTGTATAAATGTCACTGGCAGGGAAGGCGTTAACCCTAGGGGGCAATCAAGGGGTTAAATTTGTTCTGTCAACGTGTGCTCTAACTGCGGGGGGGATGAGACTGACTTGGGGAGGAGACCGATTGTTGTTCCTATATACTAGGAACACGCAATCTGTCTCCTCTCCCTGACAAGATGTGGATTTGTGTGTTTACACACACAGATCCCCCTTCTCGCTCTGTCAGGAGTGATCGCGGGTGGCCGGCGGATATCACGGCCGCCAGGCACGCACGTCGGCTCCTTAGGGACGCGACGGGTGCGCGCCCCCTATACTCCCCAAAGCATCCGCCATACAGCTAGGGCGATTTGCGCAGGAGTGCCATTCTGCTACTGTCAATCGACGGCGGGCAGGTTGGCAAGTGGTTAATGCATGCAGATAAAAAACCTTCAGTGTGCAGCAGCCCCCCTCAGCTCCCATTATTCTTGCCTGAGATCTATCTCAATCCAGCAGTGTTGCATGAGAGCTTTGGCCCTCCCGATCATATGACCGATGTGTCCAATCACAGCCGTCACAATGCAAACAGAGACGCGTGTCTCTGTGACAGTTCTCCCCGGTGGGGGGGATCTGCAGATCTGTGACACCATTCTGTGTGAGGATGATTTTATACAGAGAGCTTTTACCGATCAGCCCACAAACAGTATACCAAGCACTACTGATAGCCATGTCCCTATACACATGTCAGTGTCCCCATAAAACATCTGTCTGTCCCCATCACTACCAACATCAAATAAACACTGATTTGGGTTATTTTTACCAAAGAAATGTAGCAGCATAATTTTTAATCAAAATTTATCAAGAGAAATTACTTATTTGCCATTTTTTTTTACAGAAACTAAGAAAAATTCATTTTTTTGGAAAATTTTCGATATTTTTTTATTTGTAGCGTAAAAAATAAAAACCCCACTACCAAAAGAAAGCTCTATTTGTGTGAAAAAAATGATAAAAATGTCATTTGGGTACAGTGTTACATAACTGCGCAATTCGTATTCAAAGTTTGACAGCGCTGAAATCTGAAACTTGGTCTGGGAAGGAGGGAGATGAAAGTGCCCAGTATTGAAGTGATTAAGGACTTGTATTTAGAGATAAGAAACACATTTCTTGCAGAGGCTCCAGAGAAATTATATATCATTCAAGGGTGGTTTCTGTGGTCTAAAGATGCTAAAGTATGACACAACTGCTGTGGTGTCTGTCTGTAATACACAACTAGAGCCTTCTTTTGGTGGTATTTATTCCCCACTGGGTTTTTTATTTTTTGCCATATAAATAAAAAAAAATTGAAAGTTTAGAGAAAACAAGTTTTTCTTTGTTTCTGTTAAAAAATTTTGCAAACAATCTTTCTTCATAAATTTAGGCCAAAATGTAGCCTGTTACATCACTTTGGTAAAAAGCCCAGTTCAGTGTATATTATTTAGTCTGTGTAAAAGATATAGAGTCTACAAACTATGGTATATATATTTAAAAATTGATCAATCCTGATGTACTGATGGCCTTTCTTATTTTGAGGCCCTAAAAGGCCAGGACAGTACAAATACCCTCCAAATGACCCTTTTTTGTAAATTGGATATTCCAAGGTATTTAGTAGGAAGCATGGTAAGTTTTTTGAGGTTGTAATTTCTGTCACAATTTTTTGGAAAAATTAAGAAAATTAAATTTGGGGGTTTTCATAATTTTTTTTTCATACTATCACCAATGCAGTACAGCATCATCATGTGATTAGATATACTGACTGCTGACAGCATACAAAAAAAATGTAATAAAATAATTTTTTATTAACTTTTTTTAAGATTTTTTTTTTTTTCAGTCATCAGAGTAGTTAAGTTTTTTACACTGGTATTACTATTAAGTGTTGATCACCGTTATAAACAACAGTTTTAACTGTCATCAATGGCTTTCATTCATGACAGCTTGCTTACTATTGAGATGCTGTGATTGGCTACAGCTAATCACATGGTACAGGGTGTTGTGATAGGCCCAGGTACCATGTGACAATTGTGAGCCAATCACAGCATCAAAATAGTTAGCAAGCTGTCATGAATGGAAGCCATTCATGACAGTTTTGATTACATTTAATCATATGATCACCATGATTGACCATAGAGATCACATGATACCCCAGCCACTCACAGGGGCACAGTGAGCTGCTGTGCACCCCAGGGGGCACGCCAGTACTCCTGTGGAAAGCGACATACCCGTAAGTCGTTCAGCTTGGAGCTGCCGCCCTGTAGCAGTTAAAGTGTGGTGCATGGGTGGCAAGTGGTTAATGCCCTGCATGCATGAAGCCAAATAGTTGTTTGTTTCACCATGACCTTTTTTTAGTCGGCTTCTTGAATGAGAGGGTCAACCTTCATAACAATTCTTCTTACAAATCCTAGTGTTCCCATAAGACACATGCTTTTTCATCAGTCAGTAAAAGGTCTGCTTTGACCAGTAGTATTTAAATTTGTTTTCCTTTAGCCACAAGATAAGAGATCCAGCACTAAAAATCATAACAAATATTGCATTATAAACTATAAAACATAAAAGACTCAACTTTATAGAATTATTTGGTGCCATACAGGAGGGTCTGAGACAGTTTGTTTATTTTCCAGCCAAATTGGACAATCGCAGAGTGTGCATGTTTGCCAAAGGTTTTAATGGATGACCCCAGTTTCTTTTGCAGAGAGACAGAAAGTTGTGGAATATGTCCAACAGTGGTGTTTTTATGGAGTACATTAAAGAGGCAAATCTCAGGAGAATCTTATGTGAATGTGGTGTTTTCTTTTGGAATAGATTATGACATTTTATCAACACCTCTTAATGGGAATGTTTTAGTGGCTTAGTGGTTAGCACTGTAGCCTTGCATCCCTTTGTTTAATTTACAGAAGGGGCTTTATTTGCATGGGGTTACATATTTTCCCTATAATTATGTGTGTCAACATTCTAGTTTTCTTCCAAAAACATGTCAGTGCAGTAATTGGCTTATGCCCAGTATGGCCCTAGAGCAGCCATTCTAATCCTTAATATTAAAGTCAAACTCATGTTCCACTGTTATTCACTATGAACAGACAGGCTTTTTATTGCAGTGTCTCTTCTGCAATAAAACACACCTACCTAACTGCTCACAGCAATCCCCAGCATGTAAACTGAGCAGCGCATGCGCCACTCAGCTTACAGTGGCTGGCCCGATCCCTTTTACTAGCTCCTGCGCATGTGCAGTATGGACATCATCCCATACTGGCCAATGATGATGGCCGAAAACCAGCACACAGAACAAAATGCCAGTGCCGACAAGGAGGCAGAGACCATTAAAGTAAAGGTGAGCATTCCTCACTTTATTTCTGCTTTAACATGAAGCAGCCCTTAAAAAAATTTCAGGCCTCAGGGACCCTCTGGTAATATTTAATTTTTTTTATAACTCACAGTACATTAGCATAAACAGTAATGCCGCATACACACGAGCGGACTTTTCGACCGGACTGGTCCGACGGTCTATCCGACGGACTTTCGGCGGACTTCCAACGGACTTTCCGAACGGACTTGCCTACACACGATCACACCAAAGTCTGACAGATTCGTATGTGATGACGTACGACTGGACTAAAATAAGGAAGTTGATATCCAGTAGCCAATAGCTGTCCTAGTGTCGGTTTTTGTCCGTCAGACTAGCATACAAACAAGCGGACTTTTCAATAGGAACTGGGTCAGGCGGAGTTCCGACGTAAAGATTTGAAACATGTTCCAAATCTAAAGTCCGTCAGATTTTCGACCAGAAAAGTCCGCTGCAGATCCAATGAAGCCCACACATGCTCAAATTGTCCGCTGGACTCGGTCCGTCGGACCAGTCCGTTCGAAAAGTCCACTCGTGTGTACGCGGCATAAGTTGCAGATATTGAAATACAAAGAAGAATAACAAATTTAAAGAATTTTCTGACATTCAGGCTGATCTATACCACAATTTTTTTTTTAGTAATAATAATGAAACTAATAATAATACTAGCCAGAAAATAAATACAGAAACTGTAATACTCTCTCTTATGGTAACCAGTGAAGAAACGCCTGCTCAGTGGAAAAATGCCCCCTTACAATTGTGATCAGTGATGTGCACCCTTACATTGGTGGTAATAGGAGAAGGAAATTTAGTGAAGGACCTACATATATGGATGTATAGCTGATAAAAGGAGAACATGTGTATTGGTGATCAGTTGTGTAGAGACTTCTTATATTGGTTATCCATGGAAAGAATGCCCCCTTACAGATAGCTATTAAGATCAGTAATGTCTGTGGTTTTTATTGGAGTGGAAAAAACTGCTTATTGGTCAAGGAACCCCAAGCAACTACTAGAGGAGCACTAGGGTTCCACAGAACCCCAAGAAAGGGCACCCCTAGAGTGTCAGAATCATCAGATTGTATGTTCCTCTGGACATGGTCTGGTTTGAATGGATACTGTACATAATCCCAGGGTTCCTGCTTTATCTGGGGGTAGGCCAGGAGCCAGGAGAGGGACACACACACAGCTGAGAAAGATTGAGGGGCAGAAACAAGTACCTAACTGAAAGAAGCCCCCTTTCCCCCAGCTTGTGTGGCAATTTGATATGCTATAATATTTTTTTTGTAACATAAGTTGAGTTTCATTTAAAATATCTTCCTATATCTCCACCTTTTTACCTGATAGGACAGAGAGGCAAAGACAGATATAAATTCAGGGAGACTGCATTGCTTAATTCTGCTGCATAAATAAGGCAAAGAAATCTGAGTAATCTGCCTAACCCCTTATGTCAATATTGCTAGAATCACAGTTGGCGTACCTGTAACTTCACATACCATATGCAACTCATCCCAGACTGACCAGTAGTATCATACATTAACAAATCGCTATATACAAGCAGCAGTGCGTCTGAAACACTGATTGTATATTGATGATAATTCCTGTTTCGCCATACCATTGAGATAAGACATAGAAATTTTTTTTTTACTGCCTGGTTCATCAAGTTTATATGTGTATATAATAGAAATGATACAAGTGTCTTCGCTCATTAGTTCATTCTACAAGGTATATATATATATATATTAATGAGAAACTTGCTCCATGGCAAGTGTAAGCTGTACTATTAGTTATTCAGTATTTTATGGGCATTGCAAAGGAAATATATAGTGGCTTTGTATATCCTTAATAATTACCGTAATTATATCAATGAACCTTACTTAACCACTTCAGCCCCGGAAGGTTTTATCCCCTTAATGACCAGGCCATTTTTTCGATACGGCACTATGTCACTTTAACTGACAATTGCACGGTCGTGCAATGCTGTACCCAAACAAAATTGATGTCCTTATATTGCCACAAATAGAGCTTTCTTTTGGTGGTATTTGATCACGTGTGCGTTTTTTATTTTTTGTGCTATAAACAAAAAAGATCAACAATTAAAAAAAATATATATATTTTTTACTTTCTGCTATAATACATATCCAAAACAAAAAAAAAAAAGAAGTAATTCTAATACTAATTCTAGCAATTCTGCCATTATCCTATAAAGTGCACAAACTAGAAGAAGAATTTGGGCGTAGCTATTGCTGACCCTCCTTTGGCTGTATCTGGCGTCAGCATTTCTAAGTCAAAAACCCAGGAGAACCATGTAACAAAAGGACAAAGAAAAATTAGAATTCATGATTTAAATTTTTAAGCATTTAATTAGCATGACAGCTAGGTAGCCAGAGTTTTCAGAAGGAAAGGTGAGTAATGGCAACCTTTGTTTTTTTTTTCTGATGTAGCAATATGGATTACAGTTGCAACGAACAGCTATTCCCTGCCCTGTCTGTATATAATATTGTCCCTCTCGTGCCCAGCATTGGTAGACTGATATTATATTTGTGAGCCCAACCAAAGGGATTGTGGGATTAGAATTTCCATCAGATAGCTGTTCGCCTGCATGAATATACACCTGGACTACATATCCCAGGGGTCTTTGCTATCACCAAAGAGATTGCTGGGAAGAGCTATAAAAGAGACCAGAGATCTGCCCCACGCTCTTTTCCTCCCGAGCCTCGTGTGTGAAGGATCTCTCTGTGAAAGGGGAGTGAGGTCGCAGCCTACCACGCGGTCTACAGTCATCCGACCTGACTGAGAAGGGGTCCAGCGTTGCCTGCTGTTCAACGGACATCTGATCAGCAATACCTCTACAGTGCAGCATCCCACGCTTCGTGCTCTGCAACGGGTGACCGTCACAAGTGGGTCTGCAGTCAGGACATCCATCTGGGATTCGCTAACTGGAAGGCATCAAATTGGTCTGGTCATTGGTGAAAGGGCCACTTCCCATCTTTGCAAACCTTTCCTTTGCTGTTTTACTGGGACACTGCACAGACAACTTTACTTTGGGAACACTTCACTGCACCTTTATTTGAACACTGTACATAAGCATCTTTAGCTACAGTCATCACCAGATATACTACCACTCTGTTCCTATACCTTATTGGATACAATTAATGAGCTCTGACTGCCGGTGAAGACCATCAGATCTGCAACCGGGACATTCTGTCATTGCTACTTAAAGGGCCCTATATCATCCATGTTTAGCTCCATCTCTCATTAGGATCAAAGGTTAAACAGGCAGGCCTGGGTTTCTTTTTCTAGAAGTATTGTCAGAATTGATACTTAATCTCTGCTTATCCTTTCAGGTTATGTTCAAGTGGTACTCCATTGTACATATGTGTATATAATAATCTGTCTTAACTGTCTTTTTATTGACGAGTCACTCAACTGGGTTTGTGCTGTTATCCCAAGCTCAGTTGAACCATTCCCTCCTTTGTGCAACCATATCTTAACTGAAATATTCCAGTAAACGTTAACAGAATATAAACGTATTGAGTGTTGTCTTATTATTTAAAGGTGTTGCAATGATGTCTGAACCCAAAGTGTCAGGTGGGTTGGAATGTTCACAGGGTCATGGCGATACAGATGAGCAGGTAAATCCATGCAGTCCCCAAGGGGGCCGTGTTACACTGGCATGTTTACTTTTAAGTGCCCTAACTGTGTAGGTATAATGACATATTTCAGGATTACTGTTTTGCTTGTATGTCTTTTGTCACTTTCAGATACGGTATATTAATCATTTCCTTCACTAACACATTATTCTTCAATGGTAATGATAACCTTCTGATGATTTCTCCTATGGCTTACCATTTGGGAGTGCTCATATCCTGGTATACCACAAGATCAGCATGCTGACGTACACTGTGCACATGTTAACATTGTGAAATATATTGCTACATATACAGTATCTAAAAGTGTCCTTCCTCTTTACTGGGGTTTTTTCATGTTTTAGGAAGATCAGTTTTAAGTTTAGCTCTGTCATGTGACTTGACATTACGGTATTTTATGTAACACAGTACTGGATGTTACCATGCTGTAAATACAATATATGATTTGTTTTTCTTGTGCTCTGTGCAGAAGGTTCCCTTCCCTGCTGCATGTCACCTGCCACTCTTGTCAGTAACAGAAGCAAGTGTAAGAAAAGGCTACTTTTACACTTCACTAAACCTCCAGCTCATCCTATAGTCCCTGTAAGCCACCTTAAAATAAAACCTAAAAACAAAACTGTAATATATTGCAGCATACCAGTCTTTTGATGTGGTGCTTGCATTCATTTCCTTTTTTAAGGCTAAGAACATTTTGAGTGTAGCACCTCCAAAGGAGATGCTGGGCCCTCCTAAGCTTTCTACCGGTGATCTGGCCTACAGCAGCAATTGAAAGAAAGAAATTCACTCAAATGATCTTTCTTGGAAAAATGTAATGACTCAGTGTACAGAGAGATGGAGGGGGTAAAGAATATCAAAAGCAGCAGCAAAAATTCCTTCGCTCATGTGGTACCTATGCCTGTGCCATAGACCCAATGAAATATCCTCAGTCTTTTGTATAAGCTAGTATTACAGCAATCTGTAATAATGGACCTTTAGTCCAAGACCTACAATGGACTGAGCAGACCTTCAATCCGAGACCTTCATAGGACTAAGCAGACCTTTAATCTGAGACCTTTAATGAACTGAGCAGACCTTTAATCCGAGACCTTCAATGGACAGAGCAGACCCTTAATCCAAAACCTACAATGGACTGAGCAGAATTCTTCTGAAGGTGCTCCCCCCTCAGTAACCACATTCTTGTAATTATATGCCCTAATTTAGGCCAACGTCCATTCTTTGCCCTTGGCTCTGGAGCTGTATCCCCCAGGTAACAAGTCTAGGAGGCAAAGATAGTCTGGATTCTTATCACCCTCCCCAGGCAGCAGGGCCGGATTAACATAGGGGCTGGTGGAGCTGCAGCTCCAGGCCCCTCCCTCAATATAGGCCCATGGCAGTGGCTTATGAATACCTGTGTGCCTTCCTGAAGGAAGAGGAGCCCTCCGTGCACACATGGAGGAGACAAGTGTTAGTCAGTGCAGCTGAGTCCTGTCTCTGTCGATGCCTGACTCCTATCACAGGATCTGTTCCACTCACACAGATCCTCAGTGTCTGGTAGCTGTCTGGGGGAGGGGCGCTGATGTTCTAACCAGCAGGAGCCCGGGAGGAAGGACATCTCCCATGCTGTTGTTGAATAAGGTTAGTACATTTGTTAGGGAGGTGTTTTATTGTGCTAGGGGAAAGACTGCTGCTTCCCCTCATGTAATGTGCTGTCTTGTGCCCAGTGCCCACCATGTCATGTGCATTGCAGTGCCCCCATGTAATGTGCTGTGCCCACCATGTCATGTGCTGTGCATTGCAGTGCCCCCATGTAATGTGCTGTGCCCACCATGTCATTTGCTGTGCATTGCAGTGCCCCCATGCAATGTGCTGTGCCCACCATGTCATGTCATGTGCATTGCAGTGCCCCCATGCAATGTGCTGTGCCCACCATGTCATGTCATGTGCATTGCAGTGCCCCCCATGTAATGTGCCCACTATGTCATGTGCTGTGCATTGCAGTGCCCTCCATGTCATGTGCTGTGCATTGCAGTGCCCCCCATGTAATGTGCTGTGCCAACTATGTCATGTGCTGGGCATTGCAGTGCCCCCCATGTAATGTGCTGTGCCCAGTATGTAATTTGCTGTGCATTGCAGTGCTCACTATGTAATGTGCAGTGCCCACCATGTAATGTGCTGTACATTGCAGTGCCCACCATGTAATGTGCTGTACATTGCAGTGCCCACCATGTCATGTGTACATTGCAGTGCCCACCATGTAATGTGCTGTGCCCACTATGTCATGTGCTGTGCATTGCTGTGCCCATTATGTCATGTGCTGTGCATTACAGTGCCCCCATGTAATGTGCTGTGCCCACTATGTCATGTGCTGTGCATTGCAGTGCCCTCCATGTCATGTGCTGTGCATTGCAGTGCCCACCATGTAATGTGCAGTGCCCACCATGTAATGTGCTGTGCCATGCAGTGATCCCACCAAGTAATGTACAGTGCCCACCATGTAATGTGATGTGCCATGTAGTGCCCAGCATGTCATGTGCAGTTCCCACCATGTCATGTGCTGTGCCCACCCTGCCATGTGTTGTGCCCAGCATGTAGTGTGTTGTGCCCACTGTGCAATGTGCTGGGCTGTTCAGCAGTGCCCACCATGTCATGTGCAGTTCCTAACATGTAATGTGCAGTTGCATTGCTCACCATGAAATGTGCTATGCCATGCAGTGCCCACCATGTAATGTGTTGTGCCATGCAGTGCCCACCATGTAATGCGCTGTGCCCACCACGTCATGTGCTGTGCCATGCAGTGCCCACCATGTAATGCGCTGTACCCACCATGTAATGTGCTGTGCCATGCAGTGCCAACCGTGTCATGTGCAGTGCCCACCATGTAAATTACTGTGCAGTGCCCTCCCTGTCGTGCCCACCATGTCATGTGCTGCGCCATGCAGTGCTTACCATGTAATGTGCTGTACCCAGCATGTAATGTGCTGTACATTGTCCACCATGGCATGTGCCGTGCAGTACCCACAATGGAATGCGCTATGCAGGGCTCACCATGTCATGTGCAGTGTCCACCAATTAATGTGCTGTGCTCACAATGTAATGTGCTGTGCTGTGTCATGCAATGCCCACGATATCATGTGGTGTCATGCAGTGCCCACCTTGTCATGTGCTGTGCAGTACCCACCATATAATATGCTGTGCCCACCATATAATGTGCTGTGCAGTGCCCACCATATAATGTGCTGTGCCCACCATGTAATGTGCTCAGCTGTGCCTGCCATGTCATGTGCTGTGCCCACCATATAAGGTCCTGTGCCCGCCGTGTGCATGTGCTGTGTTGTGCCCACCATGCAATGTGCTGTGTTGTGCAGTACTAACCATGCAATGTGCTGTGACCACCATATAATGTACTGTGCCTCCCTTGTAATGTGCTGTGTTGGGCAGTGCCAACAGTGTAATGTGCTGTGCCCGCCATGTAATGTGCTGTGCTTCGCCCACCATTAAATGTGCTGTATCCATGTATCCACCATATAATGTGTAGTGCCAACTATGTAATGTACTGTGCTATTCCCCCCCGGTGTAATATACTATGCCGTGCCCCCCACAGACTCACCCCCTCACTCTCACCCCCCCTCTCTCTCTCTCTTTCACCCCCTCTCTCTCTCACCCCCTTCATCCCTCATTCTCTCTCTCTCTCTCTCTCTCTCTCTCTCTCTCTCTCTCCCCCTTCAACCCCCTCTTTCCTACCACCCTCTCTCTCTTTCACCCTCTCTCTATTCCCCTTTTTCTCACCTCCTCTCTCTCGTCCCCATCTCTCTCATTCAACACCTTTCTCTCTCTTTTCCCCTCCCTCTCATCCCCTCTCTTTCAGCCCCCTATCTCGCTATCACCCCCCCCCCCCCCTCTCTCTCAACCACTCTCTCACACCCCTCTCTCTCTTTAATTTAATTCAACAAAAAATTGTTTGCATTTTCATAAAAAGGCCCACCAAAATCCTTAGCACCAGGCCCATGTTGCTCTTAATCTGGCCCTGCCAGGCAGCCAACCTTGGAGGCAGTGGCTTGATCCCTTACACACATCCAGGCAAGGCAGATCCTTTTAGAAAGTGTGCCCAAATATTTATCCCACTGGCATAAACCTTCTAGTAATTGGCCAGGGAAAAATAATTCATAACCTACAACATTGTATGCTGCCACTCTATCCACTCTCTCATAGAGAACACTCCCCGATAGCAGGCAGAAGGAAACAATGCCCTGGGCTTGGGGAAAACTCAACAAACCCAGATTACAATGAGTAATACAATGAGTAATAAATTTAAAAGAGCAAACAAAAGTCCTGGATGGCTTAACTCCAATGTAAAAATGCATATAAAAGCAAACAAGAAGGCCTTCAAAAAATACAAGGTTGAGGGATCATCCTCAGGATTAAGACTTTATAAAGAATGCAACAAGAAATGTAAGGGTGCAATTAGGACGGCTAAGATAGAACATGAAAGACACATAGCGGAGGAGAGCAAAAAAAATCCCAAGAAATTCTTTAAGTATGTAAACAGTAAAAAAGGGAGGACAGACCATATTGGCCCCATAAAGGATGAGGAAGGACATCTGGTTACAAAGGATGGGGAGATGGCGAAGGTATTGAATTTATTCTTCTTCTCAGTCTTCACGAGTGAATCGGGGGGCTTCAGTAACCAAAACTGCAGTGTTTATCCTCATGACAAAACTCAGGAAGCACCTCCATGGTTAACAGACGACAGAATTAAAATTAGACTTGAGAAACTTAACATTAATAAATCACCGGGACCAGATGGCTTGCATCCGAGGGTACTTATGGAACTCAGTCAAGTGATTGCCAGACTGTTCCTAATTTTTACAGACAGTCTACTGACTGGAATGGTACCAGCTGATTGGAAAAAAGCCAATGTAGCACCAATATTTAAAAATGGGCCCAAAATACATCCCTGGGAATTACAGACCAGTTAGCATAACATCAATAGTATGTAAACTCTTGGAGGGGATGATAAGGGACTATATACAAGGTTTTAGTAATGAGAACGGTATCATTAGCAATAATCAGCATGGATTCATGAAGAATCGTTCTTGCCAAACCAATCTACTAACCTTCTATGAGGAGGTGAGTTGCCATCTAGATAAAGGAAGACGTGGTGCATCTGGATTTTGCAAAAGCATTTGACACAGTTCCCCATAAACGTTTACTGTACAAAATAAGGTCCGTTGGCATGAACCATAGGGTGAGTACATGGATTGAAAACTGGCTACAAGGGCAAGTTCAGAGGGTGGTGATAAATGGGGAGTGCTCGGAATGGTCAGGGGTGGGTAGTGGGGTTCCCCAGGGTTCTGTGCTGGGACCAATCCTATTTAATTTGTTCATAAACGACCTGGAGGATGGGATAAACAGTTCAATCTCTGTATTTGCAGATGATACTAAGCTAAGCAGGGCAATAAATTCTCCGCAGGAAGGGGAAACCTTGCAAAAAGATCTGAACAAATTAATGGGGTGGGCGACTACATGGCAAATGAGGTTCAATGTAGAAAAATGTAAAATAATGCACTTGGGTGGCAAAAATATGAATGCAATCTATATACTGGGGGAGAACCTCTGGGGGAATCTAGGATGGAAAAGGACCTGGGAGTCCTAGTAGATGATAGGCTCAGCAATGGCATGCAAACTTCTGCTAACAAAGCAAACAGAATATTGGCATGCATTAAAAAGGGGATCAACTCCAGAAATAAAACGATAATTCTCCCACTCTACAAGACTCTGGTCTGGCCACACCTAGAGTATGCTGTCCAGTTCTGGGCACCAGTCCTCAGGAAGGATGTACTGGAAATGGAGCGAGTACAAAGAAGGGCAACAAAGCTAATAAAGGGTCTGGAGGATCTTAGTTATGAGGAAAGGTTGCGAGCACTGAACTTATTCTCTCTGGAGAATAGACGCTTGAGAGGGGATATGATTTCAATATACAAATACTGTACTGGTGACCCTACAATAGAAATAAAACTTTTTCGCAGAAGAGAGTTTAACAAGACTCGAGGCCACTCATTAAAATTAAAAGAAAAGAGGTTTAACCTTAAACTACGTAGAGGGTTCTTTACTGTAAGAGCCGCAAGGATGTGGCATTCCCTTCCACAGGCGGTGGTCTCAGCGGGGAGCATCAATAGCTTCAAGAAACTATTAGATAAGCACCTGAATGACCGCAACATACAGGGATATACAATGTAATACTGACACATAATCACACATAGGTTGGACTTGACGGACTTGTGTCTTTTTTCAACCTCACCTACTATGTAACTATGTAAAACATAAGGACACTCCAGCTTATGGCAGAGTCTCTAGACTAGCAAATACTTAAAATACCTGTTGGTTTTGTCAGAACTTCAGTGGTCTTACTACTTCCTGTGAACTGAAAAGACAGCATAAACAATATTATCTCTCTTTTTTAACCTACCAGTCTAATTGAACCCACATGTCATGTCAGAGAAATCAACAAAGGCAGACATGTATGAAGTCCAGTCTTTGTGACAGCTGTGGCTCTTTTCATGTATACTATGGAGAAGTGAGTCGGGACACAAAGGAAATATACCATACGTGTTTTATTCACAGCATTATTAATTAAAAATATACATAGAACACAAAACTAACACAGCCACTACATTTAAATACCAGTAGGCTGCAATACATTTCAAGGGTTTAAATACACATTAATCTTATGGTAATGACTGACATCATATTGGATAGAGTAGGCAATGGTTAAAATCCCTGCCATCTAGAGCATGTACCATTGTGTAGAATAGCCTTCCACTGGAAGGAAGAGGTAATCTCTCCAAATGTAGAATGTGCTATTTGGGGGTGCCTTGATTTTAATCAAGGACAAGTGGATCTTAAAATAAGGGTTTGGTGTATTTACAAATGGGGATATACATAAATTCTAGTTACAAATATGGAAACAATCAAGGTGATGATTTTAGGGGGCATGGAGATGGAGGTTGGAGAGTGGGTCTTCTCTTCAGACTAGCATTCTCATTATCACGAACACACACACACAAAAAGTCCTCTATCCATTCTTGGAACACCTCCAATCATTGGGCCCCAGCTAAATCGCATCCAGGATTGCAGGTTTAATGAAGACTTGTGTGACCTCTTAGCTCCAAAGGTGGTAGAAAAAGGCTGAGATAGAGAAAACTGTACTCCAGCTTCCAGCTGGCTCCATTAACAGCTGTATCCACAAGAATAACCCCCCCCCCCCCGGGTTATAGTGGTTAATGCAATAATTATCCTCAGGCATTCATTCATCAGAAAATTATTCAGTGTTACTGCTCAGCAAGCCTTTTATAGAACATATGATTTTCTTCATCATTAACACAAAGCTCCTGGTATTTTCAGGAGCATATATGTTATCTCAATATCAAAGTTGCATAGATATCAATTTTATCATCTCCAACACAAGCAAAATCCCTTCTAAAGGTGGCCACAATTTGGCTGGTTTTGTGGGGACTGCTGATGTGTGGGCAGGCTGGTTGTACAGAAGTTGATCTACTGATCAACCTATTGGGTTTCTCTCAAATGATCAGTGCAGCTGGCTATATAGCTGGCAACACTGATCAGTGTTTTCTGATAGTGGGGAAGCGGGTTGAAAGAAAAAATAAATGATTACAAATATTTAAACCCAACATTTTACCACGTATGAAAAAGTATCCTGCTCTCTTTGTATTGCTTCCTTTGTGTGAAATACCTGGTTTTCATACCAGACTCTCTGCTTTTCTATCAAAAGCTGAGCACCCTAGGCATGAGGACACAACTTGGTCAGTTATTTAGCTGTGAAGTGAACTTAGCCTGCTCTCCTCCAATGAACAGACTTGTCCTGACACCCCGACAACCCCCCCCCCCACACACACACCTACACAGCCATTCACTTGGAAGACCAGTACACTTCTGTTTCTCCTCCCCCAGCTCTCTGAGCTCCTTATGCAGCTCAGAACAGAGAGTATGTGCTCACTTATGAAAAAGGAGAAAAAAAGGTATTTATAATGATTTTTATATCTATACACAAATGCAGCGCTACCCCTGCAAGGGACGCTGGAAGTTGCTTGTCCCCATTGGTTGCCCTGGCCTTACAAGCCTCCTGACACTTTTGACACTCTGGGTTCTGACATATTTTATGCAAACGTAAAATGCAGACACCAATAATTAGTAATATTTGCAAGTCAACACTTTGCTGAAAGGTTAAGTCAACCAGACTATAGCGGTTAGAGGTATGACCCAATTTGGTTGGTATTGCAGTAAAATAAGATCACAAGAACACACAATGAAATAATAGCTAGAAGTCAAATGGCTAGCATAAACAGGCTGAAACAGATTATGACCCCAGAAGCAAGAGGGGGAAGAGGAGACTTTTAGTCAGTGCACTCCCTCTAATAAACGGTTGTATATCTATAAGGAGGTTGTATTCTGCCACAGGTTCTATGAGCAAAGTCTCTTTTGATGAAATAAAGTCCTTGGAGTATGGGTATCCTTGATGGGGCTCAGAGATGTTACTGTGCAGTATCGGGCCAATGAGACTGTAATAGATGTTGTATTTTCCCTGGTAAGGAGAAAAGAAAATAACCCCTCATGGAATAGTGGGACTTTAAAGGCAACTAAGTAGGTATAAAAACAATTTTAATGGTACAAATATACAAAAATATACATAAAAAGAATATACATATAACGAAAAATCTACTACAATCATATGAAATGATCACTTTAACAATAAAATCAAGAGTATACTGGTGAGCAAACCAAATGTGTATTCATGTAGTCTTCCACCTGAGCCTACGCGTTTCGGGACTGCAGGAGTCCCTTCATCAAGGGCAAATTGTAGGAGGATTTTACACTACATAACAAAACATGGAATATCGTAATTAGAAACAAATGCATTGAACATGTTTCCTGCATCTAACATCATTGCATAAAAAAAAAAAAAAAACATACCCAAGTATAATCAGGAAGGCTGACTGCCGACAGTCAGCCTTCCTGATTATACTTGGGTATGTTTTTTTTTTTTTTTTTTTATGCAATGATGTTAGATGCAGGAAACATGTTCAATGCATTTGTTTCTAATTACGATATTCCATGTTTTGTTATGTAGTGTAAAATCCTCCTACAATTTGCCCTTGATGAAGGGACTCCTGCAGTCCCGAAACGCGTAGGCTCAGGTGGAAGACTACATGAATACACATTTGGTTTGCTCACCAGTATACTCTTGATTTTATTGTTAAAGTGATCATTTCATATGATTGTAGTAGATTTTTCGTTATATGTATATTCTTTTTATGTATATTTTTGTATATTTGTACCATTAAAATTGTTTTTATACCTACTTAGTTGCCTTTAAAGTCCCACTATTCCATGAGGGGTTATTTTCTTTTCTCCTTACGTCAGGGATGGCGGCAACTTTGTGACATAATTGGATGGTACCCCCCCTTTTTTTATTTTCCCTGGTAATGACCCTCCAACTGGTCAGGTGTAAATTTGTCTGCATGCAGTGTTTTTAGGTAAAGCGTCAGAGATAAGATGGGCTTCTGCCCGCTCACCAATCCGGCCAATACATAGGTCCTGTGCTGGCAACCCATAGGCCCTGAAAATCCATCGATGACTGCGTGGGTGTGCAGTGTATGAGGACCCGATCAGCAATTCGGTGACAGCCACAGCCACCCTGTGCCCAGCAATACAGCTCTCAGGGGGAGAGGTCCCAGCTCTGCCCAGGCCGTGGTGCCCGTCAACAGAACCCAGAGTGACAGCCTCTTTCAGCTCTGAATCCTGTATCCCAAGAGAGCGAGGACCTGGAAGTACATAGTGATATAATCCTCCAGCTCCAGCTCAGCCTGTGCTCAATCTCACAGCTCTGCTGTCTCCAGCTCATCTGATTCTGCCTCCACCCTCCCTTTCTAGCCCTTCCTTTAACACAGTACGTTTCTTTTCCCTGGTCCAAACAAGCTCTATTGATGTTTACCTGACGCACAGTGCAAAAAGGGGCAATGGTCTACTCAGTAGAAATATAAAAGTCAGTGGCAAATGGTGCGCTGAAGGGCAGGTACATTTGTTTACACTGTACATGTGCATTTAACATTTTGAATTATTAGCTATACACATAAACAGTGCATTGCAAACAAGTACAAATAGATGTAAAACCTACCTAATGCCGCGTACACACGACCGGTTTTGCCGTCGGAATAAACTCCAAAGGTTTCTCCAACAGAACTCCGACGGAATTCCATTCAAGCAGTCTTGCCTACACACGGTCAACCCAAAGTCCGACCAAAGTCCAACCGTCCAGAACGCGGTGACTTACAACACTTACGACGGGACTAGAAAAAGGACGTTTAATAGCCAGTAGCCAATAGCTTCCGTCTCGTACTTGCTTCAGAGCATACGTCGCTTTTGGTCTGTCGGAACAGCATACAGACGATCGGTTTTCCCGATAGGAATTGATTCCGTCGGAAATATTTAGAACATGTTCCATTTGTAGGTCCATCAGAATTTTCGAAAAAAAAGTCCGATGAGGCATACACACGATTGGTATATACAAAGAAAAGCTTCCATCTGACTTTTTCTGTCGGACATTCCGCTCGTGTGTACGCGGCTTAAGTCAAACTTTACTTACATAACCATGCTGCACCTCCACAGTGAAAAGAAGTGTTCTCCTTTTCAAATGAAAAAGTAGTGGTAAAATCTCTACATCTGATCTGATGTTGAGGATGAAAGTACAGTAACCCAGAGCAGCACTAAGTACTTGTATCCTAAAATGTGCCCAGTCTTACACCAGATTACTACCAGTTAACTCGAAGCATGCGTCAGACATAATCAAACTGCACCTCCAAGTCCTTTACCCAGTGGCGGCCTGTCTATAGGGGGGGGCACGGGCGCCGCCCAACCCCCCCCCCCCGGCAGTCACAAAAAAAAAATGTAAAATAAAAATAAATTTTAAACTGGCCCTTTTAAAAAACAAAAATACAAAAAAAGGTCCTTAAGTGCACTGTGTTCGAACGCCGGACACATTGCGACGCGGACACAGTGCACTATGAGAAGCGCCACGTCTATGCAATCACGAGATTGCAGACGCGGCGCTTCATTTGCAGGCTTTTGTCACGCCTTGCGGCGCCGAGTAGCTTCCACCCCGCGCTCATAGTATCTATTACTATGGCCGGGCGGTTTGATTGACATCTGAGTTAGATGTCACTTCCTGTTTTCTCTCTCCCATTGCGCCCGGGAGAGAGAAAACCGGAAGTATGGGAGCGGACTCCTCCATCGCCGCTGCCAGTGCCCGTGTGAAGGAGACACCCGCAGGTGAGGACAACACAGAAAGGTAAGTACAAGAAGAGGGGTGTAATGCGACACACACTGCATTTGGACACAGTGTCATGAAAAGGTTCACCCGTTGGTGGCGCTGTCAGTCTCTTGGATCGCAGTACCAGTGTCCACCAGCGGGTGTCTTCCAACACATAAGACCTGTAATAAGAGGACTCACCTGCTGGTGGCACTGTTGGATCCTTGGGCCGTAGTACCGGTGTCCACCAGCAGGTGAATTCCAGCATTGTGGAGCAGATAGCACCTTCTGCGCTCAGGCGTTACGTGGGGTCAATTATTGTCAGCCTTATAAATACCCGGCAAGCCCTCACATGCTTGCCTTGGTATCTCTCTCCTTGAGCCCTGACCTTGTTCGCCTGTTAACCGATCCTGAGCCTGCATCCGACCTTGTTCCCAAGCTTATCCTCAGTCCCTTCTGTGTTCCTGTACCCTTCAGCCCGATCCATCCCCTCTTTGTTCTGTTGGTTCCCTGTCTCTCATTTACTGATCTTCCTGTGTATGACTTTGGCCTGGCTAATATTTATGCTTCTGGAACATCCCTTGTTCTTCTGCTGACCTGCCATTTATGACCCTGACCTGGCTGACATCTGTGATTCTGGTACTGCCCCTTTCTGTATATATTGTTATTGTTGGTGGGTTTGTTGGGTTGGTTGTACACTTTTGTATTTTCTTATTTATCATCTATCTTAATAAATATCATTATTCACTTTACATGCGTTTTGGGTTATCTCTGTGCAGTCCACACAGTCTGGTCTACTAATTCTCCTGACACACAGGCTGCATTTAATGGGACACACGCTGCATTTGGACACACACTGCATTGGGACACAGGATGCATTTAATGGGACACAGGCTGCATTTAACCACTTGCCGACCGCCGCACGACGATGTACGTCGGCACAATGGCACGGGCAGGCATAAGGACTTACCTGTACGTCCTTGCCTGCCCGCAGGCGGGGGGTCCGATTGGACCCCCCCAGGTGCCTGCGGCGGTCGGATTCTCATCAGGGACGATCAAAGGTGAGGGGGAGGCCACTCATTTGTGGCCCCCCCCTCGCGATCGCTCCTGGCGAATGAAATGCTTCCTCGGCTTCTGTAATGTAAACAGAAGCGGAGGAAGTGATGTCATCTCTCCTCAACTCGGTATTTTCCGTTATGGCGCTGAGGAGAGAAGACATTGATGTGAGTGCACAACACACACACACACGGTAGAACACGCCAGGCATACTGTACACCCCCCATCACCCCCCGATCACCCCCGATCACCCCCTAATCACCCCCCCATCACAGTGACACCAAGCAGTTTTTTTTTTCTGATTACTGCATTGGTGTCAGTTTGTGACAGTTAGTGTGGTAGGGCAGTTAGTGTTAGCCCCCTTTAGGTCTAGGGTACCCCCCTAACCCCCCTAATAAAGTTTTAACCCCTTGATCACCCCCAGACGCCAGTGTCACTAAGCGATTGTTTTTCTGATCGCTGTATTAGTGTCACTGGTGACACTAGTTAGGGAGGTAAATATATAGGTTCGCCGTCAGCGTTTTATAGCGTCAGGGACCCCCATATACTACCTAATAAAGGTTTTAACCCCTTGATTGCCCCCTAGTTAAGCCTTTCACCGGTGATCACCGTATAACTGTTACGGGTGACGCTGGTTAGTTAGTTTATTTTTTAATGTGTCAGGGCACCCGCCATTTATTACCGAATAAAGGTTTAGCCCCCTGATCGCCCGGCGGTGATATAAGTTAGGTTTTAGGGTCAGATAGGGTCTGCGTCGCCCCAGGCAGCGTCAGGTTAGTGGCAGTAGCGCTAACACCCACGCACGCAGCATACACCTCCCTTAGTGGTATAGTATCTGAACGGATCAATATCTGATCCGATCAGATCTATACTAGCGTCCCCAGCAGTTTAGGGTTCCCAAAACGCAGTGTTAGCGGGATCAGCCCAGATACCTGCTAGCACCTGCGTTTTGCCCCTCCGCCCGGCCCACCCCAGCCCACCCAAGTGCAGTATCGATCAATCACTGTCACTTACAAAACACTAAACACATAACTGCAGCGTTCACAGAGTCAGGCCTGATCCCTGCGATCGCTAACAGTTTTTTTGGTAGCGTTTTGGTGAACTGGCAAGCACCAGCCCCAGGCAGCGTCAGGTTAGTGCCAATAGCGCTAACACCCATGCACGCACCGTACATCTCCCTTAGTGGTATAGTATCTGAACGGATCAATATCTGATCCGATCAGATCTATACTAGCGTCCCCAGCAGTTTAGGGTTCCTAAAAATGCAGTGTGCCCATAATGCCCTTCCTGCTGCATTCGCCAATCCTAATTGGGAACCCACCACTTCTGCAGCACCCGTACTTTCCCCATTCACATCCCTAACCAAATGCAGTCGGCTGCATGAGAGGCATTTACTTTATGTCCTCCCGAGTACCCCTACCCAACGAACCCCCCCAAAAAAAGATGTCGTGTCTGCAGCAAGCACGGAAATAGGCGTGACACCCGCTATTATTGTCCCTCCTGTCCTGACAATCCTGGTCTTTGCATTGGTGAATGTTTTGAACGCTACCACACACTAGTTGAGTATTAGCGTAGGGTACAGCATTGCACAGACTAGGCACACTTTCACAGGGTCTCCCAAGATGCCATTGCATTTTGAGAGACCCGAACCTGGAACCGGTTACAGTTACAAATGTTACAGTTACAAAAAAAAGTGTAAAAAAAATTAAAAAAAAAACACAAAAAAATATATAAAATAAAAAAAAAAAATAGTTGTCGTTTTATTGTTCTCTCTCTCTCTCTATTCTCTCTCTATTGTTCTGCTCTTTTTTACTGTATTCTATTATGCAATGTTTTATTGTTAATATGTTTTATCATGTTTGCTTTTCAGGTATGCAATTTTTTATACTTTACTGTTTACTGTGTTTTATTGTTAACCATTTTTTGTCTTCAGGTACGCCATTCAGCTGCAGCGCAGATTTATTTATCTTGACAGCAACAGCGTTTGCTCCCACGATATATAAAGCCTTGACTCCAGCGCTATCCGAGGTGATATATGCCCCGAAGCATGGGGGCAGCAGGGGCGGAGGAGCGATTTGCTCCCACCCATGCTTCAGCATATATAAACGGTGCATGTATGCCCATCATTAGAAGTGGGTGGATGAAGGGAGGTATTCTAATGGTGGGCATACCCACCAATCAATCTCTTTTTTTCGTTCAGCCCACAGGCTGCATGAAAAAAAAGATTACAATATATGCCCAACAAGGACCAGCAACGTACTGGTATGTTGCTGGACTTTGAGTGGTTATACCAGAATGATGCCTGCAGGTTTAGGTATCATCTTGGTATCATTCTTTTCAGCCAGCGGTCGGCTTTCATGTAAAAGCAATCCTAGTGGCTAATTAGCCTCTAGACTGCTTTTACAAGCAGTGGGAGGGAATGCCCCCCCACCGTCTTCCATGTTTTTCTCTGGCTCTCCTGTCCCAACAGGGAACCTGAGAATGCAGCTGGTGATTCCACCAGCTGACCATAGAGCTGATCAGAGACCAGAGATCTAGGGTCTAATAGACCCCAATTTTTTCAAAAAAGAGTACCTTTCACTACCCTTTGCTATCATAGGGGATATTTACATTCCCTGAGATAACAATAAAAATGATTAAAATGAAAGGAACAGTTTAAAAAAAAAAAAAAAAAAAAAGCACCCCTGTCCCCCCCTGCTCTTGCGCAAAGGTGAACGCAAGCATCGGTCTGGCGTCAAATGTAAACAGCAATTGCACCATGCATGTGAGGTGTCACCGCGAACGTCAGATCGAGGGCAGTAATTTTAGCAGTAGACCTCCTCTGTAAATCTAAAGTGGTAACCTGTAAAGGCTTTTAAAGGCTTTTAAAAATGTATTTAGTTTGTCGCTACTACATGTTTGTGCACAATTTTAAAGCATGTCATGTTTGGTATCCATGTACTCGGCCTAAGATCATCTTTTTTATTTCATCAAACATTTGGGCAATATAGTGTGTTTTAGTGCATTAAAATTTTAAAAAGTGTGTTTTTTCCCCAAAAAATGCGTTTGAAAAATCGCTGCGCAAATACTGTGTGAAAAAAAAAATGAAACACCCACCATTTTAATCTGTAGGGCATTTGCTTTAAAAAATATATATTATGTTTGGGGGTTCAAAGTAATTTTCATGCAAAAAAAAATAATTTTTTCATGTAAACAAAAAGTGTCAGAAAGGGCTTTGTCTTCAAGTGGTTAGAAGAGTGGGTGATGTGGGACATGAGCTTCTAAATGTTGTGCATAAAATGCCAGGACAGTTCAAAACCCCCCCAAATAACCTCATTTTGGAAAGTAGACACCCCAAGCTATTTGCTGAGAGGCATGTCGAGTCCATGGAATATTTTATATTGTGACACAAGTTGAGGGAAAAAGACACTTTTTTTTTTTTTTTGCACAAAGTCACTAAAAGATATATTGCTCAAACATGCCATGGGAATATGTGAAATTACACCCCAAAATACATTCTGTTGCTTCTCCTGAGTACGGGGATACCACATGTGTGAGACTTTTTGGGAGCCTAGCCGCGTACGGGACCCCGAAAACCAAGCACCGCCTTCAGGCTTTCTAAGGGCGTAAATTTTTGATTTCACTCTTCACTGCCTATCACAGTTTCGGAAGCTATGGAATGCCCAGGTGGCACAAAACCCCCCCAAATGACCCTATTTTAGAAAGTAGACACCCCAAGCTATTTGCTGAGAGGTATAGTGAGTATTTTGCAGACCTCACTTTTTGTAACAAAGTTTTGAAATTTGAAAAAAGAAAAAAAAAAATTTTTTTTGTTGTCTTTCTTCATTTTCAAAAACAAATGAAAGCTGCAAAATACTCACTATGCTTCTCAGCAAATACCTTGGGGTATCTACTTTCCAAAATGGGGTCATTTGGGGGGCGGGGGTTGTGCCATCTGGGCATTCCATGGCCTCCAAAACTGTGATAGGCAGTGAAGAGTGAAATCAAAAATTTACGCCCTTAGAAATCCTGAAGGCGGTGATTGGTTTTCGGAGCCCCGTACGCGGCTAGGCTCCCAAAAAGTCCCACACATGTGGTATCCCCATACTCAGGAGAAGCAGCTAAATGTATTTTGGGGTACAATTCCACATATGCCCATGGCCTGTGTGAACAATATATCATTTAGTGACAACTTTGTGCAAAAAAAAAATTTCACTTTCCCGCAACTTGTGTCAAAATATAAAATATTCCATGGACTCAACATGCCTCTCAGCAAATAGCTTGGGGTGTCTACTTTCCACAATGGGGTCATTTGGGGGGGGGGTTGTGCCATCTGGGCATTTTA
The DNA here is from genome assembly GCF_042186555.1 of Aquarana catesbeiana. Classification (NCBI taxonomy): domain Eukaryota; kingdom Metazoa; phylum Chordata; class Amphibia; order Anura; family Ranidae; genus Aquarana; species Aquarana catesbeiana. Next base: position 150,329,156 of record NC_133325.1, read on the forward strand.
TGGCCTTCAAAACTGTGATAGGTAGTGAGGAGTGAAATCAAAAATTTACGCCCTTAGAAATCCTGAAGGTGGTGATTGGTTTTCGGGGCCCCGTACGCAGCTAGGCTCCCAAAAAGTCCCACACATGTGTTATCCCCATACTCAGGAAAAACAGCTGAATGTATTTTGGGGTGCAATTCCACATATGCCCATGGCCTGTGTGAGCAATATATCATTTAGTGACAACTTTTTGTAATTTTTTTTTTTTTTTTGTCATTATTCAATCACTTGGGACAAAAAAAATGAATATTCAATGGGCTCAACATGTCTCTCAGCAATTTCCTTGGGGTGTCTACTTTCCAAAATGGGGTCATTTGGGGGGGTTTGTACTGCCCTGCCATTTTAGCACCTCAAGAAATGACATAGGCAGTCATAAATTAAAGGCTGTGTAAATTCCAGAAAATGTACCCTAGTTTGTAGGCGCTATAACTTTTGCGCAAACCAATAAATATACACTTATTGACATTTTTTTTTACCAAAGACATGTGGCCGAATACATTTTGGCCTAAAGGTATGACTAAAATTGAGTTTATTGGATTTTTTTTATAACAAAAAGTAGAAAATATCATTTTTTTTCAAAATTTTCGGTCTTTTTCTGTTTATAGCGCAAAAAAAAAATGGCAGAGGTGATCAAATACCATCAAAAGAAAGCTCTATTTGTGGGAAGAAAAGGACACAAATTTCGTTTGGGTACAGCATTGCATGACCGCGCAATTAGCAGTTAAAGCGACGCAGTGCCAAATTGTAAAAAGTGCTCTGGTCAGGAAGGGGGTAAATCCTTCCGGGGCTGAAGTGGTTAATGGGACACACTTTGCATTTGGACACAGGATGCATTTAATGGGACACACGCTGCATTTGGACACACGCTGCATTTGGACACAGGCTGCATTTGGACACACACTGCATTTGGACACAGGCTGCATTTAATGGGACACATTCTGCATTTGGACACAGGATTCATTTAATGGGACACAGGCTGCATTTGGACACACACTGCATTTGGACACAGGCTGCATTTAATGGGACACACGCTGCATTTAATGGGACACACTCTACATTTGGACACAGGATGCATTTAATGGGACACACGCGGCATTTGGACACAGGCTGCATTTGGACACAGGATGCATTTAATGGGACACACTCTACATTTGGACACAGGATGCATTTAATGGGACACACGCTGCATTTGGTACAAAATATTTTACAGCGCACACATACAAGAATGACATTTCCTGCAGGGCTAGTTAAAAACACCTGAACATATTCAAAAAATACGGGGGTTTGGTCACACTATATGGTCAAATAGTGCTAAGCCCACTTACTGCGACAAAGTAACCCGAATTAGTGGGTCCTACTCTAGTATTAGAATGGAAGATCCTTTGTCTCAACCATGGGAGCTGAACTCCTCTATGTGGGAGAACTGCACGCTGCATTTGGACACAGGCTGCATTTAATGGGACACATTCTGCATTCTGTTTTGTATTTTCTTATTTATCATCTATCTTAATAAATATCATTATTCACTTTACATGCGTTTTGGGTTATCTCTGTGCATTCCACACAGTCTGGTCTACTAATTCTCCTGACACATAGGCTGCATTTGGACATGCGCTGCATTTGGACACAGGATGCATTTAATGGGACACAGGCTGCATTTAATGGGACACACTCTGCATTTGGACACAGGATGCATTTAATGGGACACAGGCTGCATTTGGACACACGCTGCATTTGGACACACGCTGCATTTGGACACAGGCTGCATTTAATGGGACACCAGCTGCATTTGGACACACGCTGCATTTGGACACGTGCTGCATTTAATGGGACACATTCTGCATTTGGACACAGGATTCATTTAATGGGACACAGGCTGCATTTGGACACACGCTGCATTTGGACACAGGCTGCATTTAATGGGACACCAGCTGCATTTGGACACAGGCTGCATTTGGACACGTGCTGCATTTAATGGGACACAGGCTGCATTTGGACACACGCTGCATTTGGACCCACGCTGCATTTGGACACACGCTGCATTTGGACACAGGCTGCATTTAATGGGACACACGCTGCATTTAATGGGACACACTCTACATTTGGACACAGGATGCATTTAATGGGACACAGGCTGCATTTGGACACAGGCTGCATTTGGACACAGGATGCATTTAATGGCACACACGCGGCATTTGGACACAGGCTGCATTTGGACACAGGATGCATTTAATGGGACACACTCTACATTTGGACACAGGATGCATTTAATGGGACACACGCTGCATTTGGTACAAAATATTTTACAGCGCACACATACAAGAATGACATTTCCTGCAGGGCTAGTTAAAAACACCTGAACATATTCAAAAAATACGGGGGTTTGGTCACACTATATGCTCATATAGTGCTAAGCCCACTTACTGCGACAAAGTACCCCGAATTAGTGGGTCCTACTCTAGTATTAGAATGGAAGATCCTTTGTCTCAACCATGGGAGCTGAACTCCTCTATGTGGGAGAACTGCACGCTGCATTTGGACACAGGCTGCATTTAATGGGACACATTCTGCATTCTGTTTTGTATTTTCTTATTTATCATCTATCTTAATAAATATCATTATTCACTTTACATGCGTTTTGGGTTATCTCTGTGCATTCCACACAGTCTGGTCTACTAATTCTCCTGACACATAGGCTGCATTTGGACATGCGCTGCATTTGGACACAGGATGCATTTAATGGGACACAGGCTGCATTTAATGGGACACACTCTGCATTTGGACACAGGATGAATTTAATGGGACACAGGCTGCATTTAATGGGACACACTCTGCATTTGGACACAGGATGCATTTAATGGGACACAGGCTGCATTTGGACACACGCTGCATTTGGACACACGCTGCATTTGGACACAGGCTGCATTTAATGGGACACCAGCTGCATTTGGACACACGCTGCATTTGGACACGTGCTGCATTTAATGGGACACATTCTGCATTTGGACACAGGATTCATTTAATGGGACACAGGCTGCATTTAGACACACGCTGCATTTGGACACAGGCTGCATTTAATGGGACACCAGCTGCATTTGGACACAGGCTGCATTTGGACACGTGCTGCATTTAATGGGACATAGGCTGCATTTGGACACACGCTGCATTTGGACACACACTGCATTTAGACACAGGCTGCATTTAATGGGACACACGCTGTATTTAATGGGACACACTCTACATTTGGACACAGGATGCATTTAATAGGACACACGCTGCATTTGGACACAGGCTGCATTTGGACACAGGATGCATTTAATGGGACACACTCTGCATTTAGACACAGGATGCATTTGGACACAGGATGTATTTAATGGGACACAGGATGCATTTGGACACAGGATGCATTTAATAGGACACACATTGCATTTGGATAAAGGCTGCATTTGGACACAGAATGCATTTAAAGGGACACACGCTGCATTTGGACACAGGATGCATTTGGACACAGAATGCATTTAATGAGACACACACTGCATTTGGAGACAGGCTGCATTTAATGGGACACACGCTGCATTTAATGGGACACAGGATGCATTTGGACACAGGATGCATTTAATAGGACACACACTGCATTTGGATAAAGGCTGCATTTGGACACAGAATGCATTTAAAGGGACACACGCTGCATTTGGACACAGGATGCATTTGGACACAGAATGCATTTAATGGGACACACGCTGCATTTGGACACAGGATGCATTTAATGGGACACACGCTGCATTTGGACACAGGATGCATTTAATGGGACACACGCTGCATTTGGACACAGGATGCATTTGGACACAGGCTGCATTTGGTGGGACACAGGCTGCATTTGATCAGACACAGGCTGCATTTCATGGGACAGAGGCTGCATTTTATGTGACGCAGGCTGCGTTTGGTGGGACACAGGCTGCATTTGATGTGACACAGGCTGCATTTGATGGGACACAGGCTGCATTTGATGTGACACAGGCTGCATTTGATGGGACACATGCTGCATCTAAGGAGGGACTCCACTGAGGGCACCTGATGTAAGGACGGACTCCGCTGGGGATACCTTATGGCATCTGGTGGCAGGCAACGTGGCTAGTGACACGCTCAGGGCTCCCACTGATTCTGCATTATGGTGAGTTGAATGATTTCATTTTATATTACAATGTAATAATAGAAATAATGCGCTTCATTCATCCTGACACCATAACAACCATGGTGCCGGGATGATTGAAGTGCTAACACCAGGTGTTTGGAGTATTTTTGTCTGCTGATTGTTAAACTTTCTAGAATACACATTTCTATTGTTGTGTAGGATCTGGGCCTGCTGTCCCTCCATCCCTCTCTCCCTCTCTCTCCATCCCTCGTTCATCTCAGCTAACCACACCACCTTAGAGCCACGCCCACTATTTTGCTGAAACCACGCCCATTTTCACCAAGTGGGAGGGGTCAAAAAGGAAGGTCGGGGTTTGCCCCCCCTTTGCCCCCCCATCCTAAAACTTCACCAGCCACCACTGCCTTTACCATAAGTAATACACATTCTGTACACCCAGCTGTAGGGGACATCTATATGTTTTATCTGCCATATACGGTTGTGCTCATAAGTTTATATACCCTGGCAGAATTTATGATTTCTTGGCCATTTTTCAGAGAATATGAATGATAACACGAAAACTTTTCTTTCACTCATGGTTAGTGTTTGGCTATAGCCATTTATTATCAATCAACTGTGTTTACTCTTTTTAAATCATAATGACAACAGAAACTAGCCAAATGGCCCAGATCAAAAGTTTACATACCCCAGCTCTTAATACCTTATATTGCCCCCTTTAACATCAATGACAGCTTGAAGTCTTTTGTGGCATTTGTGAATGAGGCTCTTTATCTTCTCAGATGGTAAAGCTGCCCATTCCCCTTGGCAAAAAGCCTCCAGTTCCTGTAAATTTTTGGGCTGTCTTGCATGAACTGCACGTTTGAGATTGAGATGACCACTCCAGAACCTTCAATTAATTCTGCTGTAGCCAATGACAGGTCGACTTGGCCTTGAGTTTTGGATCATTGTCATATAGTAATGTCCAAGTACGTCCCATGTGCAAGTGCATATACAAAGTAATTTTGCGCAAAGTCATAAAAATTAATGAAATAACTACAGTATTAATCAAGAGTGAGTGTATCAAAACATAAACAAATTCAAATAAAATAGTGAAGGTCCAATATAGTCCTATTACTGAATGGCTGTGTGTAAACTCTTGAAAAAATTATCCAAAAGACAACGTGATGGAAATGAAAGGTCCGGTGGGCAAAATGACAATAATAATCTGTCGTGACTGTAACATAAAAAATGGTGCAAAATATATATCTAAATCATGGTGAATGGTGAGAAATATATTAAATAAGTCCACAAAATGGTGAGGAATCCTGAGGAAGTCACGAGGTACGTGACGCAACGCGTAGGATTGACGCACTAGACGCAACCGGAAGTTAAACACCTTTGACCCGGTTGTTTTTGTTGCGGACATGAAGTGATGTACTAGGTAACGGCGGCACGCCGTCCTGTTAGCTGTACGCTATTTTTTCATTGCCCCGCACAGCTTTTTATTTATTAAATATTGCTCTATGGTACTACTCGATTGGAGGCTCCTTTTTTTGTTTTTCTTTCTATATTCATCCGGATTCTGATGTGAGCCTGAGCTGGCCCTATATCCACCATCTACCTTCCGGAAGAACCTGCTGATCTCAAACCACCATCTACTCACTATGATCTTCAAGGCATTTACCCATGCCTGTTAAGGTAAGGGCTCTATGAGCACATATTCCAGCTGTCACCCTCTTAATTTGCTACATCCACTGAGAAGACTCCTGAATGGCTTTTTCACCATTTTGTGGACTTATTTAATATATTTTTCACCATTCACCATGATTTAGATATATATTTTGCACCATTTTTTGTTACAGTCACGACAGATTATTATTGTCATTTTGCCCACTGGACTTTTCATTTCCATCACGTTGTCTTTTGGATAATTTTTTCAAGAGTTTACACACAACCATTCAGTATTAGGACTATATTGGACCTTCACTATTTTATTTGAATTTGTTTATGTTTTGATACACTCACTCTTGATTAATACTGTAGTTATTTCATTAATTTTTATGACTTTGCGCAAAATCACTTTGTATATGCACTTGTTATCACTGGTTGATTTGTCAACACCACTAGATTTTGCAGCGCCCAGTCACCTTCACTTGTTAGTAGCGCAGAGGTTCTCATATCGTATTACGTCCCATGTGCAGCTTCCTGGCTGATGAATGCAAATGTTCCTCCAGTATTTTTTGATAACATACTGCATTCATCTTGCCATCAATTTTGACCAAATTTCCTGTGCCTTTGTAGCTCACACATCCCCAAAACATCAGCGATCCACCTCTGTGTTTCACAGTAGAAATGGTGTACCTTTCATCATAGGCCTTGTTGACTCTTCTCCAAATGTAGCATTTATGGTTGTGGCCAAAAAGCTAAATTTTGATCTCATCACTCCAAATGACTTAGTGCCAGCAGGTTTAAGGCTTGTCTCTGTGCTGTTTGGCGTATTTTAAGCGGGATACTTTATGACATTTGCATAGTAATGGCTTTCTTATGGCGACCTGACCATGCAGCCCATCTTTCTTTAAATGCCTCCTTATTGTGCATCTTGAAACAGCCACACCACATGTTTTCAGAGAGTCCTGTATTTAACCTGAAGTTATTTGTGGGTTTTTCTTTGCATCACGAACAATTTTCCTGGCAGTTGTGGCTGAAACTATAGTTGGTCTACCTGACCGTGGTTTGGTTTCAACAGAACCTTTCATTTTCCACTTCTTGATTAGAGTTTGAACACTGCTGATTGGCATTCTCAATTCCGTGGATATCTTTTTAAATCCTTTTCCTGTTTTATACAGTTCAACTACCTTTTCCCACAGATCCTTTGACAATTCTTTTGCTTTGCCCATGACTCAGAATCCAGAAACGTCAGTGCAGCACTGGATAAAAGATGAAAGGGTCTGTCAGGAGTCCAGAAACTCATTGACCTTTTATTCACACACACTAATTACAAGCAAACAGATCACACGTGAGGCTGGTTACCTTTAATAGCCTTTCAAATCACCAGGGTATTTAAACTTTTGATCAGGGTCATTTGGGTAGTTTCTGTTGTGATTATGATTTAAAAAGAGTAAACACAGTTGATTGATAATAAATGGCTTCAGCCAAACACTCGCCATGAGTGAAAGAAACATTTTTGTGTTATCATTCATATTCTCTGAAAAATGGCCAAAAAATCATAAATTCTGCCAGGATATGTAAACTTATGAGCACAACTGTATACCAGAGCCATGTCCCCACCCCCTATAATCGTTTGGCACACACAGAGCTCCTCCTCATGTCAGTCAGACATAGCTTGTCAACCTGGACCACTTATCACTTAATCCCACACACTCAACAGTCATCCATTGTCACACAGAGACATTGACGCTTATTCACTGCTGATTGCCGCCCTGGCTGTCGTTCTGTCATGAAGACTGGCTGCAGCTAAAGCAATGAGGCTTAGCTGCTCAGGGAAGTTAGGCTTCTTTTTGCTGTGTTGAAAGGAAGTAATATCAGGGAGGGACCTGTCCAAGGTAGACATTGAAGCAACACCCAGGGAAGGGACTGGAAAGAGATTGGGTACATGGGTGTTTTGGCCAGAAAGAAGAAGGTAGAAGAGGATAGAGGGGACAGCCTGAACCTCCTCCCAGCTCTCTCCTCCTCTCCACTGTTGGTTCACCACTTGCTATGACCTAGCTCACAGCTAGCTGCTGTCCCTAATTCTGCCAGCACACTGCCCCCCCTCGCCACCACCATATGAAAACACTGTGCCCGGGGCAGTTGCCACTCCTGTTCCCTCCCTCATCCTGGCCTTGGACATCAGGATACACAGAGAGTTAAAATATCCCTCGTAGGGACGCTGACAGCCATAAAAATGTAGCGCTACCCCCATAGGAGCTGTTGGGTGTAACAGGTTCTTTCCCAAAACAGAAAGACAGCCAGGCAAACAGCAACAGTTCATTCAACAGTCTAGGGATACCTTTCTAAAGGTTTACTTCTTGAAGAACTTGTAACAGTAGAGGGCAGAGGGGTGTGGGATACTCCAAATGCCAAGCACAACTTGCAGAGGGCATTTCTTTATCAGTGGCAGTAGCACAAGGATGGTTTGACTAGTATAGTCTGTAGATGCACAGCTGAAGACCATGCAAACAATATGCGCACAAATAGCGTACAGTGGGGAAAATAATTATTTGATCCCCTGCAGATTTTGTAAGTTTGCCACTTACAAAGACATGAAGGGTCTATAATTTTTATCATAGATGTATTTTAAATGATAGAGACAGAATATCAACCAAAAATCCAAAAAAACAGATAAAGCAAATGCTATAAATTAAACAAATTAAAGATAATCTCCGCGCTCAGCATAGTATAAGGTTGCAGCCTCCCCTATTCAGTTCCCAGCAGGAACTTACAGAAAATGAACACAAGGCAAGTTGGGGTGATTGGCGCTACCTTACTAGCTGTTATGTGGGAGTGGATAACCCAGGTTTGTATAAACAAATGTGATTACCTATAAATCAAGAAAGTTATCCCCAGTTGTGTAAACAGCATGCAGTCATAACAATATAAGTGACTGAAAGAGAGGCAACCAATGGTATTGAAACCTAGTGGCCCTATAAGTGTGCAAAAAGAAAATATAGGTGAATTGATGAAGTATAATCAAAGTGATATTGTTCACAATATAAACCTGAAATCCTCAAAAACTTTCATATAGACAATCTAAAAAATTCTAAAAAATGATATACAATGCACACAAAAAATATATTGTAAATAAAAAACAAAAAACCACAAGTCCCAAAAGTAGCAAAAAGTCCCAAATTTGGAAAACCATAAAATACTGTAGTAAAAATAAATAAAAAAGAAGTATAGTAGTGCAAAAAAGTTTATATGTGAAGCTCCAAAATGGCCAGATGTCCAAAATCATTCAAGTGACTTTTGTGTTCAGCAGAAAGCGGGTGACTCATGTGCTCCCCCCGATGGGTCCCGACTCACCAGCTCCCTATACCCCTACAGGAGTGAAAGGCATGCAGGGTAGCTTTAAATGGTGTCCCTTGGTGGCTCCACTCGTGGCCCGTCTCCAGGAGCGCCGCCTTTGATAATGTCCGATGACGAAACGCGTAAGACGGGGCTATGCTCTTACGTCATCTCTGTCACGGGAGTAGGGGGCTGGAATGCAGCTGACACGCACGCTGCTAACCGGCGAGCCCTACACACCATTTATCACTGGAATACATCCTTGTTTATGGACAGTTTTTATCTTTGTTTTTAAACTTTATTTTAAATAAAAAGTAATTTATACTACACTATGGGAACCTTATCTTTCTCTATGAGGACCCACCCCTGACAAGCCTTTTTGGAACAAGTGACCGGTGAAACCCTTGGTGGTGGAGCCACCAAGGGACACCATTTAAAGCTACCCTGCATGCCTATTACCCCTGTAGGGTTATAGGGAGCTGGTGAGTGGGGACCCATCGGGGGGAGCACATCTGTCCATAAACAAGGATGTATTCCAGTGATAAATGGTGTGTAGGGCTCGCCGGTTAGCAGCATAAATTTTTTTTTTGCACACTTATAGGGCCACTAGGTTTCAATACCATTGGTTGCCTCTCTTTCTGTAACTTATATTGTTATGACTGCACGCTGTTTACACCACTGGGGATAACTTTCTTGATTTATAGTTAGTCATATTTGTTTATACAAACCTGGGTTATCCACTCCCACATAACAGCTAGTAAGGTAGCGCCAATCACCCCAACTTGCCTTGTGTTCAAATGCTATAAATTAAGTTGCAGTTCACTGAGTAAAATAAGTATTTGATCCCCAAGCAAAACATGACTTAGTACTTGGTGGAGAAACCCTTGTTGGCAAGCACAGAGGTAAGACGTTTCTTGTAGTCGGTTACCGGGTTTGCACACATCTCAAGAGGGATTTTGGCCCACTCTTCTTTACAGATCTTCTTTAAATCCTTATGGTTTCTTGGCTGTCTCTTTTCAAATCGAAGTTTTAGCTCCCTCCATAAATTTTCTATAGAATTAAGGTCTGGAGACTGACTAGGCCACTCAATTACATTAATATGCTTCTTCTTGAGCCACTCCTTTATTGCGTTGGCAGTATGTTTTGGGTCATTGGCATGCTGAAAGATCCATCCACGACCCATCTTAAGTGTTCTGGCTGAGGGAAGAAGGTTCTCATCCAAGATTTTACAATACATGGCCCTGTCCATTGGCCCCCTCAATGCAGAGAAACAGCCCCAAAGCATCTTTTTTCCACCTCTGTGCTTGACTGTAGGGATGGTGTTCTTAAGGTCATAGTCAGCTTTTTCTTCCTCCAAACAGGGCAAGTCTCCTTTCTGGGTTTTTTTTATCTTTGGTCACTTTAATGGTCGGGCTGAGGTGATGCGACTCCCGCAAATGCGTACGGGAGTCACACCAGCATGGCACACAGAGCAGGCCGCAAATGTGGTCTGAGCTACGCATGTGCAGTTCTGATCACATTACCTGCTGGCAAGCAGGGGGGACATTTATGGCAAAAGAGGCCTCTAGGGTCTCTTGTTATAGAAACCCTGTCAATGATTTTTGTGGTTTTTCCGTTTACTACTGTTTTAAGTTTGCCTTTACTACCTGGTTTGGTGCTCGTTTTCTTTAATAAAGCGCTACTATTGGGTACTAAGTATTTCTTTCAGTGAATTCCTGTGATATTGTATGTTTGTACACTCAACCTGGCGTGTCAGAGGGGCTGAGATTCTAAATATTCAGCTTGTTGAGACACATAAAAAGGATAGATGTGGAAAACATAAAAAGTGATTTGCATGTTCCTGAGGGTATACTTTGGATGGAAGAATTTAACAGCGCTTGCAGAATATTGAACCACAATTGAAAAATAAATAAACTGTATAAAACTTGCGCTAGGTGAAATAGTGAATAAACCAATGCAGCTGCTGTTGCAAAGGTGCTTCAACCTCAAAATTTAAATAAATATATAAACGGCGCTTGCAAAGAGAACAACACAAATAATAATGACGTGACATCATATGAAGTGATAATCAAATATAAAAGGACACAATCTAAAGATAAAGTGTATTAGTGCTCCAAATTTGCATCACAAATACATGACATCATATACTGTGATATACAAACATTTTTTCAAAAGACATATGTAAATAAATCCACACAGTCTATAAAGTGCTAGGTGCTCCTAAAAAATATAGTGCATCAGTGCTCCAACAAATTATTTTCATTGAAGGTATCATGTGCCACACTCCCCTCTTGTGACCCCACTCACCAAAATTAATGGACCCTCAGCTTTGCAGTCTAGGGTCAAAGAGGTTGTGATCAAATGATCTGGTGTGTAAGGAATGGGAACTCAGAGGCTTCTCCAGAAAGATGTTCTTATATCAATAAAGATCGACCAAGCTCGATAAATGGGAAACAGAAAAGGAGCTCATAGTGAAATACCAATAAACTGAAAAGTTGCGCAAACTAGGCGCCACTTACAAGACAGCTAAAAAAATAGGCATCCGTGTAAGCATCCAGTTCCACCACTGATCGGTGTCTGTTCCACAGTGGGCGGAAGTTGCGTCAGTGGTTAACGAAACCGCAAATGTGTCAATGTGTTTCGCCCCTCCTCCAGGCCGTCATCAAGGACATCACTTCCGGTTTCGGGTGATGGAATTTATATCCGAGGAGCGAATACCTCCTCTTGCATTGTCCAATAGGAAGCAACCAAATCCTTTATACATCACTTCCTTTCAATTAATTTAATACACTTGTTTAAAATCAGAATATTCCTTAAATTAAATATATGTATATCTTAAAATATGAACAATAGCTCCTGGAAAAATTATATATTCATCATGATTCAATAATTTAATGAAATTCAGATAAAAAATATTAATTGATAAATGTTAAATGTAAAATAAAAAATAAATAAAAATGAATGTGAAAATTTAATAAAAATAAAAATAAAATAAAAAATAAAAATAAATATGAAAAATAAAATAAATAAAATAAAAATAAAAGTAAAAATAAAAATAAATCACCGGTTAGACAAAAAACAATTCAAATCTAATTCTATATTTAGGCCAAAGGGACTCATAGTATCAGGCCTATGGATCCATTGGGTGTCGTTCTGTGCGACAGATTTCTTGAGATTGGATCCTCTCCAATGCCCCTCCACTTTATCTATTACAAAAAATGTTAAACCGCTAGGATCTCTGTTGTGGAACAATCTGAAATGATTGGACAGACTGTGGTGCTTAAAACCTTTTTTGATTCTGTTGACATGCTCCCTTAGCCTAATCCCCATCTTCCTTGTGGTCCTCCCCACATACTGGAGACCACAAGGATAGGACAGAAGGTAGGTAACATGTGTGGTCCCACACGTAATAAACTTCTTAATCTCAAAGGATTTCCCCCGAGAGTAAGACTTAAAATGGGTTGTTTTCCTAATCCTATGCCTAGAAGTTCTACAAATCACGCATTTACCACAACTGAAAAAAACTATTTGGTCTAGGAAAGTAAATTACTTTTTTGGGAGGTTTATGACATTATGTGCCAACTTTAACATAAGTGTTGGTGGTTTAGTGTAAATAAACTGGGGTTGACCTGGTAGAACACTTTTCAGCTCTCTATCCTTGAGTAACAAAGACCAATGTTCTCTTATTATTTTTTGAAACTGTTGTGTTGCCTATTATAGCCTGTCAGAGGGTATATTTTGCCTGTTTTTCTGTGCTGCATTTTAACTTGTCCCAGACATAGCACTGCTAGGTAAAATAGCAAGGTAACACCACCCATTGGCAGGTTAACAACTGTTTAATGCTGTAGGACACCTACTGACCTGAAAAGGGCTTACCAAAACCCATTAGGCTAGTGTAGTGGTGACAATGCCAATACCCATGAATGCTTTTTCAAATTTTTAAATGCAACTTGGACACATTATTTGGCTAAAGCAGAACACCCACTATGTTCTGCTTTTCTTCCTCCTTCCCCCTCCTCTACAAATGTTGGCATATTACATTTTTTGGGGGGAGTGGGTACCTAGTTTTGATAGGTACCTGCTCCCACTTCCACGCATATCATCAAGGTGATCTGAGGGAAGCCGGCTGTAAAGCTGCAAGAAATCACAGCCACCTTTCCACACTAAAGATACCAGTCTTGAAGTCCAGTGAAGAACCTGCCCAGGTGAGGACAGCGCTGGACCCATGGACAGGCAAGTGTCCTTTTATTAAAAGTCAGCAGCAACAGTATTTGTAGCTGCTGACTTAATGTTTTTTTCAAGGGGTGAAGATCCTCTTTTAGACCCCTTTCACACTGGGGAGTTTTTCAGGCGCTTTTGGGTTAAAAATAGCGCCTGTAAAGCACCTGAAAAATGCCTCCCTTGTAGCCCCAGTGTGAAAGCCCGAGTGCTTTCACATTGGGGCACTGCGCTAGCAGGACGTTAAGGGCACTTTCACACTGGGGAGTCGGGGGCGGCACTTTGCCGTCGTTTTAACGGCTCTTTTCAGCTGTAAGGGGCGCTTTTAACCCTGCTAGCGAGCGTAAAAGGGTTAAAAGCGCCCGCAAAGCAGCATCTTTCAGGCAGTGAAGGAGCGGTGTATACGGGTCTTTTAACCCTTTATTCAGCCGTTAGCGGGAGTTAAAAGTGACCCGCTAGCGGCCAAAAAGCACCACTATTATTAGCTTTACCACTAATGCCACCCCGTCCCAGTGTGAAAGTGCCCTAAGTGTCTTTGTGGCAGGAAGCTTTATACAGTGTAAAGTGTTAATGCCTCATATAGCCCCAGGTGTCATTCTACACATCTATGTGTATACACCCTTTCCTTAACTCCTATGTGTACTCATCCTTATGTTTTATTTCTAAAGTAAATCACTGTGAAAATTGGAATAAGTTATTCCACCACTAATTCATCTTTATTTCATATGCACATTAAGCAATGAACCCTGAAGGATAAAATTATTGCTTGTAATAGTTCAAGACTTTACAGCTTGAATTAAAAATAGTAACTGTATAGAAAATTCTAATACAGTCAAGGACAGGAGAGGTTATATTTATATCCAATGCCCAGCTCCTTGTTTTCAATTATAGCAATATGTAATGGAGATGCTGCTATGACATCTGCCAGTTCCTGCTTCCCTAATTTCCTAACTACTGCATTAAATGAAACATCTTTTTTAAAGCTTAAAGAGCACCAGTCACATCCTGCAAGAGTAAAAAAGCACTGTGACTCCCTGTTCAGATACAAAAAGGTAGTACTTTGGAGGATGCGCAGGATGGTACAGCCAAACTCCAGGCACGAATGACATTTAAAGTGATTAAAAAATAAATAAAGCTTTACAAATAAAATAACAAACATGTTATTATTATGTGCTCTGTGTAATGGTTTTGCACAGATCAACCACCAATCCTCCTCTTCTGAGGTCTCCTGGCTTCTGCTTTCTATGGGGTCACTCGTACAAGCTTGCTCCCAAGCCACCCTGTCTGCATCTATTGACACAGATAGCAAGGCTTGGCCCCGCCCCCCACTCCCTTTTCAGAATTTTATTGACAGCAGCAGGAGCTGATGGCTCCTGCTGCTATCAATCTGCCCTGTGAGGAGGGAGAGAGCCACAGCTCTCATGCTCTTGATTGAGATTGGGAGCAGGTAAGTATAAGGGGGATGAGGGGGGAATCCTAAGACACAAAAGATTTTTTACCCTGATGCATAGAATGCATTAATGTTAAAAAACCTGTAGACTTTAGAACCACTTTTTGCATGTGCATCAGTTACCTTACTCCTCAGTCTTGATTCCAAACACCTCTTCGGTAATCCTGCAGTGTAATGGATCAAGGTCACAATTTTTTATATGAGCCAATTTAATTTCCTGCTCTGGTGACCAGACATTTCTCCCTGCCTGTTTTCTTCTTGGGCACTGGTCCCCTCACTGTCCGTGTCCCAAAATGTGTTATGCTAATATCCAACAAATTTTTTAGTTTTTTGAGGTGTGGGAACGCAAATCAGTGCTAGCAGCAACCCAGCAGTGAGTATATTTACTGAGTTTTTCTTAGATTAGGGTCCTTTGGCCTCTAAGTTGGGTGGCTGATATAAGGGGACTCTGATATAATTGGGGGTCTTTAAGGGGGGTGCTAATATAAAGGGACTCTGATCTAATGGGGGTCTGTAGGGGAAGGAGGGGTGGAGGTGCAGATATAAAGAGACTCTGATCTAATGGGAGGTCACCAACCATTAGATCAGCAGTCAGCACCCATTGGAGACTCCCATTAGCCTATAGTCCCCTTATATCAGTGCCCCCCCCTTCCTTAGAGACCTCCATTAGATGAGACAGACCACCCTTATATCAGCACCCCCTGCCCACTTTAAGTCCTTCATTAGATCTGATTGCCTTACTGGCTAGACTCAGGAGTCACAGCTGCTGCAAGCTAGGAAAAGCACTGGGAGCCAGAGTTAGGGGTGGAGCTGCTGTTTTCCTCCCACTATGCATGTGTGCACAGCGACAAAAGCATGTCATTGGTTGCTAGGACACAGGTGGTTCTAGCAACCAATTTCTTCAAGGGAGATCATTGAGGGGGAGAAGACAGAAAGCACAGACAGTCACCGTGCTGCCGACAGTCCTCATTGGACCGGCACTGGCTCATTCCCCAGTACAGATTTACCTAATGGCTGGAACTGGAGGTATGTTGTGTCAAAGTGTCAAAACCTGGACTGTCTGATTCAATCCTGTACAGGTGGTTACTCTAGTTTAGAGGGAGGCAGCTGGTTGTGCTAACATATTGGCCCCATGCTACTATACATGGCCAAACTTTGTAGCCAGGGCACTATCATTAAAGCTATCCAGGCCATATTCTGTATTCTGTAAAATGTGCATCAATGGCAGTTTGAGACCTTTACACTCCATCCCCTGATCCAAATCAACAACAACCCACAAACACCTGGAACACGCATCACTCAGGGCTCTGCAATTGCAATGTTGTTCAATTTAGGGCTCTGGAAGTCCAGCCGAACACCTGGGCTCAATGAAACCTAGTGGGCCAGATCACCTGATGTGTGATGTGCCCTCCCTAACCTCCTGGAGGGAGAATGCTTTCCCTAACAACCACCAGCTCCAAGCTGATTAGGTTGGCACTAGTACTCAAGGATGCTCCATTCCCCAGGTATTGGCTGTGCATTCAGATTCATGCTTTCAGTCACTTACTATACATCACACCACTGTTTTGCTTTGGTCTCTCTAGTAAGGTTACTTTGTGGTAAGAGCAAGGAAGCTCAGACCTCTGCAGTGCGTAAATGTGCTTTTACTACACAAAAAAGGCTGTAAATACAAATTATTACAATATTAGGAATACAATACAAGACTGGCAGATATACCTATAACAAGCAAAATGACTAGCAAATAAGCAGAAACTATGGTCTGTAAACAGTAGAAATACGCTGAAAAGTTACTTAACTCAGGTTAGAGTGGGTTCATGATCTCCGTTGACAATGAGGACCCCAGGGTTCTAAAAGCAGTTGCTGGAGATTAGGCAAAAGCGTTTTCAGGTATAGTTTCTTCTGGCTGGTACAGACCTTCCTTGGTGTCAAGTCATTATGGAGTCCTGTCTTTCAGTCTCTGTTATTGGCTTTTATTTGGGAAGTTTCAGGCTGTTAAGCTATTGCTAACCACTGTTACAAAACAATAGACTGATCCAACTGAAACAGTGGTATCTAAATTCCCATTGTTTGAGGACAGCCTGTGTAATTGTTACCAAGGCATTTGTTTGCCAAGTATCCTCAAACCATCTCAAAAGTAACCTGATTTCTGTTTCTATCTAAACAGATTGTTCCCAAAAAACAGTCTGATGGAAAAACCATTCATATATTTATATCAAACGCAACACAACCACATGGAGAGTGCTTGCTGCATTCAAATTTTTTATTCAAAGTAAGTGCACACAGTCCACAACAGTTGGATCAGTCCAGATCCATAAGTATGGTAAATACAACATAGTAAATGACAATCCCCTAACAGTCCCCTATTAGGGCATGTGGGTGGGGACAGCTGTAGGGTACCAAATTTAAGGAAGCAGCACACTCAGAGTCCAAGGTGGTTTACCATTATTGTATTTAGTTGAGTGCAAATTGAAGAACAATATTGTCTGTAAAACGCAGATGTACTAGTAGTATTACTTTGCACAGGTGCAGAACACTGGTCAACACATATACAGGACACTTATGATAACAGGTGCAATATCTCTTGCAGCAACAGGCTCAGTAACACTTTTAGTGACATAGCAGCAAGTCTTAGCTGAATGCTATGACAGTCCTTAAGGTCTCATGCACACTGCAGCTATCAAACGCCCATTTTACAGGCATTTGACTTTTTTTCTGCCCCTAAACACCCCTTCATGTTAGCATATGTGTCCATGCATCGATAGGCTTTTAGGGTTGTTTAGGGGCAGAAAGCTGAATGCCCCATTATCGCGTTTAGGAGAGGAACAGTTGAGCAGAAAATACGCCCGATGCTCCTGAACACGTCTAAATGTGCCTAAACACTAACGCTTGAACGTTTTTTCATTTTACTGGCTAGAATAAATTAATATTCTGCCTAATTAAATTAATAAATGCCCAAAGGCTTGACATGCCTAAATATGCCTAAACATGTTTTAAAAATGCAATTTTAAGCACACTTGTAACGCTGCTTTTCTCCTGTCAGGAGAAAAGCATCCAGAAGAGCCTAGTAGTCATGAGGCCTAAGGTAAAGCAGTGATAGAGCAGTACAACTAGACCAGCTGATACTGGGATTTTGTAGCCTTTTATGAAGATAAAGCTGTATATCCTCAGGCACAGTAGGTCACAGCACAGACAAGATCTAACGTACTGGGGTATCTGCTGGAGAGGTGGCTGACACAGGTAGCGGCTCTGGAGACCAGTGCTACATGGAGCATGCAGTGGTGTCCCCCTACTCTGACCTCGCACTGGAACCTCTCCACAATCCTAGCTCTTTGTCCCTGCCAGACGAGGTTTCTCTCCCTACACTGTCCACTTGCAAATGGGCACCAAAACCAAGCAGGGCACTGCTATGTATTAGTACTGCCCCAACCAAGATGGTTGCAGAAGGTCACTGAAAGTTGCAGTGTCCAAACGGACAGCTGCTCTCCCTGGTGACACCTTCAGAAGCTGTAGAGGAACATCATTCCCCTGAGACTCCATTCCCTCCCCAAGGCAGCAAGACTGAAATGAAATTGAAATGAATGGGCAGCGCTGCCGAATCGCCTGCAAAGCACTTCGGCAGCACCACAACACGAGCGCTATTAACCCTTTCTTCGGCCGATAGCGGGGGCTAAAAGCGCCCCACCAGCGGCCTGAAAGTGCCGCTATAACAGAGGTAAAGCGCCGCTAAAACTAGGGGCGCTTTACCGCTAACGTCCGCACTGTCCCAGTGTGAAGGGGGTCTTAAGTAAAAAACCTTCTGCTTTACATCCAGTTTAAGATGATGACAAAAATGGTTCAAAGGTGGATGACAGTTGTACAAAACTATCTTTTTTCTTTTTTTTCCTAATTAATTTACCAAAATGTTGAAACTGTATAGTAATAAAAGCTAAAGGGTCAGTCCACCCTGTAAGAGCTCCCTGTCATAGTTTACATCTTTGATTGTATTTGGGAGCTTATACACCTTTTCACCAGTAAAGTCCCCCATAGATATAAGAAATTGTCCGGTAGTAGTGACCCTTTCATGATGGTTTGCCTTGCATACTTGTAAGGTAGTGGCATTCCTAGCACTGGGCACCTGGTGCATGATGTGCCCCTCTTTTTTTCTTTAGTGCCTCAGGTCCTGTGAGCAGTGAGTTTCTGTCCCAAAGATCGCTTGTATGTTTGTCGCCAGAAGGAATAAGCAC
Source organism: Aquarana catesbeiana (assembly GCF_042186555.1). Classification (NCBI taxonomy): domain Eukaryota; kingdom Metazoa; phylum Chordata; class Amphibia; order Anura; family Ranidae; genus Aquarana; species Aquarana catesbeiana. The sequence goes on from NC_133325.1 coordinate 150,348,219, forward strand.
CCAGCAAATGGTCACTGCCACCATCTTGAAATTGCTACTAGTGTGTGGCAGAGAGGTGACTCCTCAAATACCTTTGGCTGCATGCACAGTAATTCAAGGAGCTGAGGCTCTCAGCGAATAAATAAAAGCTCTCCGAGCCCCATCAGTTCCGCAACAGGTCCCATTTAGGGACTATTTACCCATTTTAAAGGAGCAGGTGGAGTAATTCTCTGTGCTGCGGCTTCCAACAATTAAATTAAAGTGACAGGCAGGGATTTTATGATAGAATAGATCCTAGGCATCTTCTCTCTCATAAATGCTTCTTTCTGCCTGTCAGCAGTAATGTACAATGAGCAGCGGGTGAGCAGCCCAGAGACGTAACTAGAACCTTCAGGGCCCCGGAGCAAGAAACCATGAAGGGCCCCCAGACCCCATCCCAGGGCCCTTGCACTGATCCAGGGCCTTTTACTCCTATCGCAGGGCCCTTTATTTTGTTCCCACGGCAGGACCCTATCATGTGTTCTGCAGCGGGACCCCTTCCTGCATAGTTGCCAACCTTTCCAAAAAAAAATCAGGGACACCTCTTTTTCTATGTGTTCCGCCAGCAATTGTAGGCAGGGAACGTATCTTAATTAGGGGTGGGCCATTTAAGATGGGCATGGTTCTACAAGAACCATGTAATGCCATACACATTTCGACACCCTGTAAAAGAACAAAAAGAGGGCGCACCAACCTTGCGCATTACCCAAGTGGTATTTATTGAAATCAAAAGGAAGGAAACATACACAAACAAGTGGATAATAAAAGCATATAAGAGTCCACAATGGACACAGAGCATCCAGGTCACCAGGACCATGTCCAGCACGCCGGAGGACCTTCCAGATGGCTGACGCATTTCCAGCTGAGATCCCCTCTTCCTCAGAGCCCAAGAGGAGGTCCCTCTGAGGAAGAGGGGATCTTCCCTCCAAACGCGCCAGCCATCTGGAAGGTCCTTCGGCGTGCTGGACACGGTCCTGGAGATCTGGTTGCTCTGTGTCCATTGTGGACTCTGATATGCTTTTATTATCCACTTGTTTGTGAGTATGTTTCCTTCCTTTTTATTTCAATAAATATCACTTAGGTAATGTGCAAGGTTGGTGTGCCCTCTTTTCGTTCTTTTACGGTGTTTCCATTGGGTGTCCCCTGACTCCTGGAGGGCAGCAAGGCCTGTGCATTTCCACTGCCATCGCACCACTGTTGAGCGCAGGAGATTTTGTTTGACTGTGATACATTTCTACACCCCTCAGAATGCCTCCGTACCCCCTGCACATCTCTGTACCTCCCAAATAACCCCTGTACCCCTAGCACACCTCTGTACCCCCCAGCACAGTTCTGTACCCCTTTGTACATCACTGCACCTCCTGTGTACACCTCTGCACCTCCCAGCATCCTCTGTACCCCCCCCCCCCCCCAGCACAGCTCTGTACGTCCTAGAATCCACTTTATCCCATGAGTATGTCTCCTCTGCACTCCCCAGCACACCTCATCACATGGGCATCCACAGAACTTTTTTAGGGTCACCCATGCGCCGCCCCTTTTCAACAATGTCATTATCACATTGTCATGGTCAGAGACTGCAGGCGTACTACAGTCCCTAGGTTAAGCAATGGATAATGGCTTTGAGAAGGAGGAGACACAGGAAGCGCCGCCTGAGTGTAGTATGTAGAAGGAGCTGATGCTCCGTGCGTGTAGCCTTGTTTACCCAGCTGTTCTTTCCTTGGTGTTTCTCTGCTCCCGGTGACATCATCTCCTTGCGTTCCACGGCGGCCCAGGCCTACTTCCTGCTGGCCACTGGATGGATTGCGGCTCCCCTATTCATCTGCCATACCCGTGGACACTCGTTTTGGATGCCGGACTACACCTGCAACACCACTCTATACAGATGAGCCTGTTTTTAACTTATTTCTTTTCAGTGCATTAGTTACCTTGCCAATAAATTGTATTTGATACAGTGTGGTGCTTCCTGTGTCTCCCCCTTCTCAAATCTGTTTACAGTGCTGGCTTTTCTCTGAGGACAGCTGCCGCCTGTCATCCCATTCTAAGAACTATTGCTATGGACTTATGAGCTTTTATTGCTCACATACTGCCTGTTGTATTTTTACATATACACAAGTGTTTGCGCTTACAGTTTTTTCTTTATCATTAATGGATAATGATCAACACCCTCTTACCAGACCCAGCGAAACTACAGCAGTGATCCTTCCGGCTGGACGATCGCTCACTCTGGGTTCCCTGGGGGCGATTCTGGTCAGTAGTGTAGCATGTCTGTACCCTGGCAGTGGCTCGGTCTTTCTCTCTCTGGTAGCGCTGGATAGCGTGGCTCTCTCTCTGGTGCCGGGTAGCGTAGCTCTCTCTCTGGTGGCACTGGGTAGCGTGGCTCTCTCTCTGGCGGCACTGGGTAGCGTAGCTCTCTCTCTGGTGGCACTGGGTAGCGTGGCTCTCTCTGGTGGCGCTGGGTAGCGTGGCTCTCTCTGGTGGCGCTGGGTAGCGTGGTTCTCTCTGGTGGCGCTGGGTAGCGTGGCTCTCTCTGGTGGCGCTGGGTAGCGTGGCTCTCTCTGGTGGCACTGGGTAGCGTGGCTCTCTCTGGTGGCGCTGGGTAGTGTGGCTTTTTTCTCTGGTGGCGCTGGGTAGTGTGGCTCTCTCTGGTGGTGCTGGGTAGTGTGGCGCTCTCTCTGGTGGTGCTGGGTAGCGTGGAGCTCTCTCTGGTGGTGCTGGGCAGCGTGGCGCTCTCTCAGGTGACACTGGGCAGCGTGCCGCTCTCTCTGGTGACACTGGGCAGCGTGGCGCCCATAGCGATGCCACTGTGCTGAATGTGCCGATCCGATCCCTGACATCGGGGGGGCACTTGACCCCCCTTGCCCCTACCTGCGGATGCCCATGTCAACACCTCAAAACATATGTACTCTGCCGCACGTTTCTGCACCCCGCAGATCTGCACCTTGGCACCCTGCACACCCCCAAGGCCCCTTTTACATGGGGCAGACCCGTCAGTGGGAACCACTTGTTCAGCAGGGGATCTCTCTGCTGATCCCCGCTGAGCAAACAGATGACAGGTCTGTGTCTGCTCCATCAATGCAGTGGACACATACACAGCCCACTGCTCTCTATGGGGCTGTCGGGTGGAAATTGACTGCCTGTTCATTTCCATCCGACTGTCATCTGGTCTGATCTGCTGAATGGATGGGGAATGGATCCCTATCCGTCTGTTTTTAGCGGACAGGATCAGATCTAATGGCAGCGGGTGTCAGTGGACACATGTCCGCTGACGCCCGCCGCTCCATAGAAAGCAATGAATTAACCCATTGGGTCCGCCTAAAAAATAGACAGGTGGACCCGATTGGTCTGCCAGTGTGAAAGGGGCCTTACACATCTCTGCTCTGTACTGACTTGATGTGCACCTCCAACCCCCAGCACATCTCTGTCTGTACCCAACACATATATGCACATGCATATACAGTATATACACATATATGCACAGAACAGGCATGTGCAGTCAGGCGAGGCAAAGCCATGAACATAAAAAAAAACAATCGAGCGTTGAGGGTCATAGCTCGGCGACCTGGGGTCCCAGAGACAATTTTGGTCAAAATTTGGAGATCCTAGGACCTATGGTTCCGGAAATACGGAGCTTCTTGTGCAGCCTGGCAGAAGCTACATACAGTGCAGGCAGTTTAAATACAAGGGGGCAAACTCTTATTTGCAGCAGACTGAGGATGAGCTCACTGTGCCTCTGACTTCTTGTCAGAGGCACTGAGCTCAATGGACAGCTTGGAGCCTTGGACCAATGGCAAAGCACAATTGGCCCAAGCTGTCCAATAAAAAAGGCTCTTCTCTCACTGCAGCGTCATAGAAGGGGGCATGTGTCTAAAAGACACATGCTCCATTCCAGCCCAGCCCTCTTAAAGCGGAGGTCCACCCTAAAATTAAAAATTACATTAATATTCTACAAAAAAAATTTGAAAAAAAATTTTTTTTTTTACTTACCAGAAATGCCTGTTGCTAGGTAGTCTTCCTAATCTGCCTCTTCCTATTCTGCGGCGCTGCTCCTTCACTTCCTCCTCTTCGGTGAGCTGCCCCGTTGTCTTCTGGGACATTTGTGTGTCCCAGAAAACCACAGGGCCATTCCCAAAGCCACAGGGCCATTCCTCGCGCATGCACAGTAGGAAACGGGCAGTGAAGCCGCAAGGCTCCACTGCCTGTTTCCCTTAGTTAGGATAGCGGCGCCGACACCTGATCCGATGAACGGATCGGCCTCGGGGTGGCCTCGCTGGACAGGTAAGTGCCCTTTTTAAAAGTCAGCAGCTACAGTGTTTGTAGTTGCTGACTTTTTTTTTTTTAAAGGGCCGGACCTCCGCTTTAACTAGAAGGAAACAACATGGGTTTATGGGTATAAGATTTACCCATAATCCCATGTTTTTCTCACACAGTTAGAAGGGAGAATCTGCTGCTGCTGCTGCTGAAAAGGTACTTTTTTAATCAAGCTAAATCACATATTATTATGCTATATGTTATAATATAATAATTCATTATACAGTATATCTATATACTGTGAAATTTCTGGTATGAAGTTATAACTTCAAACTTCAGTAATTTGTCCATTAAGCCACCTGCTTGAGTACAGTGCTTGAGACCTGCTCACACACATACACACACACACACACACACACTGTATATTGGATATATATATTGAATAGTGCACATAATGTCAATAGCCCTTAGGTCTCATGCACACTGGACGTTCTAATAGCGTTATAAAAATGCCAGTAGCTTTGCAGTGAGTTTTTCAAAGTTTTTCATCCTTTTTTAGCTTTTTTCACCATTTTTCAGCGTTAGTGTTTTTGAGTGTTTTTTTTCTTTTTTTTTAATGGGATCAAAAACGTTAAACGCTACTGAGCTGCATTTTTAAGCGTTTATCTGCGTTTTTTTCCGTTCACAGCTGAAAAACTCTTCTCAGAACCCACTAGTTTTGGGGTTCTTTTTACAGCCAAAAAACGCCCCAGCCAAAAACAGTTGATAACAGCCTATATGTGCATGGACACATAGGATAACATGCTGGAAATTTTATTGACTGTACAAAAAAAGTCTGAAGCCAAAAACAGCAGCTGTAAAACGTCCAAAAACATCCAGTGTGCATGAGGCCTCAGGCCTGATTCACACCTATGCAGTTTTAGTGCTTTTTGCATTTTGCAGATTTGCACTACAGTCCATGTAACATGGATTGCTATGGAACACATTCTGTAGTGCAAATCTACAAAATGCAAAAAGTACTAAAAATGCATAGTTGCCAATAGTCCCGGGACATTCACAGGATTTAGACCCTTTTCCCGATTTTAGTGTTTCCCTGCAAATGTCCCGGGAAATCCCTTTTTTCACAATTTTTTTTTTTTTGTAGAGGTCCGCGGCCGGCCCCCTCTGGCCGCCATTTTCCAGAAGACCAGAACATCCATGCCGCTGTGCTCTGTGTTTGAGCTGAGCTTAGCAATGGGCAGCGGTGGGTGTCCTGTGATTGGCCAAGCAGGTCATGTGCAGGACAGAGGAGGACATGATTCGCCTGGAGGAGCGGGTCACATGTGGATGCAGGGCTGGACTGTGTCTGTGAGTAATCGCTCCAGCCCTGCATGTCCTATACTAGCGCTGTGTGTCTCTCATCTGCTCTGTTAGGCGCCCCCCCCTCCAGCCGCCCCCCCTCTCCTCTCTGTCAGCCGCCCCCCCTCTCCTCTCTGTCAGCCGCCCCCCCTCTCCTCTCTGTCAGCCGCCCCCCCTCTCCTCTCTGTCAGCCGCCCCCCCTCTCCTCTCTGTCAGCTGCCCCCCCTCTCCTCTCTGTCAGCTGCCCCCCTCTCCTCTCTGTCAGCCACCCCCCTCCTCTCTGTCAGCCGTCCCCCTCCTCTCTGTCAGCCGTCCCCCCCTCTCCTCTGTCAGACACCCCTCCTCCTCTCTGTCAGCCGCCCCCCCTCTCCTCTCTGTCAGCCACCCCCCTCCTCTCTGTCAGCCGTCCCCCTCCTCTCTGTCAGCCGTCCCCCCCTCTCCTCTGTCAGACACCCCTCCTCCTCTCTGTCAGCCGCCCCCCCTCTCCTCTCTGTCAGCCACCCCCCCTCTCCTCTCTGTCAGCCACCCTCCTCCTCTCTGTCAGCCGTCCCCCTCCTCTCTGTCAGCCGTCCCCCTCCTCTCTGTCAGACACCCCTCCTCCTCTCTGTCAGCCGCCCCCCCTCTCCTCTCTGTCAGCCACCCCCCCTCTCCTCTCTGTCAGCTGCCCCCCCTCTCCTCTCTGTCAGCTGCCCCCCCTCTCCTCTCTGTCAGCTGCCCCCCTCTCCTCTCTGTCAGACCCCCCTCCTCTCTGTCAGCCACCCCCCTCCTCTCTGTCAGCCACCCCCCTCCTCTCTGTCAGCCACCCCCCTCCTCTCTGTCAGCCACCCCCCTCCTCTCTGTCAGCCACCCCCCTCCTCTCTGTCAGCCCTCCCCCTCCTCTCTGTCAGCCGTCCCCCCCTCTCCTCTGTCAGACACCCCTCCTCCTCTCTGTCAGCCGCCCCCCCTCTCCTCTCTGTCAGCCGCCCCCCCTCTCCTCTCTGTCAGCCGCCCCCCCTCTCCTCTCTGTCAGCCGCCCCCCCTCTCCTCTCTGTCAGCTGCCCCCCCTCTCCTCTCTGTCAGCCACCCCCCTCTCCTCTCTGTCAGCCGCCCCCCCTCTCCTCTCTGTCAGCCGCCCCCCTCTCCTCTCTGTCAGCTGCCCCCCTTCTCCTCTCTGTCAGCCACCCCCCTCTCCTCTCTGTCAGCCGCCTCCCCCTCCAGCCGCCCCCCTCCTCTTTGTCAGCCGCGCCCCCCCTCCTCTCTGTCAGCCGCCTCCCCCTCCAGCCGCCCCTCTCCTCTCTGTCAGCTGCCCCCCTCTCCTCTCTGTCAGCCGCCCCCCCTCTCCTCTCTGTCAGACCCCCCTCCTCTCTGTCAGCCACCCCCCTCCTCTCTGTCAGCCGTCCCCTCTCTCCTCTCTGTCAGACACCCCTCCTCCTCGCTGTCAGACCCCTCCTCCTCTCTGTCAGACCCCCCTTCTCTCTGTCAGACCCCCCCTCCTCTCTGTCAGCCGCCCCCCCCTCCAGCCGCCCCCCTCTCCTCTCTGTCAGCTGCCCCCCCTCTCCTCTCTGTCAGCTGCCCCCCCTCTCCTCTCTGTCAGCCGCCCCCCCTCTCCTCTCTGTCAGCTTCCCCCCTCCTCTCTGTCAGCCACGCCCCCTCTCCTCTCTGTCAGCCGCGCCCCCTCTCCTCTCTGTCAGCCACCCCCCTCTCCTCTCTGTCAGCCGCCCCCCCCCTCCAGCTGCCCCCTCCTCTCTGTCAGCCGCCCCCCTCTCCTCTCTGTCAGCCGCCCCCCCTCTCCTCTCTGTCAGCTGCCCCCCCTCTCCTCTCTGTTAGCCGCCCCCTCTCCTCTCTGTCAGACCCCCCTCCTCTCTGTCAGCTGCCCCCCCCTCCAGCAGCCCCCTCCTCTCTGTCAGCCACGCCCCTCTCCTCTCTGTCAGCCACCCCCCTCTCCTCTCTGTCAGCCACCCCCCCTCCTCTCTGTCAGCCGCCCCCCCTCCAGCCGCCCCCTCCTCTCTGTCAGATGCCCCCACTCCTCTCTGTCAGCCGCCCCCCCTCTCCTCTCTGTCAGCCGCCCCCCTTCTCCTCTCTGTCAGCTGCCCCCCCTCCGATCTGTCAGCTGCCCCCCCTCCGATCTGTCAGCTGCCCCCCCTCTCCTCTCTGTCAGACGCCCCCTCCTCCTCTCTGTCAGACCCCCCCTCCTCTCTGTCAGCCGCCCCCCTCTCCTCTCTGTCAGACCCCCCTCCTCTTCTCTGTCAGACCCCCCTCCTCTCCGTCAGCTGCCCCCCCCTCCAGCAGCCCCCTCCTCTCTGTCAGCCACCCCCCTCTCCTCTCTGTCAGCCACCCCCCTCTCCTCTCTGTCAGCCACCCCCCTCTCCTCTCTGTCAGCCACCCCCCTCTCCTCTCTGTCAGCCACCCCCCTCTCCTCTCTGTCAGCCACCCCCCTCTCCTCCATGTCAGCCGCCCCCCCTCCTCTCTGTCAGCCGCCCCTCCTCCAGCCGCCCCCCTCCTCTCTGTCAGATGCCCCCACTCCTCTCTGTCAGCCGCCCCCCCTCTCCTCTCTGTCAGCCGCCCCCCCTCTCCTCTCTGTCAGCCGCCCCCCCTCTCCTCTCTGTCAGCCAACTCCCCCTCCTCCTCTCTGTCAGCTGCCCCCCCTCCTCTCTGTCAGCTGCCCCCCCTCCGATCTGTCAGCTGCCCCCCCTTTCCTCTCTCATACTTACCAACTGTCCAGAATCTCCTGGGATATTTAGACTATTTCCCCAATTTATTGCTTCCCGGAAAATGTCCTGAGATATCCGGTTTTTCCACAATTTTACGCCACCGCCTCTAGAGGTCCGCGACCCTACAGCTTCCCACACCAAGCGTCATCCCGGGACTCATCGAGGTCTCCCGGGACTCATCGAGGTGGGTGGTACGCCAGCACTCCGACCAGCGGTGAGCAGACGCAAATGATGCGACAGGCTGTTTTTAACTTGGAATACCGTAAGCATAACTTTTATTGGGGGGACACTTTCTTAAATAAACATTATTACACTATGGAGAGTCTCCCCTATTGTTTTACATGATACCACGGTGCTAAGTGATGTTCCGGAGTAAGACGAAGTGCGATCATCAGTTGTTCCTAAGCGGATCATTGTAATAAAGGAGATAACAGGCTGCATTATATCCATCCTTCTGGTAAGCATTTATACATAAGGGGCTGACCACGAGGTGATAAGGTGGAGGTACATCATTTTATATCAACCTAAGGACAGCACCTAAGACTCAATACAGAAGCCTTCTCCTGCTACCGTCATTTCACCAAATTGGGGGACTTATCACTTTCTGATGCTTATCTAGCACGTTGCACTTTTTTTGATCTTGAACACCTGGAACTACTTACCAACCTTTTGGAATTTTGTTTGATTTTTAACTCATATGTAATTCATCCATGCATCGTTTTGACACTTAACATATATATAAACTAGCATTTTGCACTGAATTTTGTCACAACTTCTAGGAGGACTGTTAACATATGATTGTTATATTGAACATAGGATGGGCATAGCACTTAATGATAAATCATTAGTATGAATGAGCATTCATCATAAGCGCTGTTAATACTTTTGCGCTTTAACAAAGTTTTTGTCACTTTTGATATTTTCCATATTTCTATTGTTGTGTAGGATCTGGGGCTGCTGTCCCTCCATCCCTTCCTCCCTCTCCCTCCATCCCTCCTTCATTTCAGACGCTAACCACACCCCCTTTGAGCCACGCCCATTTAAGACACACCCACTATTTTGCGTAAACCACACCCACTTTTTGCCACGGCACGCTCCACGCGCTGCAGTTTTACTTTTCCCCTGTGCCACACCTACAAATGCATTCCCTCCCCCTAATTATAATAAGACTCCGCCTACAGCCAAAAAAGTGCCCTAAAAATTTGTTTACAATGTTGGCAACTATGAAAATGCATAGGTGTGAATCAGGCCTTAAAGCTCAATGGCTTGGCTTGCTGCAACTTTCAATGTTACCGGTGATCTAATACATAAATGAAGGTACAGAATACATAATGAAGGTGCTAATGCTTTTGTATAAAGATCAATCATACAAGTTTTGTCTGCATATTGTAAAAAGTATGAACACTTCTAAAGCTTGCAAATGCCAATTATATTAGTTGGAAGGTAACCCCCTTACAATCTATCATAACTGATCCCAGAATAACATGCACCCCTGATAAATAATGATCTGTTTATGGCTAAACCTAATTTGTGTTGGGAAATTTCACATGGAAACAAGACTTCTCCAGAAGTTCTAGTGTTCCCACAACACAGCCAAATATTACCAATGACCTTACCTCAGTGTCAACTGTATACATAGAAATCTGGGCTAATGAATGTTTTCTACTAGATATGAAAACTTTGCTTTGGGAATGTGCCAGGTTGCGCTTTTCTGTTCCTTTCCTTTTAGGCCTGATTCACACCTATGCATCTTTAGTGCTTTTTGCAGATTTGCACTACAGAACGTGTTTCATAGGAAACTATGTTAACCCTTTCATGACTAAGCCTATTTCTGACATTTGTTGCTTGCAAGTTAAAACCTGTATTTTTTGCCAGAAAATTACTTAGAGCCCCCAAAAAATATATATTTTTTTTAGCAGAGAATCTAAAGAATAAAATGGCGATTGTTGCAATATTTTATGTCACACTGTATTTGTGCAGCGGTCTTTCAAATGCAGTTTTTTAGGAAAAAAGACACTTTCATGAATTTAAAAAAAACTAAATAGTAAAGTTAGCCCAATTTTTTTGTATAATGTGAAAGATGATGTTACGCCAAGTAAATAGATACCCAACATGTCATGCTTTGAAATTGCACACACTAGTGGAATAGCGACAAACTACGGTACCTAAAAATCTTCATAGGCGGCATACTTAAAAAAACATAACGGTTATCAGGTTTGAGTTACAGAGGAGGTCTAGTGCTAGAATTATTTCCCTGGCTCTGACGATCGCGGCAATACCTCACATGTGTGATTTAAACACCGTTTACATATGCGGGCACGACTTACATGTGTGTTTTCTTTGCTGAGCAAACTCGCGGGGAGGGGGGGTACTTTAACAAAAAAAAAAAAAAACCTTATTTATTTTTCTTTTTTTACATTGTCACTTTAAAAAATATTTGATCACTTTTATTGCTGTCAGAAGGAATGTAAACATCCCTTTTGACAGTAATAGGTGGTGACAGGTACTCTTTATGGAGGGATCGGGAGTCTAAAAGACCCCAAATCCCTCCTATGCACTTCAAAGTATTCAGATCGCCAAAAACGTAGATTCTGAATACTGTAATTTTTTTTTAAAAACATCGCTATTGGCAGCTGAGTAAACCGGAAGTGACGTTGTGACATCGCTTCCGTGTTTACAGAAGGAAGACTGGAACGAAGACGTATCCTGCTTCGTTCCAGTCTTACTCTAGCCGACGGAAGTGCAGGATCATGTTTCGGGTCTCCCGGTGGGACGGGAGGCCTGGGAAGAGCGGCCCCCTCTCGCTCCTCTGGGATAACAGCCGAGCGGCATATCTGCAATCCGACCGTGTGTATGCTCCATCGGACAATTGTTGTCGGATTTTCCATGGACAAATATTGGCTAGCAGGTTTTAAAATTTTCCGCGAACAAATGTGTGTTGTCGGATTTTTCGAGCGTGTGCACACAAGTCCATCAGACAAAAGTCTAAAGTACAAATACGCATGCTCGGAAGTAGGGATGAGCTTTATGTTCGGGTCGAACATGAGTTCGACTCGAACACTGGCTGTTCACCCGTTCGCTGAATAGCGAACAATTTGGGGTGTTCGCGGCAAATTCGAAAGCCGCGGAACACCCTTTAAAAGTCTATGGGAGAAATCAAAAGTGCTAATTTGAAAGGTTAATATGCAAGTTATTGTCATAAAAACTTTTTGGGGACTTGGGTCCTACCTCAGGGGACATGTATCAATGCAAAAAAAAGTTTCAAAACGGCTGTTTTTTCGGGAGCAGTGATTTTAATAATGCTTAAAGTGACACAATAAAAGTGAAATATTCCTTTAAATTTCGTACCTGGGGGGTGTCTATAGCATGTCTGTAAAGTAGCGCATGTTTCCCGTGTTTAGAACAGTCCCTGCACAAATCATTTAAAAATACTCGCGGCTATATGAATTGTCTATGGGAGAAATCAAAAGTGCTAATTTTAAAGGCTTATATGCATGGTATTGTCATAAAAAGTGTTTGGGGACCCGGGTCCTGCCCCAGGGGACATGTATCAATGCAAATAAAGTTTTAAAAACAGACTTTTTTTGGGAGCAGTGATATTAATAATGTTTAAAGTGAAACAATAAAAGTGAAATGTTCCTTTAAATCTTGTACCTGGGGCGTGTCTATAGTATGCCTGTAAAGTAGCGCATGTTTCCCGTGCTTCGAACAGTACGAGAGCAAAATGACATTTCTAAAGGAAAAAAAGTAATTTAAAAGTACTCGCAGCTATATGAATTGTCGGTCCCAGCAATACACATAAAAGTCATTGAAAAAAATGGCATGGGATTCCCCCACAGTCCATTACCAGGCCCTTTGGGTCTGGTATGAATATTAAGGGAAACCCCGAACCAAAATAAAAAAAAAAATTGCATGGGGGTCCCCCCAAACTCCATAGCAGGCCCTTCAGGTCTGGCATGGATATTAAGGGGAACCCCACGCCAAAATTTTTTTAAAAATGGCGTGGGGGTCCCCCTCAAAATCCATACCTGACCATTCAGGTCTGGTATGGATTTTAAGGGGAACCCCGTGCCAAAATTTTTTTAAAAATGGCGTGGGGGTCCCCCCAAAAATCCATACCAGACCCTTATCCGAGCATGCAAACTGGCAGGCCGCAGGAAAAGAGGGGGGACGAGAGAGCGCCCCCCCTCCTGAACCGTACCAGGCCACATGCCCTCAACATGGGGAGGGTGCTTTGGAGTAGCCTCCCAAAGCACCTTGTTCCCATGTTGATGGGGAAAAGGGCCTCATCCCCACAACCCCTGCCCGGTGGTTGTGGGGGTCTGCGGGCGGGGGCTTATCGAAATCTGGAAGCCCCCTTTAACAAGGGGACCCCCAGATCCTGGCCCCCCTGTGTGAATTGGTAATGGGGTACAAATGTACCCCTACCATTTCACAAAAAAAGTGTCAAAAATGTTAGACAATAGCCGGTTTTTGACAATTCCTTTATTAATGTCTTCTTCTTTCTTCTTTCGCTTCTTCTTCCATCTTCTTCTGGTCTTCCTTCCGTTTTCTTTTTCTTCCTCCATCTTGTTCTTCCCCTGCTTCTTCCTCTATCTTCCTCTGCTTTATTCTCTGGTCTTCTCCTCCGGCATCTTCCTCCGGTCTTCTCCTCCGGCATCTTCCTCCAGCTTCTTCTTCCTCGCTTCGTCCTCCAGACAATCCGCCTCAATAGGAGTCTCCCGTTGTGTGACGCTTCTGTTCTTGTGACAGCTCTTATATAACTGAGGGCGGGGTCACCCGTGCGTCAGAGGGGGGGCGGGGTCACCCGGGAACATCACAGTGTGGCCCCGCCATCAGTTATTACATAGTTACATAGTAGGTGAGGTTGAAAAAAGACACAAGTCCATCAAGTCCAACCTATGTGTGTGATTATGTGTCAGTATTACATTACATATCCCTGTATATTGCGGTCATTCAGGTGATTATCTAATAGTTTCTTGAAGCTATCAATGCTCCCCGCTGAGACCACCGCCTGTGGAAGGGAATTCCACATCCTTACCGCTCTTACAGTAAAGAACCCTCTACGTAGTTTAAGGTTAAACCTCTTTTCTTCTAATTGTAATGAGTGGCCACGAGTCTTATTAAACTCTCTTCTGCGAAAAAGTTTTATCCCTATTGTGGGGTCACCAGTACAGTATTTGTAAATTGAAATCATATCCCCTCTCAAGCGTCTCTTCTCCAGAGAGAATAAGTTCAGTGCTCGCAACCTTTCCTCATAACGAAGATCCTCCAGACCCTTTATTAGCTTTGTTGCCCTTCTTTGTACTCGCTCCATTTCCAGTACGTCCCTCCTGAGGACTGGTGCCCAGAACTGGACAGCATACTCCAGGTGCGGCCGGACCAGAGTCTTGTAGAGCGGGAGAATTATTGTTTTATCTCTGCAGTTGATCCCCCTTTTGATGCATGCCAATATTCTGTTTGCTTTATTAGCAGCAGCTTGGCATTGCATGCCATTGCTGAGCCTATCATCCACTAGGACCCCCAGGTCCTTTTCCATCCTAGATTCCCCCAGAGGTTCTCCCCCCAGTGTATAGATTGCATTCATATTTTTGCCACCCAAATGCATTATTTTACATTTTTCTACATTGAACCTCATTTGCCATGTAGTCGCCCACCCCATTAATTTGTTCAGGTCTTTTTGCAAGATTTCCACATCCTGCAGAGAAGTTATTGCCCTGCTTAGCTTAGTATCGTCTGCAAATACAGAGATTGAACTCTTTATCCCATCCTCCAGGTCGTTTATGAACAAATTAAATAGGATTGGTCCCAGCACAGAACCCTGGGTAACCCCACTACCCACCCCTGACCATTCTGAGTACTCCCCATTTATCACCACCCTCTGAACACGCCCTTGTAGCCAGTTTTCAATCCATGTACTCACCCTATGGTCCATGCCAACGCACCTTATATTGTACAGTAAACGTTTATGGGGAACTGTGTCAAATGCTTTTGCAAAATCCAGATACACCACGTCTACGGGCCTTCCTTTATCTAGATGGCAACTCACCTCCTCATAGAAGGTTAATAGATTGGTTTGGCAAGAACGATTCTTCATGAATCCATGCTGATTACTGCTAATGAGATCATGCTTATTACTAAAATCTTGTATATAGTCCCTTATCATCCCCTCCAAGAGTTTACATACTATTGATGTTAGGCTAACTGGTCTGTAATTCCCAGGGATGTTTTTTGGGCCCTTTTTAAATATTGGTGCTACATTGGCTTTTCTCCAATCAGCTGGTACCATTCCAGTCAATAGACTGTCTGTAAAAATTAGGAACAACGGTCTGGCAATCACCTGACTGAGTTCCCTAAGTACCCTCGGATGCACGCCATCTGGTCCCGGTGATTTATTAATGTTAAGTTTCTCAAGTCTATTTTTAATTCCGTCCTCTGTTAACCATGTAGGTGCTTCCTGTGTTGTGTCATGAGGATAAACACTGCAGTTTTGGTTACTGAAGCCCCCCGATTCACTTGTGAAGACTGAGGAGAAGAATAAATTCAATACCTTTGCCATCTCCCCATCCTTTGTAACCAGATGTCCTTCCTCATTCTTTATGGGGCCAATATGGTCTGTCCTCCCTTTTTTACTGTTTACATACTTAAAGAATTTCTTGGGATTTTTTTTGCTCTCCTCCGCTATGTGTCTTTCATGTTCTATCTTAGCCATCCTAATTGCACCCTTACATTTCTTATTGCATTCTTTATAAATTCTGAATGCTGAGGATGATCCCTCAACCTTGTATTTTTTGAAGGCCTTCTCCTTTGCTTTTATATGCATTTTTACATCGGAGTTAAGCCATCCAGGATGTTTGTTCGCTCTTTTAAATTTATTACCCAATGGGATACATTGGCTAATGCCCTTATTTAATATGCTCTTAAAGCAAACCCATCTCTCCTCCGTATTCTTTGTTCCTAATATTTTATCCCAATTTATGCCTTTTAGCAAGGTTTGTAGTTTAGGGAAGTTGGCTCTTTTGAAATTCAGTGTCTTTGTGTTCCCTTCATGTTTCCTATTTGTGTGATTTATACTGAAACTAATTGACCTGTGATCGCAGTTACCTAAATTGCCCCGTATTTCCACATCTGTTATCAGGTCTGTATTGTTGGTAATCAGTAGATCTAGTAATGTTTTATTTCTAGTTGGTGCGTCTACCATCTGACCCATAAAATTGTCCTGCAAGACACTAAGGAACTGGCGAGCCTTAAATGAATGCGCGGTTCCCTCCGCCCAGTCTATGTCTGGATAATTAAAATCCCCCATTATGATAACACTTCCCATCCTTGCTGCTAATCCAATTTGTGATAGGAGATCCATCTCCACTTCCTCCCTCAGGTTTGGGGGCCTATAGCATACTCCCAGTATTATTTTCCCCTTAGCTTCATCCCTTTGGAGCTCTACCCATAAAGATTCCACCTCCTCCCTAGCCCCCTCAGTGATGTCATCTCTCACACTCACTTGTACATTATTCTTGATATATAGGCATACCCCTCCCCCTTTTTTACCTTCTCTATCCTTGCGGTATAGGGTATACCCTTGAATGTTTGCCAGCCAATCATGAGAGCTGTTGAACCAGGTCTCTGAAATTCCCACAAAATCCAAATCCGCCTTGTACAACAGTATCTCTAGTTCACCCATCTTGTCCGCCATGCTCCTGGCATTGGTGAACATGCCACATAGTTTAGACTGGTCGCATATTGTCCTCGTATTGGGTGTTTCAAGATTGCAACTAGGACTTGCTACTATACTCACCTTGTGTTTTTGTGCTTTGGTTAACCTACCACTAATGCCCCCAATACTACCCTCTGGAATATCTTCCGCGCTGGCTATCACTGTCTCTGGACCCTCCCCCCCATCGCCTAGTTTAAAAACCAACTAACTTTTTGGCCTTCTTCATTCCCAGCAGATCTGCACCCTCCTCATTTAGGTGCAGTCCGTCCCTTCTATACTACCGGTTACCGACTGAGAAGTCGGCCCAGTCCTCCAGGAACCCAAACCCCTCCTTACTACACCAGCTCTTCAGCCACTTGTTTACTTCCCTAATCTCCCTAATCTCCCTCTGCCTTTCTGGTGTGGCTCGATGTACCGGTAGTATTCCTGAGAACACTACCTTGGAGGTCCTTTTCCTCAATTTAGCTCCTAAGTCCTTAAAATCGTTCTTTAGGACACTCCATCTGCCTCTGACTTTGTCATTGGTGCCAACGTGCACCATGACAGCCGGGTCTTCCCCAGCCCCTCCCAGTAATCTGTCCACAAGATCCGTGATGTGCCGAACCCGAGCGCCCGGTAGACAACATACTGTTCGACGCTTCAGGTCTTGGTTACAGATTGCCCTCTCTGTCCTTCTAAGAATTGAGTCCCCTACCACCAGAATCTGTCTTTCCTTTCCCTTTTGCTGCCCCCCCACTCTCACTGGAGGAGTTCTTCCCCTGGCAGCTAGGAGAGTCCCTCATCTCCAGCAGTGCTGGTCCCTGACTGGTTACACCAATGTCACTCAATGGAGCGTACTTATTGGGATGCTCCAGTCCTGGAACGGCCTCTCTGGCACTTCCCCCTCTACCCCTCCTGACTGTCACCCATCTACTCTTTGCTAGTGCCTGCACCTCTTTGTCTCCACCCGCCTCTGTGCTGGCCCCTGCCGGCACCTGCCATGTACGTTCCTGGCTCACCTTTAGTATGGAGGGACTTCTCAGTGCTGACAGTTGCTTCCCCAGATTCAGAACCTGGGCTTCCAGGGAAACAATGTGCTTACATTTTGCACAGCAGTATTCGCCCTCGATCGGATGATCGAGGAACGCATACATGCGGCAAGATGTACAAAGAGTCGCCTCTCCACACCCGCCGGGCATCGTACCTGTTAAATTTAGTGAGGATTTGGGGATTTTACCCTGTCCAAATTACCTAACAGCTAGCTTCCTGGCACTAATACTCAAGACAATACACAGGTACACAAGACAATACACAGGTACACAAGACAATACACAGGTACACAACAAGACAATACACAGGTACACGACAATACACAGTACTAACGATCCACACACACTACTCAGACAACACTCAGATACTCACACTACACAGGTACTATGACCCCTGTTATAACCTCCTGTTTTAAACTCTTGTGTTTAACTCCCACTTAATCCAGCTCCACTTACACCAAGCTCCACAGCTTCAAACTGAGCACGCTCAGACTGAGTCCTACAACCAGTTAAATAGGCACCTGTGAGCAATTAACCACACCCCTTAATTGATAGACTGATGAAACCAGGAAAAAAAAAAGAGCTATTTAAAAAGTGACAGCAAAAGTCAAAGGAAAAGCCCCCAAAAAGCACCCCAGCAAACAGCAACAGACAGCAACAGACAGCAACAGACAGCAGACAGCAGCAAACAAACACTAAGACTTGTATACTCTAACTCTTGTGTTTAACTCCCACTTAATCCAGCTCCACTTACACCAAGCTCCACAGCTTCAAACTGAGCACGCTCAGACTGAGTCCTACAACCAGTTAAATAGGCACCTGTGAGCAATTAACCACACCCCTTAATTGATAGACTGATGAAACCAGGAAAAAAAAAAAAAAGAGCTATTTAAAAAGTGACAGCAAAAGTCAAAGGAAAAGCCCCCAAAAAGCACCCCAGCAAACAGCAACAGACAGCAACAGACAGCAACAGACAGCAGCAAACAAACACCAAGACTTGTATACTCTAACTCTTGTGTTTAACTCCCACTTAATCCAGCTCCACTTACACCAAGCTCCACAGCTTCAAACTGAGCACGCTCAGACTGAGTCCTACAACCAGTTAAATAGGCACCTGTGAGCAATTAACCACACCCCTTAATTGATAGACTGATGAAACCAGGAAAAAAAAAAAAGAGCTATTTAAAAAGTGACAGCAAAAGTCAAAGGAAAAGCCCCCAAAAAGCACCCCAGCAAACAGCAACAGACAGCAACAGACAGCAACAGACAGCAGCAAACAAACACCAAGACTTGTATACTCTAACTCTTGTGTTTAACTCCCACTTAATCCAGCTCCACTTACACCAAGCTCCACAGCTTCAAACTGAGCACGCTCAGACTGAGTCCTACAACCAGTTAAATAGGCACCTGTGAGCAATTAACCACACCCCTTAATTGATAGACTGATGAAACCAGGAAAAAAAAAAGAGCTATTTAAAAAGTGACAGCAAAAGTCAAAGGAAAAGCCCCCAAAAAGCACCCCAGCAAACAGCAACAGACAGCAACAGACAGCAACAGACAGCAGACAGCAGCAAACAAACACTAAGACTTGTATACTCTAACTCTTGTGTTTAACTCCCACTTAATCCAGCTCCACTTACACCAAGCTCCACAGCTTCAAACTGAGCACGCTCAGACTGAGTCCTACAACCAGTTAAATAGGCACCTGTGAGCAATTAACCACACCCCTTAATTGATAGACTGATGAAACCAGGAAAAAAAAAAAAAAGAGCTATTTAAAAAGTGACAGCAAAAGTCAAAGGAAAAGCCCCCAAAAAGCACCCCAGCAAACAGCAACAGACAGCAACAGACAGCAACAGACAGCAGCAAACAAACACCAAGACTTGTATACTCTAACTCTTGTGTTTAACTCCCACTTAATCCAGCTCCACTTACACCAAGCTCCACAGCTTCAAACTGAGCACGCTCAGACTGAGTCCTACAACCAGTTAAATAGGCACCTGTGAGCAATTAACCACACCCCTTAATTGATAGACTGATGAAACCAGGAAAAAAAAAAAAGAGCTATTTAAAAAGTGACAGCAAAAGTCAAAGGAAAAGCCCCCAAAAAGCACCCCAGCAAACAGCAACAGACAGCAACAGACAGCAACAGACAGCAGACAGCAGCAAACAAACACTAAGACTTGTATACTCTAACTCTTGTGTTTAACTCCCACTTAATCCAGCTCCACTTACACCAAGCTCCACAGCTTCAAACTGAGCACGCTCAGACTGAGTCCTACAACCAGTTAAATAGGCACCTGTGAGCAATTAACCACACCCCTTAATTGATAGACTGATGAAACCAGGAAAAAAAAAAAAAAGAGCTATTTAAAAAGTGACAGCAAAAGTCAAAGGAAAAGCCCCCAAAAAGCACCCCAGCAAACAGCAACAGACAGCAACAGACAGCAACAGACAGCAGCAAACAAACACCAAGACTTGTATACTCTAACTCTTGTGTTTAACTCCCACTTAATCCAGCTCCACTTACACCAAGCTCCACAGCTTCAAACTGAGCACGCTCAGACTGAGTCCTACAACCAGTTAAATAGGCACCTGTGAGCAATTAACCACACCCCTTGGTCACAAGAACAGCGGGAGACTCTTTCGACAGCTGTCTGGAGAGTGCAAAATCTGGTGCAGCTGTGCATGTTAGTCAATCAGCTTCTAACTTCATCTTGTTCAATTAAAGTGATTGTAAAGTCTAATGGCCCATACACACAATCCGAATATCGTACGAACACAGTCATCCGAGGAAGGATCGTACGAAATTCGGATCGTGTGTACACTACTTTCGACAGCCGATCACGACCGTTCATCTGATATTATTCGATATCAGGAGTCCTGTGTGTCTTCTGGTTCGTTTCAGGGCCAAATTCAGGCAAAAATTCAGCCCTGATTCATCCCTGAAACCAGTGGCGTCACTAGGGTTGGTGTCACCTGGTGCGGTAATACATGGTGTCACCCCCACCCCCCCACCCCCCGGCATTAAGCAGGCTAGTGGGTTGGTGTGGTTTCCACCCCTTAATCTACCACAGTAGATGGAGCTGGGATGTGATTGGGGTGATGGATGGAGCCGGAATTGGATGGGGGGGGGATGGATGGCGCGGGGATGGGATCAGGGGGGTGGATGACGTGGGTATGGGATCAGGCGGGGGATGTATGGAGCCAGGATGGGATTGAGGAGATGGATGGAGCCGGGATGGGATCAGGATCAGGGGAATGGCTGGAGCGGGTATGGGATCGGGGGCTGGGTGGAGCTGGGAAGGGATGGGGGGAATGAATGGAGCCAGGATGTGATCGGGGGAATGGATAGAGCGGGGATGGGATCGCGGGAATAGATGGAGCTGGGATGGGATTGGGAATGGGATCGGGGGGATGGATGGAGCAGGTATGGGATCAGGGGGATGGATGAAGCCGGAATGGGAACAGGGGGATGGATAGAGGGGTGATGGATGAAGCCAGAATGGGATTGGGGGATGGATGGAGCCGGGATGGGATCAGAGGGGATGGATGAGTGGATATGGGATCAGGGGGGGTGGATGAGCGGGTATGGGATCAGGGGGGGGTGGATGAGCGGGTATAAGATCAGGGGGGGGGTGGATGAGCGGGTATAAGATCAGGGGGGATGGATGGAGCCGGGATGGGATCAGGGGGGGGTGGATGAGTGGGTATGGGATCAGGGGGATGGATGAGCAGGTATGGGATCGGTAGGTGGGTGGAGCTGGATGGGATTGGGGGGTGGATGGAGCCAGAATGGGATTTGGGGGTGGATGGATCCGAGATAGGATCTTTGATTTGGGGGGGTGAAAGGATATGTGCTAGGGGGTGCTTTGGGAGGGGAGAGGAATTGCGCTGGGGGGAGGGGGGTCAAACTTCAAATCTGCCCTCTCCTACTTCTAGTACAAGTCCTCTCCAACCCAAAACAAGGAGCACCCCCTAGCACCTATTCTCTAACCCCCCTAAAATCACTCCTGGCAGCATAATTGTTACCTGCCAATGTCCCCAACCACTATGTCCCCCTCCTCTGCAACACTCCTGTTGCATACCTCAGGGTAGGTGCTGTAGCATGGATGGTGTGCATCCACATCCTCGGGTCTTCCTCCCTGCCTGTGTACACCACGTCAGAGTCAACTCAGCCAAGGAGGAAGCTGCAGTGAGTGCAGCCGCGGCCGTGCCCTGTGGAGGTGTGTGTGTAGGGACGGTCGGATCCTGGGCAGCCAGTCTATCTCTGCCTCACTCCCTCCTCCCCCACTCTCCCCGCAGATCGCATAGAGCAGAGGAGGGGAGGAGATCCCGGAAGGGAAGGAGGGAGCCGAGGCGGCGGCGCCCCTCTCAAAGCGGCGCCGGTGCCAGTCTGGGCCGGGTGTCACCCTCTGACGGGTGTCACCCGGGTGCGGGCCGCACCCCCCCGCACCCCCATAGCAACGCCACTGCCTGAAACGCAGAACAGGGATGCACCGGACCCCTGCTTCAAGCTGCAATGTGAACCCAGTTTGAAGGTTTTTTTATCTTAATGCATTCTTTGCATTCTTTGGGTGCCCCCATAGCAAGTTGTTTGCTTTGGTGGCATTCGACAGGAGGGAGGGGTGAGGAGCACTGAAGAGGGACCCGAGAAGAGGAGGATTTGCGCTGCTCTGTGCAAATCCACTGCACAGAGCAGGTAAATATAACATTTGTTATTTTAATAGAAAAAAAACAAGACTTTACAATCACTTTAACTGCTTGCCGACCAGCCGCCGTCATTATACTAGCGGCAGGTTGGCACGGCAGTGCGAATCGCCTTAGGTGTACGTCGGCCGCTTTAAAAGCTATGCGGGGTGCGCTCATGCCCACAGCGAGATGGCGGAGCTGATGCGCATGGCCGGTGGCCACGATGTCCGCCTGCAACCCACAAT
The DNA here is from genome assembly GCF_042186555.1 of Aquarana catesbeiana. Taxonomy (NCBI): domain Eukaryota; kingdom Metazoa; phylum Chordata; class Amphibia; order Anura; family Ranidae; genus Aquarana; species Aquarana catesbeiana. Next base: position 150,370,192 of record NC_133325.1, read on the forward strand.
CACTCCTCAGAGAGAGAGAGCAGGGATCTGTCAATGTAAACAGACAGATCCCCGTTCTGTCAGGGAAGTAGAGAGAGATCTTCTGTTCCTAGTGATCAGGAAGAGCAATCTCTCTCTACACCCAGTCACAGTGAGAAACACCTCCCTGGGGAACATTTAACCCCTCGATCGCCCCCTAGTGATAACCCCTTCCCTGCCAGTGACATTTATACAGTAATCAGTGGCTATTTTTAGCTCTGATTGCTGTATAAATGTCAATGGTCCCAAAAAAGTGTCAAAAGTGTCCGATCTGTCTGCCACAATGTCGCAGTCCCGCTAAAAATAATAATAATAAAAATGTATATATCCCCTATTTTGTAGACACTATAACTTTTGCGCAAACCAATCAATATACGCTTATTGCAATTTTTTCCCAAAAATATGTAGAAGAATACATATTGGCCTAAACTGATAAAGAAATGTAGTTTTTTATTTTTTGGGGGATATTTATTATAGCAAATAGTAAAAACATATTGTTTTTTTTTTTTCAAAATTGTCGCTTTTTTCTGTTTATAGCGCAAAAAATAAAAACCGCAGAGGTGATCAAATAGCACCAAAAGAAAGCTCTATTTGTGGGGAAAAAACGACATATCAATTTAGTTTGGGTACAGCATCGCACGACTGCACAATTGTCAGTTAAAGCAACGCAGTGCCATATCGCAAAAAATGGCCTGGTCAGGAACTGGGTAAATCCTTCCGGGGCTGAAGTGGTTAAGCTTTGACAAAAAAAAAAAAAACCTGTAAGCTGGTTTCTATGCAGAACTGAAAATTTTAAGAGATGCCATCGTTGACTGTTTTTGAAAGTGCATGTTCCAAGGCTGCCATTCTTTCCTGCCATCCACTATTCTATACTTTTTCACTATTTGGTAAATTTATGCCCTGAAACAAACCTTTATAGGTCAGGACACCTAACGCAAAAAATGCTTGTTCTGCATCTTTATCCAAGAAGTATTGTTAAAGGATTTGCATATATATGTCCGGTAACTAGCATTTTGAAAAGGTCAGCAATGGAAGCCCTGTATTTTTCTGAGCACAGCAGAAGACTAGTATAGCACATCCTGTTGCTTACAGTCATATGCAAAAGTTTAGGAACCCCTGACAATTTCCATGATTGTCATTTATAAATATTTGTGTGTATTTGTATGTTTGGGTCAGCAATTTCATTTTGATCTATCAAATAACTGAAGGACACAGTGATATTTCAGTATTTCAGTAGTGAAATTAGGTTTATTGAATTAACAGAAAATGTGCAATATGCATCAAAACGAAATTAGACAGATGCATAAATTTGGGCACCCCAACAGAAAAATCACATCAATATTTAGTAGAGCCTCCTTTAGCAAAAATAACAGCCTCTAGACGCTTCCTATAGCCTGTAATGAGATTCTGGATAAATGTATTTTGAACCATTCCTCCTTACAAAACATCTCCAGTTCAGTTAGGTTTGATGGTTGCCGAGCATGGACAGCCCACTTCAAATCACCCCACAGTTGTTCAATGATATTCAGGTCTGGGGATTGGGATGGCCATTCCAGAACATTGTACTTGTTCCTCTGCTCTCCCGAGTAGATTTTGAGCAGTGTTTTGGGTCGTTGTCTTGTTGAAATATCCAGCCCCGCTGTAACTTCAACTTTGTGACTGACTCCTCAACATTATTCTCAAGAATCTGCTGATATTGAGTGGAATCCATGCGACGCTCAACTTTAACCAGATTCCCAGTACCGACACTAGCCACACAACCCCACAGCATGATGGAACCTCCATCAAATTTTACTGTGGGTAGCAAGTGTTTTTCTTGGAATGCTGTGTTCTTGTTCATGTGTTCATCTGTTCATGTGTACTCTGCAGATGTCACAGCTCCAGACACTGATAGAGACGTGGAACACAGACAGGGGACAGTGACAGCTCACAGCCGGACTGACAGCTATGAGAATCCTCTTCCTGGCCCCACTGAGAGCACACACCGGGAACTCCACCACTGCCCTCCGGATCAACATTGCTGATCGGTTTGCTGAGAGCCTGTACTTTTGATGTGAATCCCTAGAGAAATTATATCGGGTGTGAATGTTATCTGGACATTGCTGTTCCAATCCTTGAGGGTGTATTGTGGAGGCCGACATGCTGGATGAGCCCTGGATTAAATTACACGCCTAGCTTTCTCTGCCTTCTGGTAAGCAGATTACTTTACCACGTGGTGTTGAGTGCTTCTACATCTATGCACTTCTACCGGTGACTGGAACATTCCTCCATTTTCCTCGGACTCACTATTTTAACATCATCCATTTTAGCGCCGCTCTTATAGACTCTTTTGTCCAAATGTGTGTTTGCATACCTCAAGAAACTCCGTTTGTTGCGTGTGTGCAGAAAAGGCTTCTTTCGCATCACTCTCCCATACAGCTTCTCACTGTGCAAAGTGCGCTGAATTGTTGAAGGATGCACAATGACACCATCTGCAGCAAGTTGATGTTGTAGGTCTTTGGAGGTGGTCTGTGGGCTGTTTTTTGACTGTTCTCACCATCCTTCGCCTCTCCAATATTTTATGTGGCCTGCCACTTCTGGTCTTAACAAGAACTGTGCCTGTGGTCTTTCATTTCCTCTCTATGTTCCTCACAGTGGACACTGACAGCTTATATCTCTGCGATAACTTTTTGTAGCCTTCCCCTAAACCATAATGAAGAACAATCTTTGTTTTCAGGTCATTTGAGAGTTGTTTTGAGGCCCCCATGTTGCCACTCCTCAGAGGAGAGTCAAAGAGAAAAACAACTGGCAATTGGCCACCTTAAATACTTTTTCTCATGATTGGATGCACCTGTCTATGAAGTTCAAGGCTTAATGAGCTCACCAAACCAATTGTGTGTTCCAATTAATCAGTGCTAAGTAGTTACAGGTATTCAAATCAACAAAATGACAAAGGTGCCCAAATTTATGCACCTGGCTAATTTAGTTTTGATGCATATTGCACATTTTCTGTTAATCCAATAAACCTCATTTCACTACTGAATATTACTGTGTCCTTCAGTTATTTGATAGATCAAAATGAAATTGCTGATCCAAACACCCAAATATTTATAAATGACAATCATGGAAATTGTCAGGGGTTCCTAAACTTTTGCATACGACTGTATATGAACAGTTTGTTCCTTTTCACAGCACCCTGTCTTATTAAATATCACTGGGCATTGTAAATAGACCAGATTTATTACAGGTTTCTCAGTGTCCCACCCATTGTCTGGCACCGGGCTACCTATTGGTAGCAAGGACTGATGGGTGATCTTGCTGGCTAAAAAGGGAACCAATGAGAGCAAGAGGGCCACAGGGTGATTATCAAAAAAAGTTACATTTTGGTCTCATCTGACCAGAACAGCTTCTTCTACATGTTGTGTCCCCCACATGGCTTCTCGCAAACTGCAAATGGGACTTGTTAAAGCTTTTTTTTAACAATGGCTTTCTTCAGAGGCGTAGCTTGAAGCTTGTGGGCCTCGATGCAAAAGTTGACCTGGGCCCCCCCCCACTATTTTCCAACGTGCTTGCAGATACATCCACTGCACGCCAAAGTGGCTTAAAAGTTTTGAGTTTCCAGAGTTCCTCTTTACATCAGAGGACAGGGATCACTGCTGGAGAATCAGAGGACAGGGACCCCTGGCAGGTCACTTGGCAGAGCTCCTTTCCCATCCCAGCACTGTATACAGATCCCCCCACACGCACACACTACAGAGGCCTGAAATCACATTCCTTTACACCAGGGGTGTCCAAACTTTTTTCAAAGAGGGCCAGATTTCATGAAGTGAACAAGCGTGAGGGTCAACCATTTTGCCTGACTTTTTTTGAACCATTAAAATTAAATGCAAATGAAATATTTTATGCAAAGTTTATTGCAAATGGAATACTATTCATGTCGTAAAATTGATGACAATATATGATGATATATAATATATATATCGTCTCTTCTCAGGGTAACAATGAGCTCAGGCGTGTCATGTTTAAAAAAAAAAATTATATATATCTCTTCTTTAGCCTCTGACCAATCCCCAAGCACCTCTCGGGGTAAGGATGAGCTTGAGCGTTTATTATTTTTTTAAATAATAATCTTTTTTTTAGCCAGCCTAATCCACCAGTGCCTCTCACTGACTGAAAGGAACCACGTTCCGGTTTGATGTGGCCCCCACTTGGAATTTACATATATATCCATCTGTGCCCCCCCAAGTATATCCATCTGTGGCCCCCAAGCTCAAGCGTGTTATGTTTTTTTTGCTGTGAATATACCTATCTTCTTTAGCTGAACAAATCCCCGAGCGCCGCACTCATTGTTTAAAGCGATGTGCCCGAGCCTGCACGGAAGAAAGCTGACAGCGCGCAGCGCCACCGCCAATCACAGGCACTGTGATATTTCCCCGATCTGCGGACAGCAGATACAGAGATCGGGAATAGTCACAGTGCTTGTGATTGGCTCTGCGCACTGTCAGCTTCATAGCGGCTCGGGCACATTGATTTCTGAACACGCCCAGCCACACCCTCCCCGGCTCATCAACAATGAGCTCGGCGCTCGGGGATTTGTTCAGCTAAAGAAGATATATTCACAGCAAAAAAAAATAACACGCTCGAGCTTGGGGGGGCCACAGATGGATGTATATGTAAATTCCAAGTGGGGGCCACATCAAACCTGAACGCGGGCCGCAAATGGCCCGCGGGCCGGACTTTGGACATGCCTGCTTTACACACAATCTGTCAGCCTTCACAGAGTGTATCTGGCTTTTATGTTTCCCTTCAGACCTGTGAAATTCTCTGGTCGGAACGGGAGTGTAGTTGCAGTAGGCAGATACTCCATGTGCAGATTGTGGCTAACTGGCTGTGTTGTAAAGGAATGTGATTTCAGCCCTGCGGAGGAGGAACAGTATAGAGTGCTGTAATGGGAAAGGAGCTCAGCAGGCGGGCATGGCATGCTGGGTGGAGGGGGTGGTCAGGGGGCTTTGGGAGGGCAACTTACATCTGGGAGGGCAAAGCCATGTGACACAAAATCTGGAGCCTGCAGCCCTTCAGGGGCCCCCCCCCCGAGGGGGTGTTAAAGGATTTGTTTTAGCAATTTCTAAAGGTTTCTCTGTCAGTGTTGGCAGGTGTTGGGGGAAGGTCACCTCACAGGGGTGTGTCTTTTCCCCAGTTGTCAGGGAAGTGGGGTAAGTAGACATCCCCGTGTGGGGGGTACAGAGAATCCCAGCTGGTTACTAGGAGACACTGAGCAGTGTCAGACCTCACCAGTGACAGCGGTCCCATCGTGGCTACAGGACGGCACTCTCCTCCTCTTGCCTCGCTGAGCTCGGTTACCATTCCATTTTGCGAACACACAGCACAGACACTTCCCCATCCTGAGCTGTTCTCACCCCATGCTCCTCTCCATTCAGGAAATGGCGCACAGCTTCTCCCCAGCCAATGGGAACAGGGGAATGTGGATTGTGTAAGGCAAAGTAGAAGCCCAGTACTGGAGCGTGGCTGTGGGGCCCTAGGGCAGATCGGAGCTGAATTTTGTGAAGGATATGATAATATGACAGGGAGGCTGCAGGGGCCCCCTGGAGCTAGGGGCGGGGTTGCGATTGTGACCCCTGCAACCCCTTATGCTACGTCCATGGCTTTCTTCTTGTCACTCTTCCATAAAGACCAGATTTGTGGAGAGCACAACTAGTAGTTGTCCTGTGGACAGATTCTCCCACCTGAGCTGTGGATCTCTGCAGCTCCTCCAGAGTTACCATGGCTACCTCTTGGCTACTTCTCTAATTAATGCTCTCCTTGCCCGGCCTGTCAGTTTAGGTGGACAGCCATGTCTTGGTAAGTTTGCAGTTGTGCCATACTCTTTCCATTTTCAGATTATGGATTAAACAGTGTTCCATGAGATGTTCAAAGCCTGAGATATTTTTTTTGCCATCTAACCCTGCTTTAAACTTCTCCACAACTTTATCCCTGACCTGTCTGGTGTGTTCATTGGCCTTCATGATGCTGTTCATTCACTAAGGTTCTCTAACAAACCTCTGAGGACTTCACAGAACAGCTGTACAGGCATACCCCACTTTTAAGTACACAATGGGGTTTATTTACTAAAGCTGGAAAAGTGCAAAATCAGGCTCACTTCTGCATAGAAACCAATGAGCTTCTAACCCCAGCTTGTTCAATTAAGCTTTGGTAATAAAACCTGGAAGCTCATTGGTTTCTATGCAGAAGTGACCAACAAGTGTCTGGGGAATGCCCAGGAAAAAGCCAAAGTCTACTTACCACCAGCTTGCAGACAACCAAATTGACCTAACAGTAAGCGTTAAAAAAGGGGTTTAGTCCGCACGCATTTGCAAACGCATGCGTGAGCCACAGAGCCACGTCACGGCAGCCTTGTATCTGTGGTCCTAACACTAAAGTATAAGTGTCCCCACAGTGGAGGCACATGCATTTAATGGATAAATGAGAGCAGGTGGCTGGAGGGGAGCCCACCCCTCTTTAAAGGTACAGGAGCACACCAAGCACCCAGCAATAGCACAATGGCTGCAAAGGTGTTGGTGCACTACTGGACCAATACAAACACTCACGTGATAACAAAAGCTTGCCACCACTCTCATTTATAGCTGGCTATCGCAGTAAGCAGCATTGGGAGGCTAAAAAAGGTACCAACAAGTGTCTGGGGAATGCCCAGGAAAAAGCCAAAGTCTACTTACCACCAGCTTGCAGACAACCAAATTGACCTATCTAACAGTAAGCGTTAAAAAAGGGGTTTAGTCCGCACGCATTTGCAAACGCATGCGTGAGCCACAGAGCCACGTCACGGCACCCAGTGAGCCTGATTTTGCACATTCCAGCTTTAGTAAATAAACCCCATTGTGTACTTAAACATGGGGTATGCCTGTATTTATAGTGAGATTAAATTGCACATATTTGGACTCTATTTACTAATTAGGTGACTTCTGAAGGCAATTAGTTCCACTAGATTTTTGTTAGGGGTATCAGAGTAAAGGGGGCTGAATACAAATGCACGCCACACTTTTCAGATATTTATTTGTAAAAACTTTGGAAAACTTTATCATTTTCCTTCTACTTCACAATTATGTGCCACTTTATGTTGGTCTATCACATAAAATCCCAATAAAATACATTTACATTTTTGGTTGTAACATGACAAAATGACAAAACATGACAAAATGTGGAAAATTTCAAGGGGTACGAATACTTTTTCAAGGCACTGTGTAGTAAACTATATGTAATCACAGAGCTATATAATGAAAAAGAGGAAAGGAAATATTATGCCGTCTTCATAAATATAGAACATCTTGAAGCAAATAAGCCAATAATAACCAATAATACATTACCCCTCTGGCTAAGACTTGTTTTTATATAATTTAGTAAGTATATGATACCAGACAGAGAACTTAATAGGATGTGTTCCCAAATTCCTAGGCAAGTTCCAGCATCTCGGTGCATTTCAGGTTTTCTTGCCATTTAAGCCTGCAGGGCTAAATTCATGAATAAATTATTCTATAGCTACATTTAGCAGCCCACCTACTCTCTCTATTAAGACATAATAACAGATATAACTATTTGGTGCATTCTCTATGTGCTTCGTGCATTGACAGGTTTTTACTGAATATTGGGGTTGTTACTAGGGTTGCCACCTTTTCTTCAAGCCAAACCCGAACACTTTTGCGGCACATGGCAATTTTTTATTTTTTTTGCTGTAAACACTATAGGATTATAAAAGACCTGGGACACATTTGGGTGCCCCAAGGAGAGTAGTAATGTAGCGCACAGGGTGCGCCAGTGGGTATGGACAAATTGCTCTTGCTGACATTATCACCCCACCCTTCCGTGATGCCAGACCTGCCCCCAAACAGCCGCCAGCAGCGGCAACAGATTTGTGTATGACTATCTCGGTTACTTGGGGAGCCACAGCCTGGTCTGAATAATGTGTCTGGGGTTCAGGTGGACTGAAATCCGGACACATGATTCAAAACCTGAACTGTCCGGGTGAATTCTGGACAGGTGGCAACCTTAGTTGTTACTTTAACTTTCAGTGTAGCTTTCAATCTGATTGACAGATGACTGACCTTACTAATAACATGTTGACAAATAAGGATTTAAGTGGTTTCAATATTAAATATTGCCTTGGTAGGTCATGTCTAAATTGTGTTTGCAAACTTAAAGATACCCAGGGAGGTAAGATGGTGGATGGAAGATTTCACCACAGAATGTTCTGAAAAATAATTGCTCCATAAACATGCATGCTCATACATGGCAACCATGTGTGTTAATGCTTCATGCAGACACTTCGTTACTAGTGTTACCTGGTTAGAAACAAGAGTTTATATCAATATGTCTATTGATATTTTCCCTGAGATCAGTTGACCTTCTGATGTTTGGAAAGGTCATGAGATATTCACAGACATACTATAATTTCCCAAACTATTATTAGGATTGATGACAAGTATGCAATCCTCATTCAATCCAGATGGTTGGAAAACTCCCCTCCCTCTTCCACAGTTTCATTACTATGAAGAATATTCACCTCCGCAAACCCCTTCCCTAGACCCCTACTACCATCCTAATTCATTCTTTATTTCTAGGAGATAAAAAGAACCATGTCATCCCTACTTGTACAGTTGCCAGCTTCACTCATGTCTTCTCTGAACATATGTCCCTATAAGCAGGGACTTGATAATACATTCTACATTCGTAAATAACCCCCCCCCCCTTAGTTGTTTTAACAAGTTACATTACTAATTCCTTCACAAACACACAAAGGGAGTTATTTACGAAAGGCAAATCCACTTTGCACTACAAGTGCAAACTACAAGTGCAAAGTGCACTTGAAATTGCACTGAAAGTTGCTGTAAATCTGAGGGGTAGATCTGAAATCAGGGGAAGCTCTACTGATTTTATCATCCAATCATGTGCAAGCTAAAATGCTGTTTTTTATTTTCCTTGCATGTCCCCCTTGGATCTACAGCGACTGCACTTCCAAGTGCACTTTCAGTGCAATTTCAAGTGCACTTTGCACTTGTAGTTTGCACTTGTAGTGCAAAGTGGATTTGCCTTTCGTAAATAACCCCCATTGTTTTATACACGTCCAAGTGCAGCACTATATAAATCAATGGGGCCATACACACAGCTGTATCTACAAATGAAAATTGGCACTGCCTTTAGCGTCACACAAACAAAACTAAGAGACAACTATGCCTGGGGCTGTACATATCTGCAGCCATTAAGCACGTCAATGTGTGTAAATGCGCGTAAATGTGTGTAAATGCATATACGCATTCATGCATAGAGTCATTAGAAGAACTGTACACGGATAAATGTTAGGCATGAATGAAAAAAGTTTTCTGTTTTGTTTCAGTTTATTAAATTATAACAGGCCCAATTTCACTGACAGGACTCCAAAATTTAAAAGAGAAGTTTGGGAAATAAAAAAAAATATATATATACTCACCTAGGTGGATGTACCATCGATCTGATGCTGCATCTGTCCCCCTCCGCCTCTAAGACCGAGAACTAAGTAATCAAAGACCGCTGACTGCTCAGTTCTCATTCTTCAGTGAGCAGAGAGCCAGTGATTGTCAGTCACCGGCTCTCTGCTTTGCCCCTCCAGTGCTCACTGGAGAGCTGAGCTGTGCAGGGGGTGGGATCAACTGGGAGGCTGAGCCAGCTGCTGGTCAGGCATCTGGCTGGATATCTACATTAAAGTCAGAGACTGGACTAAGTGACGTCAGCCGACAGCAGGCTTTAACCCACTGTTGGCTGAATACGGGTCACAAGAGGGCAGAATGAAATGCACTCCTGTGACCCGCAGGAGAAGTAGGGCCAAAAGAGCTTTGGACATACTTCTCCTTACCTGTATACATGTTATACGTGTAGCATGACACAAAAACTTTATACAAAGTAATATATTTCCATTAACACCACTTCTCAATGTTTCTTCCAGATCTTCAACAGCAGCAAAAAATAATAATGTGACTTTCCATTTCCTCTGATCTAAACTAACACACATTTGTTTCCAAAAATATATTTCATTTGCGTAGCTATTTGTACCTTGTGCACACCCCTTTTAAAGAGTGTGGCTCACAAAGAACTTCATCACATGAAAAGAAAATTAGAATGGCGTGACTTGAGTCAGTGAGCACACAAGTTACTAAACATGAATAGATGTTTCAAACACTTTAAGGAATTATCCTAAATTTTCGTGACTCGCACATTAGATTCACACGTAAAGGGATTATACTGCTTTGTTTACCTAAATAAACCTGAAAATGACAGTCAGTTTTACCTTGAAATTCAGAACCCAAAAAAAAGGAAATGGAAAACTTTTGCGAGTACCGATGTGTAGTAAAAACGTCTGTACGGTTATTACTAATTGCTTATGATGGCCATACACACTAGTCTAAGTGATCGATTCCTTTTACAATAATTCTTTCCCGATAGGAGATCTCCCGATCGGTCTTCAGTATATTTTAAACATAATCGATAGATACGCCACATACAGGAAAGTGAAATTCGATTGATGGTATTCTATTGGTCATGTCAGGTGGCACCGGTATTAAACTGAGGGAATGGTAACCTGAGCCAGGACAGAGCGGATTACTCTCTACCATAAAGGCCCTGGCTGGGTTTAAGCCATCCGCCCACATTGTTTGCTGTTCTGGTAAGGGCAACTTATTACTATGGTGTTTGGGTTCTTCAGTTGGACTGTTAATCAATTCTGTGTACATTGAAGCATTTTGGTGATCCGGAGTGCTTCCGCTTGAAGAATAATTTGGACTTTTTGATTTGAATTTATTTCAGGATATTCATCAAAGTAACTTATTGAATGTCTAGCGCTGTTTATAATTTATTATTGATTTTTTGTGTTGTCGCACTGTTTACTGCTGCTTTATTTTTTGGTGTATTTTTTCCAGCGCGGCATTTTTATTTACTGTAAACTTCATAACTCTGCTGATTGATGGAAATCAATCGATAATTTTCCTCCCAGCCAATCGAATCAGTTTGATCTAAGCTGAATCTAAAACAATCGGAAAGGAAGTTACGACTAATCAATTGGTTTCTGGTTTTATCGCTTTGATAAAATAGCACATTGAGCAGATAATAAAATCAAAGCATGTATAGCCACCATTAGTTTACTTAGTGCCTATACCTCCTGTTCAGTTGTGTAAGATACCTTTTCCTCTACTGAGTGCAGTGGTTCCTCCTTCTGGCTGCTGTGTCCTTTCTGTGTCAAGCTTTAGGTGATCCTGTACTCTGCTTATTTGGGGCAAAGTGATAGGTTTCCTGCACAGCCTGCTCTCTTTACTGTTGAGACTTACCTTCCACTCACTACCTTTCCTCATTTACTTATAACTCTCTACACTCCCTGCGTGGGCTTCAGATTACACAGGATTTTGGACCCCCATGTGACTGAACACTTAGTGATTGGCCATATATGCGAGGAATCAGGACCAGGACAAGGGGTGGGTGGGGAGGTCGGTTGCCCTGGGCGCAATGGTTTACTATAGGGATGGGGGTGCCTTTCTTCTGTTCTAAAGGTGACAGCAGTAGTGACTACGGCAGTGATTTTTAACTAGTAAGTGACTGCTGGATGTAGGATCCCCTAACCTTGCACATCATGAATGGGGGAGGGGAGCACAGTTTGGCATTTTTGCCCTGGGCGCTGGATGACCCTGTCCCAGCATTGCGAGGAAGGTAAGGGCATGGGCTAACAAATGAACGTATTGTTTTTTACTTTATGGGCAAAGTACAGGGACCACTTTAGGTAGTGGTCTCACTTTTTTCTAAGACCTTGGCACTAAGGGTGAGTGAACCTGTCCTTAGTTTTGATTTACGGTGGTTTGTCGAATCTTATTTTTAAAATCCCCAAAACTTGAATTTAGCTGAGAACTCTATTAAAATCTATAGAGAACAAATCCTGATATGAAATTCTTGTCATTTTCAGGCAAACTATTGTCAAAAAAGGGCATGGGGAATTGGGTACGGCCATGGGGGACATTTAAAGCAGCATTAAGCCTTCAACTACAAAATAAAATTTCCTTGTACAGTGCATCTGGAAAAGATTCACAGCGCTTCACTCCACATTTTGTTATGTTACAGCCTTATTCCAAAGTGAAATTAAAGCGGAGTTCCGGCGAAAACAATTTTTTTTTTGCATCCTAGCATTATTACTAATAAGATTTCAAAAAGACAATACAATGATCATGATTGCTTGTTAAAAAATTGAAGTTCTTACTGTTATATTTTTTTCCTCTGTTTGTAGCCATTGCCATCCTGAATGTGGGCATGTGAAGCCCAATCGAGATTACTTCCTGGAATAGCTTGGGAGAGGTGCATGCTGGGTAACCAGAATGCACCATTCACTCTCGCGCATGCGCCATTCAACGGTGGCCGTAGCACCGAGCACAGTACTGCCCACAGACTCCTGGAAAATGATGTGTCATCATTTCCCAGGAGCACTGGCGAGGGAGGAAGTCACCAGGAGCTCCGCGGACCAGGAAGCGGCAGATTACGAGGACTACATAGCAACAGGGCCTTTCTGGTAAGTATATATAAAAAAAAATTCCTCCAAATGATTTTTTCTAGGTTAAAAGGAGTCTTTTAATGAAATTTTTTTTTTAGGGTGGAACTCCACTTTAACTCATTATTTTCTTCAAAATGCTACAAACAATACCCCATAATGATAGGTTTTCATCAAGGATGTCTCTGTACATTGCTGCATTCATTTTTTCCCTCGATCCTGACTAGTCTCCCAGTTCCTGCCGCTGAAAAATATTCCCACAGTATGATACTGCCACCACCATGCTTCATTGTAGGGATGGTATTGGCTAGGTGATGAGCGCTGCCTGGTTTCCTCCAGACATGACATTTGCCATTCAGGCCAAAGATCTTTGTTTCATCAGACCAGAGAATTTTGTTTCTCATGGTCTGAGAGTTCTTCAGGTGCCCTTGGGCGAATTCCAGGAGGGCTGTCATGTGCCTTTTATTGAGGAGTGGCTTCCGTCTGGCCACTCTACCTTACAGGCATGATTGGTGGAGTGCTGCAGAGATGGTTGTTCTTCTGAAAGGTTCTCTTCTCTCCACAGAGAAACATTGGAGCTCTGTCAGAGTGACCATTGGGTTCTTGGTCACCTCCCTGACTAAGGCCCTTCTCCCCTCGATTGCTCAGTTTGCCCGGGTGGCCCACTCTAGGAAGAGTCCTGGTGGTTCCAAGAAATTTTTCTGTACCCTTCCCCAGATCTGTGCCTCGATACACTCCTGTCTCAGAGCTCTACAGACAGAGCTCTTCCTGGCTTGGTTTGTGCTCTGACATGCACTGTTAACTGTGGAACCTTATATAGACAGGTGTGTGCCTTTCCAAATCATGTCCAATCAACTGAATTTACCACAGATGGACTCCAATCAAGTTGTAGAAACATCTCAAGGATGATCAGTGGAAACAGGATGCACCTGAGCTCAATTTTGAGTGTCATGGCAAAGGATGTGAATACCAATGTACATGGGATTTTTCCGTTTTTTATTTTTAATAAATTTGCAAAGATTTCAAATAAACTTCTTTCACATTGTCATTATGGAGTATTGTTTGTAGAATTTTGATGGAAATAATGAATGTAATCAATTTTGCAATAAGGCTGTAATATTACAAAATGTGGAAAAAGTGAAGAGCTGTGAATACTTTCCGGATGCATTGTATATTCATGTTCTATGTTCATAAATGCCATTACTTCTTTTTTAATGAAATTTTAAAGATTTTTATGAACCTTTTCAAAGCCCCATGCTCTGTGCACCAGATGCAGTGCTCCCCTACATTAGGTGCTTTCATGTGAATAGAATAGAATATGAACAGAATGTCTGCAGTGGGTTCACCAAATGTTTCTTCATAAGCACAAATGTAAACTATTCTGTTTTGGTTGACATTGCCAACCTTTTTTCAGGCTTAGCTGGCTATGGACAAGCATTACTGTTAACTACAACAAATTGTCAATTTTCCCACCCTTTTCAAATAACTTTAATTGCACTTTATGCTACACACAAAAATGAATGAATTCTTGATACATTTAATCTGTGTAGTTCATCCTTGGAAAAAACTTTATTAATTTTTAATTTTTTTTGTAGGGCCAGTTCACACCATAGAAACACAGTCTGGATGCGTTCCAGATGCTTTTCTGCATATGCGTTTTTGACGTGTTTTTGATGCAGTCCAGTGCAATATTTTTTCCCCTCTTTTTTCTTATCCTTAATTAAGGACATGTGTGTTCCAGTGCAATTTTGGTGCGTTTAGGTACATTCCAGTGTGTTTTTGATGCGTTTTACAGCGTTCCAGTACAGTCCAGTGCAGGAAAAATGCAGCATGTTCTACTTTTTTTTCTGGAATGCACTGGAACTGCAAGTACTGCTGTGAACTATGCCATTGAAAACCATATAAGCTATTTTCCATGCGTTTTTGATGCAGAAAAAAAACACACTGGACTGCATGTGGTGTGAACTGGCCCTCAGGGCCGGACTGGGAATAACATCCAGCCCTGGAAAAAATTTCATACCAGCCCCACAGCATTATTATACCACCGCAACAGCATAACGTCATTGATTTCTTGTTCATGAAAGGGAAAACCCATAAAATGCACATTTGAAGAGTGTATTATATATAGATAAGACAGATATGAAATCACATAGGGCTTTATATATATATATATATATATATATATATATATATAAGCAAATTCCAGTTAAAAGTGGTAAGTGATCAATCATCAAGGGGGACCCCAGGAACTCAGAACGTGGGAGGGGGGGGGAAACACCTTCCGCAGAAAGAATACACTAAGGTAAGGGGGGGGTGGGTTACTGATATAAGGCTGTGCTTTATATTGGTGCCCCCTTACATTATCGTATTCACTCCCCCCTTACATCAGTGACCCCCCCTTCAGACTGGCCTAGGGGTGCTGTCACTGACCTCCACTCAGGTGCACCGTGTAGGGCTCAGTCAGTCGGCTCCAGCTCGGTGGCTCTGGTTTTATCCTATAGTCTCCTCTCCACAGTCCACACTTGTCTGACTTCTCCCATGACCCCCATCCCGGCGGTGCTCCCACTCTTGACTCCTCTGCAGACTCCCACAGAGACTGCAGACATGATACAGGAGATGGTCAGAGACTGCAGACATGATACAGGAGCTCAATGCAGCCTCACCAGTGCCCATCAAATGCAGCCTCACCAGAGCCAATCAAATGCAGCCTCATCAGTACCAATCAAATGCAGCCTCACTGTGCCCATCAATGCAGCCTCACTGTGCTCATCAAATGCAGCCTCACTGTGCTCATCAAATGCAGCCTCACTGTGCTCATCAAATGCAGCTTTACTCTGCCCGTGAATGCAGTCTCACTGTGCCCATGAATGCGGCCTCACTGTGCCCACCATTGCAGCCTCACTGTGCCCATCATTGCAGCCTCACTGTGCCCATCATTGCAGCCTCACTGTGCCCATCATTGCAGCCTCACTGTGCCCATCAAATGCAGTCTCACTGTGCCCATCAAATGCAGTCTCACTGTGCCCGTGAATGCAGTCTCACTGTGCCCAGGAATGCAGCTTCACTGTGCCCATCATTGCAGCCCCTTTTGTGCCCCATGGCCCAGTCAGCAGTCCCTGTCTGTGGGAAGGTGTGTTGTTGATGCTCGGTACGGTACCTTGCATGCCAGCAGGATATCCATGATGGCCAACAGCAGGCAGGGTCTGTTCTCGTTTTGGATGGGGACAGTGCTCCTTCCAGAGGATCTGTTTGCTGTGAGATGGAGTGGTCCCTGGCCACCTGCACCTTCAGCCATCCTCATTTTCCGGCCCCAGTCAGCCTGTCCTCTGGTCCTGGGGAAGTGGAGAGCACTGGGTGGGAGCTGGAAAGAAGGGGGAGCAGAGAGTACTGGCGGGGTTGGAGAGCACATGGGTGGGGGCAAAGAGCAGGGGGGAGTGGAGATCACAGGGATGGGGAGCGGAGAGCGCTGGGGGGGACTTGAGAGCACTGGGGGTCCAAAAAGAACAGAGGTGGAGAGCACTGTGGGGGCTAAGAGTGTGGGGTGGCGAAGAGCACTGGGGGAGGGGCAGAAAAACAGGGGTGGTGAGCACTGGGGGGTACAAAGAGCAGGGGGGAGTGGAGAGCAATGGGGGGAGCTTGAAAGCACCAGTGGGGGAGGGGCAGAAAAACAGGGGTGGAGAGCACTGGGGGGTACAAAGAGCAGGGGGGAGTGGAGAGCAATGGGGGAGGGGCAGAAAAACAGGGGTGGAGAGCACAGGGGGGTACAAAGAGCAGGGGGGAGTGGAGAGCAATGGGGGGAGCTTGAAAGCACCAGTGGGGGCCAGAAAGAACAGGGGTGGAAAGCACGGGGGACTGGAGAGCACTGGCGGGGGTTGGAGAGCACATGGGTGGGGGCAAAATGCAGGGGGGAGTGGAGAGTATAGGGGTGGGGAGCGGAGAGTGCTGGGGGGAAGCTTGAGAGCACTGGAGGGGGAGCCAAAAAAAAACAGGGGTGGAGAGCACGGGGGGCAAAGAGCACGGGGGGCAAAGAGCACGGGGGGGGGGCTGGAGAGCGATGGGTGGAGCTTGAGAGCACCGGGGGGACCGAAAACAGGGGTGCGGAGAATGGGGGGCTGGAGAGCACTGTGGGGGGCGGAGAGCACTGGGGTGGGGGCTGGAGAGTGATGGGGAGAGCTGAAGAGCACTGGGGGGGAGAAAGAACATGGGTGGAGAGCACTGGGGCAGTGAAGAGCACTGGGATGGTGGCTAGAGTAGGATGGGGAGAGCTGGAGAGCAGGGGGGGCAGAAAAAACAGGGGTGGAGAGAACTGTGAGGGGGGGGGCTGGAGAGTGTGGTGAGGGGAGGAGAGCATGGGGGGGAGCCAGGGAGCACAAGGAGAACTGGGGGGGCCAGTAAAAGAAGTTTCGGCGGGGGGCCGCATATAGAGGAAATTAGCTTTCTATACTCCTCCATGCAGCCGCTGAATACTTGATTCTCCTCCTCTCCCTCCTGCAAGTATTCAGCGGCTGCATGGAGGAGTATAGAAAGCTAATTTCCTCTATATGCGGCCCCCCGCCGATCCTCCTATACAGGCACACAGGGCGGACTGTACGGACGGGCATCTACTGGATCCCTCTCTCCTGCTCCTGTGTGTCACGGAGCTGGCTGGGTCTGTGTTCGGCGGCCGCGCTGTAACATGGTCCCGCCCCCCTAGACCGGCTCGTGTGATAGGCGGAACACTGATTCTATCCACTATCACACAAGCCGGTCTAGGGGGGCGGGACCGTGTTACAGCGCGGCCGCCGAACACAGACCCAGCCAGCTCCGTGACACACAGGAGCAGGAGGGGAGCACTGCAGCCGCAACTCAGGCGGCCTACCGGGAAATCTCCCGGTATCCCGGTAGGCCAGTCCGGCCCTGCTGGCCCTAATATTCACAAAACAGTTATTTCAATTGAAAATGCAATTTAATCCAGCAGTGACCCCTCTCCTCCCCACAGAATACTCAGGCATATGCAGCCTTAACCACTTCCCGCCCGGCCTATAGCAGATTGACGGCCGGGCAGTGGTTCAGTTATCCTGACTGGGCGTCATATGACATCCAGCAGGATAACATGCCGCCGCGCGCCCGTGGGGGCGCGCATCGCGGCGATCAGTGGAGCGGTGTGTCAGTATGACACACCGCTCCACCGATCTTGGTAAAGAGCCTCCGGCGGAGACTCTTTACCACGTGATCAGCCGTGTCCAATCACGGCTGCTCACAATGTCAATAGGAAAAGCCATTGATCGGCTTTTCCTCACTCTCATCTGACAGACGCGAGTAGAGGAGAGCCGATTGGTGGCTCTCCTGACAGGGGGGGGGTCTGCGCTGATTGTTTATCAGTGCAGCCCCCCCTTCGGATGCCCACACTAGACCACCAGGGAAGCCGCCAGGACCACTGGGGAAGGGGGCAACATGTGGATGACCAGGTATGTACCCCATGGCCATCCACATGTGCAAATTATGCCAGATCTGTGCCAATCAGTGCCTACAAATGGGCACTGACTGGCACCATTATATATCAGTGATGCCCAGCAATGCCACCCATTAGTGTCATCAGTGCTACCAATCAGTGTCATCAGTGCCACCCATCAGTGTCCATCGGTGCCACCTGTCATTGCCCATCAGTGCCCACCTATCAGTGCCACCCATAAGTACCCATCAGTGCCACCCATAAGTACCCATCAATGCCACCTACAAGTGCCCATCAGTGCTGCCTATGAGTGCCCATCAGTGCCTCCTATGAGTGCCTATCAGTGCAGCATACCAGTGCCATCTATCAGTGCCCATCGGTGCTGCCTATCAGTGCCTATCATCGGTGCCCGTCAGTGCCACCTCATTAGTGCTACCTCATTGGTGCCACCTCATCAGTGCCCATCAGTGCCGCCTTATCAATGCCCCTCAGTGCAGCCATATCAGTGCCCGTCATTGAAGAAGAAAACGTACTTATTTATAAAAAATTTTAACAGAAACAAAGAAAAACTTGTTTCTTTTCAAAATTTTGGGTGATCAAATACCACCAAAAGAAAGCTCTATTTGTGGGAACAAAATGATAAAAAAAATTGTTTGGGTACAGTGTTGCATGACCGCACAATTGTCATTCAAATTGCGACAGCGCTGAAAGATGAAAATTGGCCTGGGCAGGAAGGTGTCTAAGTGCTTGGTATTGAAGTGGTTAAACAAAAAATATTAACCCCAAAATAGATTTTTAGTTTTAATCAAACATTGTATCCTATACAGGCATACCCCACTTTTAAGTACACAATGGGGTTTATTTATTAAAGCTGGAAAGTGCAAAATCAGGCTCACTTTTGCATAGAAACCAATGAGCTTCTAATCCCAGCTTGTTCAATTAAGCTTTGGTAATAAAACCTGGAAACTCATTGGTTTCTATGCAGAAGTGAGCCTGATTTTGCACATTCCAGCTTTAGTAAATAAACCCCATTGTGTACTTAAACGTGGGGTATGCCTGTACGGAGTTTTTCATTTAATTAAGAGAACAATGAAAATGTTAGAAATTAAAGCAATGGCTACCTTTTAATGTGTCATAACCTTCCATTCAATAAGTTTATAGACATTTGCACAACATATCTACTGGATCTATTAACGGGATGCGTTTCCATTAGTGCTCACTAGGTGGTGGTATTGCAATGAGGCACAGTAGAATATTTCATAAGCTACTATTTATGAACATTCGTTTAGCATCTAAATGTTTTCATTTTTTACTATTATTTAAAAGAAACAAAAAAAATAATAATAATAGAAGCAAAAAATGAAGTTTATTCTTTTTTATATAAGTGGGATTGTAAGCTTTTCTGATATAAATTATTAAATCTGCATGCAATTTTAGGAGTGATCTTCTAAAAGAAGAGCAAACGAAACTATAATGCATGTGTTATTTACCACAATAATTAATATTTTCAGCAGTGTATCTTATATTGTCAGCTATTATGACAAAGCCATTTTGTTCTCGCTATATAATTTAAAGTAACAGTTCAGTCTCCCTCCATAAAGCTGTGAGCCCTGCAGAATTATTTGATAGCAGTAATACTATCAGTGGAGCTGTTAAGACACATTAGGCCTCCTAGGAGAAAGACACATCATAGATTTGTCATATTTGATTTTTAACAAATCACCATTTCATTCTGCTAAATGATATGCTGGTTTGCAAAATTCTATAACCTTGACATATAGAAATATAGATGTAACCTAGATAAGTTGCCATTAATGGGGTGTCTGCTGGGCATTATAAAACACTCCAGCACACCTACAACACCCTCAGAGTCTTTGATTGGGCGGGGTAGCTCTCTAGCACCCTTTTCAGGTGCCAAGAAAAAGTTGCTGCACGAGCAGCTAGGATCTCTTGTTGTACCATTGGAACCATTAACCACTTGCCGACCAGCTCACGCAGATTTACTGCGGCAGGTCGGCTCTCCTGCGCGAACTGAAGTACCTGTCTGTGCAAGGACATGATTTTCCCGGGACAATGCCGATTTTGGGACCCTCGTCCCGAACGGAGATCATCCCAATTCGGGATTTTGCCTTTTTTGTCCAGGGAAATTGGGAATGTTTGCTTTTGCAGCAGCTGGCTCCAACAAAATGGACGCCGGCGCCGCCGCTAGATCATTCCCCTTGTGTTCAGTGGAGAGGGGAGGGGGCTCAATCCGTGCAGCCAATGAATCGGCTTCTCTCTTCACAATACTGAAGGCGGGGTTAGCTGCACGGATCACCCCTCCCCTCTCTCCACTGAACACACAGCGCCGGCCGCTCATGGAGTTTCTTCTGCTCTCTCTTGTCTCTCTCAGTTTAAAAGCCAAGGCAGTGATGTAACTGTAATGTACAGGAGGGGGGTAACTATGTACAGGAGGGGGGGTTAACTATGTACAGCCAGGGGGGTTAATTATGTACAGGTGGGGGGGTAACTATGTACAGGTGGGGGTTAACTATGTACAAACTGGGTTGTTAACTATGTACAGGAGGGGTGGTTAACTATGTACAGGAGGGGGGTTAACTATGTACAGGAGGGGGGGTTAACTATGTACAGGGGAGTTACTATGTACAGGTGGGGTAACTATGCACGGGGGGGTTACTATGTACAGGGGGGGTAACTATGCACGGGGGGTAACTATGCACAGAGGGGGTAACTATGCACAGGGGGGAAACTATGCACGGGGGGATACTATGTACGGGGGGTAACAATGCACGGGGGGTTACTATGTACAGGGGGTAACTATGCACAGGGAGGTAACAATGTACAAGGGGGGTAACTAGGGGGAGAAGGGTAACTATGTACAGGGGGAGGGGGTAATTATATACAGGGGGGTAACTATGGCTCTGCCTGGGACACTGATGTAAGGACTGAGGCTGGGAACACTGGTGTAAGGACTGACTCTGCTGGGGGCACCTGATGCAAGGAGGGACTCTGCTGGGGGCACCTGATGCAAGGAGGGACTCTGCTGGGGACACCTGATGTAAGGAGGGACTCCGCTGGGGACACCTGATGTAAGGAGAGACTCAGCTGGGGGCACCTGATGTAAAGAGGGACTCCACCCTTTCTCATTCTCATAAGGAGAGACTCTACTGGGGACACCTGATGTAAAGAGGGACTCTACTGGGGACACCTGATGCAAGTACAGACTCTGCTGGGGGCACCTGATGCAAGGACGGACTCTGCTGGGGGCACCTGATGCAATGACGGACTCTGCTGGGGCACCTGATGCAAGGACGGACTCTGCTGGGGCACCTGATGCAAGGACGGACTCTGCTGGGGGCACCTGATGCAAGGACGGACTCTGCTGGGGGCACCTGATGCAAGCACGGACTCTGCTGGGGGCACCTGATGCAAGGACGGACTCTGCTGGGGCACCTGATGCAAGGACGGACTCTGCTGGGGGCACCTGATGCAAGGACGGACTCTGCTGGTGGCAGGCAACGTGGCAGGTGACACGCTCAGGGATCCCACTGATTTG
This sequence comes from Aquarana catesbeiana, assembly GCF_042186555.1. NCBI lineage: Eukaryota > Metazoa > Chordata > Amphibia > Anura > Ranidae > Aquarana > Aquarana catesbeiana. Next base: position 150,391,741 of record NC_133325.1, read on the forward strand.
GCATTATGGTGAGTTGAATGATTTCATACTATATTACAATATAATAATAGAAATAATGCACTTCAATCATCCTGACACCATAACAACCATGGTGCCAGGATGATTGAAGCGGTAACACCAGGTGTTTGGAATATTTTTATCTGCTGATTGTTAATCTTTCTGGTATACACATATTTCTATTGTGGTGTAGGATCTGGGCCTGCTGTCCATCCATCCCTCTTTCTTTTTTTCCTTCTCTCTCCTTCCTCTCCTATCTCTTTCTTTCTTTTCTCCCTCCATCCCTCGTTCATCTCAGACTCGGACCACACCCCCTTGAGCCACACCCCTTTAAGCCACTCCCACTATTTTGTTTAAACCACACCCATTTTTGACGAATTTTCCTTCTCCTTCTACACCACGCCTTAAAATGAATGCCCCACCCCCTAATTATAATAAGACTCCGCCTACAGACAAGGAAGTGTCCCTATAAATTTTTTTACAATGTTGGCAACTATGCACCTAGCTTCCTTATGACACTCTTCAGTGAGGGAGACAAAAATAATCCTTCTCTAGACCAGCACTCACAAAGTAATGTTCTCCAGCAGATTACTTTAGCAATCTTCTCCAGGCCCTCAGCCTGGCACCAGCTGAGGTCCAAACTGCAATTCCTGTTTTACAATGGCTGCCACCCGGGGGGGGGGGACACTCCTAGCAGAGGAAAGAACACCCTGGAAAGGTCTCCCATATATTTATCACCTTCCTCAGCCACCTTCTGGGTACCCCCTCCCAGGGACTGACCAAGGTCTGATAAATATCCATAACTGAGTGATTGACCCTCCCTGCTCAGTTTTCTGGAAGCTCTTCCCATAAACAGGCAGGAGCAATCAATCACCCAGCCTGAGTAACTAAATTCTGTGTTACTTACTACTAACCCCAGCCTTTAAAGCCCCCTTTCATACCTGACAAAGTCCACGGTTGCACAGTCCAGTCAAGAAAAATTTCTAATCTAAAATATGCATCCTTAATAATACTTTGAAAATGTACCATATGCATAATATAACCTTGAAAAGTCTACAAGGCTCAGCACCTGGTATCATTTTTTACTGAATTGCCTTCAATTATAGACATGCAGACAAGTGTGCTCTAGCTCTAAGTGCCAGCTTCTCTACCTCTCAGAGAGAGAGAGAATAATGTATTAAACAGCACTGAACAAAGTTTAAGGTACTGACTGCAATGGATTGTATAAAATTATGATTAAACATAAATGAAATGCACTTTCACATTTGGATTTCCACACGCCTGCTTAAAGTCTATCTCTAGGCAGATTTTTTTTTTTAGTTTTGGAGTTCTGGATAGATTGGGGAAGAGTTAGACCCTTTGTAATGTTTTTATAGCTGTCTGTATTCCCACTGGGGAGATTTGTCCCTCTATTTCTAAACAAATGGGGGGAGGGATCCAACACTTTAGCGTTGTCCCCAGACCAAGAGGTGAAGGAAGATCTTACAATTCTGATACCTGTTCTAATGACAACTGTCTAAGGCTAGCAATACAGTATACAATTTTCCTCTAGAGTTACCAAAAAAACATATAATATGAGGTCATACCTAAACACTTTCACTTTTTATACAGTCTAGCAGGCCCTTGCACTACAGTACATAGTTGAAGATAAATCTAAAGGATCAACAAGAAAATTGTATAATGAATGGCCAGCTTAAAGCGCAGTTCCACCCAAAAGTGGAGCTTCCGCTCGTTGTACTCCTCCCCCCCTCCAGTGCCACATTTGGCACCTTTTTTTTTGGGGGGGGGAGGGGACAGGATACCTGCCTAATACAGGTATCCTGTTCCCACTTCCGGGAGCCTAAGGCCGCGGGTATTGACGTCACCGCCTGGGCTCCCTCCTCCTCCCTCCCCAGCCACCGGGCCGGTAGGAGAGAGGAGCAGAGCCTCGCGAATGCGCAGTGGGGTTCCCAGCAGGAAGCCGTAAGGCTTCACTGCTGGGTTCCCTTACTCACAATGGCGGCGGCAGCACCCGACAGCTGATGGAAACATCAGCTGTGGTGCTGACATCGCTGGACTCCAGGACAGTTAAGTGTCCTATTATTAAAATATAAATAAGTGAAATACTGCGCCAACCTTAAGAAGTGAGCCGCCAACACAACAATATGACTGATTGTGGTTAGAGTGAAAGTATAAAGTGTGGCGCTAGAAAGTTATAAGATATGGGACTATCAAAGAGAGGTATCACTCATCAAGAATGATATATATAGACAAAAGTGTGTTTCCAAGCATGACTGTATACAGAAAATAAATATAATAAAATGATATTGGAAAGTACCCAACATCAGTGTCATATGATGTGAGTGCACACACTAAAAGGCTATAGGGTATCCCAGTGCTAAGCTGTTTGTCAAAAAACACTATGGGTTCAAAGGTCAAAAAACTGTAAAGGAAAATGAAAAGTAGTGATAAAAAATGAAAAAAACATCGGTATAATGTGATGTGAGTATACACACTATGCAATGTCACAAATGGTAATAAAATGTGGCAGAAAACATTGTAAATGCAATAGTTTGAACAATTGAGCAATATAGCATATAAAGAGATCCAAAGAGGGATCTTATGAGATATATGAGTCCAAGGAATTGCAGATAATTTCAGCAAATGTTAAACAGTCTCTAGGGAGGATATGTTCGGTGGTAAAGATGCACCCAAGAGTGCCGTCACCATCGAAGGGACACAGGGAGACAGGAGATGTCCTTACCGGAAGAGGTGGACCCAACACACCATACGGTGATGGATCAGTCAGACATATTCAGAACATCCAAAACCGAACTCTCAAAGAAGCTGCACGGCAACCGCTTTGGTGGGTGGGTGACCATCAAGAACTCCAGGTGTAAGGATGGGTTGGAGATAGCAGCATCCACCACGATAAATGTCGACTAGCTTCCAGATTCAGACAAAGGATATTACACACATGAAAGGGAAAACAAGAGTCTCCAGATAGTGTGAATCCGTGCAGGATTTGTTGGTAGCAATGTGAAAAGTATATACCGGTAAATCGGATATCCAAATAATCTATGTTCAAATAAGAGCAATCATACAGGTAGATAAAAAGAGAGTGCAGTAAAGAGTGGCCAGGGCCGGCGTATTAACCCTGCGCGTTTCGTCTAAACAGACTTCAACTGGGGTACCCTAGTGTTTACTTGTTGAGATGTTTTTCTTAAAGTGAGACTAAACAATATCCTTATTCTTCATAAATAACCCATACACAACCACTGCTTGATGGCCCTGTAATCCACTTTTTATAAAATGATTTCCTAATAATCCCAAACACCAAATGCTGCTAAACTCTGCAAAACTCACCTAAACTGGTTTGAAATAATGCAGCTTTGGTGAGTTTTTAACGCTGACTTTCTCCTGTCAGGAGAAACAGCGCTTACAATAAACCAGTGTGCATGAAACCTATAGTTAACTTGGTAACTGGTCTCCTTGATCTACCTGTTTCCAAGCTCACAGAAATTCAGAGAAGTTCCCAACTCCGCCCATCTGAAAACATAGAGGGGCAAATTTTAGTGAGTGGCCACGTGTCTTATTAAACTCCCTTCCGCAATAAAGTTTTATCCCTATTGTGGGGTCACCAGTATGGTATTTGTAAGTTGAAATCATATCCCCTCTTAAGCGTCTGTTCTCCAGAGAGAATAAGTTCAGTGCTCGCAACCTTTCTTCATAACTAATATCCTCCAGACCCTTTATTAGCTTTGTTGCCCTTCTTTGTACTCGCTCCATTTCAAGTACATCCCCTTTTTAATGCATGCCAATATTCTGTTTGCTTTGTTAGCAGCAGCTTGGCATTGCATGCCATTGCTTAGCCTATCGTCTACTAGGACCCCAGGTCCTTTTCCATCCTAGATTCCCCCAGAGGTTCACCAAGGATTGTTGGTCCTGGAACCTTTGGCATTACCCATGTGGGCCAGAAGCTCTGAGTGCGTTCAGGCCGTCGCTCCCGCAGAAGTCCGTCTAGTTGGATAGGGACTTGGATGAGATTCTCTAATGACGCAGGAGCCTCGATCCTAGCTATCTCATCTTTGAAAGTCTCAGATAAGCCTTATCGGAACTGGTATTTCAGGGCGGCATCATTCCACCCGGTATCAAATGACCACTTGCAAAACTCCACAATATAATCCTCCACCGGTCGTCTGCCTTGTACTAGACTATGAAGGGCAGACTCTGCGGTAGCAGTCCGCTGTGGATCATGATATAGGGTAGCCAGAGCTTCAAAGAAGGTGGCAACTGAATCCAGTACTAAGTTCTTTTGCTCAAGGAGGTTATGAGCCCAGGACTGTGGCTCATCTGATAAGAGTGAGATAATGAAACCCACCTTGACGTCTCAATCGAAAAAGTCCTTGGTTGCAGGGCAAAGTAAAGTTCACAAGCATATTTGAAGGCCCTGAATTTCCGTTGGTCACCTGAAAAGCGCTCAGGAGTGGGGACTCTGGGCTCCGGAGGGGGTAATCCCACAGCAGGTGTGGTTGTAGCAGGAGAACTGGCCATTGGAGCAGAGACAGTGGAGCTAGTAGCTTGGTTAGGATCCACAGGAGTCATGAAGGTAGTGAGGGAGTGAAGGCGTCCTTCCAGCTGAAAGTAACTATCTTGTAAGCTCTGGACTGCTTGTGTATGAGCCGTCATCTGTTGACATAGGGCCTCCGGAAGCACCTCTCTCGGCCTCAGACATTTTGGCTGGTTGATACTATCACGTACCTGGTCCTAGAATCCAATGGAGAGAGAGAGGGTTCTCTTGCAACTAAGTTCCAGACCCCCCTGAGGGTGGAAACAGGAGAGGTCAGGCTCAAAGTAGCACGGGTCGCCTGCTGGACTGTATGCAGGAGGTTCCAGAGTACAGCTGTGTGCTGGCGTAGAATCAGCAGACAGGTGGCGCCCATGAGGTGTTGCAGGATTCCAATAATGCTGAGACTGGAGCGTGGTCAGAAGGAAGCCTAGGTCATGAGCCGGGTGGATAGAAGAGCAGACGTGGTCGGGTGGATAGCCAGGATCGAACACAGGAAGCAAACAGGAGACAGGTCAAGGACAAGCTGGGTCGGTAACAGGAGACACAGGAACAGGAATGTCACAGAGATAACACACTGGAGGAGCCGAAGATCAACCAGCAACTAAAGCCACTAGCAGACTTCCTTATATAACCCCATGTGACCTGCTGGAAGAGATGTTGGGTCCTAAAGTCCTTCTCCTGCCATAAGTTCTGGTAGAGATGCTGCGTCCTAAAGTCCTTCTTCTGCCATAAATGCTGGTAGAGATGCTGGGTCCTAGAGCCCTTTTCTTGCTGTTGGTTCCCTGACACAGCATCAATTCTTCAATTCTTTTAGGTACACTTGCATATAGTTTTTGAAGGAACTCGGCAGGTAGGTTGTTCCAAACATCTTGGAGAACTAACCCACGGATCTTCTGTGGATGTAGGCTGCCTCAAATCCTTCTGTCTCTTCATGTAATCCCAGACAGACTCCATGATGTTGAGATCAGGGCTTTTATGGAGGCCAAACCATCACTTCCAGGACTCCTTGTTCTGCTTTACACTGAAGATAGTTCTTAATGACATTGGTTGTATGTTTGGGTTCGTTATCCTGTTGTAGAATAAATTTGGGGCCAATCACACGCCTCCCTGATGGTATGGCATGATGGATAAGTATCTGCCTGTATTTCTCAAACCAAATGTGCTTTCTAGCACAGTGACCACCAATACTAAGATAGAGAGTAAGGGCCCTTTCACACGGACATGTCCGTGTACGGGCTCCGCTTTGCTCAGCAGGGATCGCTTCGTTGATCCCCGCTGAGCAGGCAGGTGACAGGTCGGTCTCTGCACACTGTGCAGAGACCGACCTGTCAGAGCGCCGCTCTCCTCTATGGTTGATCGGATGGAAAAAAGGGTTTCCATCTGACACACTTTAGCGGATCGGAGCGGGTCGGAGGTCAGCGGACATGTCACCGCTGACATCCGTCACTCCATAGACCTGTATGGAGCGTCCGTTCAGGTCCGCCTAAAAAAGTGACAGGTGGACCTGAACGGTCCGCCCGTGTGAAAGGGGCCTAAAGGAAAATAACAAAGTTACAGGCAGCAATATTTACCTGGTGGTTATAACCCTTCCACACACTATCTGAAATAAAAAATAATAATAATATGGTGATCTTCAGCCATCACCTGGCCTGCACTGGGTATCCTTTTCTGTAAAAATCCTGTTCAGGAATATAAACTAGACATTCAAATTTCCCCACATGTTCAAAAGCAACAAATTATTCTGATTGTTTAATATTTCTTCTAACTTACATATTAGTTGCCCTTTCAGCTTTGAAAACTGAAATACATTTTATGACAGCTGCCAGTGTTATGGTCGCCTTTCTAGCCAGCAGAACCATGTAGTATTTCCCATGGTCCCTAATGGAAATGACACCTTTCTGCAAGCTGCAGCTCCAGGACCAGGTCACACGCTGAAGGTAAGTACAGGGGGTAAAGTTAGCATTGAGAGGGGACGGTGTCAGTTAAGATTAGGTTATCTGAAAGTACAGTTACCCTTTAAACAACAGCCACTAAATTCCTTTGCTAGTTTTAACTTAGAATGTTTTTCTTTGAGGTGCATTCAAATGTTCATTTGAGGTAGACTGAATGACTTTTTTTTAAATCACCTCCAGGAAGAAAAGCTCCAAACTCCAGAGCTTCCTGAATTCTGATTTCGACTCTTCTCCAACATTCAAGTATATATTTAAAATTGACCTGGTCCAATCTAACTTCCAGCCTTGCAGTTGGCTGCAAAGCACCAGAGGCCTGCCAATCTTAGTATCAGACTTATTTTTGTTGTCTACTGCTTGGCATGAAAAGTATTGGCAAAACTAAACACTTCCTAGAAAGCAGCGTCACCAGATTACTTCACTATTTTATACTACTATTGGCTGATTGACATGCTGCAGCTGTGTAGCTGTATTCTTCACTAACGTATACATTGCCCAATGAACTAATACAGGCTTGACTTTGGTGAATTAAAAAAGATCTATAGGACATTCTACACTTTTACATTCCTTCACAATTCATGAAATAAATATTCAGTTTGGCTAAAGTCGATCTAGGTTGCCAGGCCAGTTGGTTGATTTTGGCTTACAATGCAAGTGCCTGCACTGTGAGCTGATTGTGGATGGGAAGGTACAGTATTTAGATGAGCTTATAGAAGGTAGGATGTTTAGGGTGATCTCACCGGTGTGTCAATATTCACATGTATCCCAAAAAAAGCTGTCAGGAGACAGACAGAGCAGGAGCTGCACACTTACAGATTACTGACCTCTTAAAAGTGCTGTTCCCCTCCAAATGCAATGAAGCCATTAAACAGAGCAGGGTGAGTGGATCCCAAGAGCATATACAATACTTTGCATGTCTTTCGGCAGGCAAATTAATTCCATGTTGAACATCATTGCCTCTTTTGGTAACAGTACCCCATATCTCTGGTTCCAAAGTAGCTGTGCAAATAACCATGGATCTTATATTTATTGCTCTCTACGTCCCTGGCTATATTGGTGATTGTACCCATATCTCAGTGGTAATATACTAATACCCCTGACTGTAGCTACTGTATATGGGTAATTGTGCTACTGTCCCTGGCTATAGTGGTATCTCTGTCCATATTCCTGGCTCTATTGATAACTCTGCCCCTATCACTTGCTCTAATAATAGCTCTGCCCATATCACTGGTTCTAATAATAACTCTGCCTATATCCCTGTCTCTAATGGTAACTCTGCCCATATCTGTGACTCTAGTTGTCATTTTACTCATATCCCTGGCTCCAGTGGTAACTCTGCCCATAAACCTGTCTCTAGTGGTAATCCTGCCTATATCCTTGCCTCTAATGGTAACTCTGCCCATATCTGTGGCTCTAGTTGTAAGTCCACCCATATCCCTGGTTCCAGTGGTAACTCTGCCCATAAACCTGCCTCTAGTGGTAATCCTGCCCATATCCCTGTCTCTAACTGTAACTCTGCCCATATTTCTGGCTTTAGTGTACCCTTCAGTGGACCTAAATCAAATCTGGGCTTAGTGCTTACACTTACCGTTCCCTGCTCCTGCACTAAAGAAAGTCAAGTGTGCTCTAGGCATGCACAGTAAAGTCAATGAAATGAGAAAGACACAATAACAAAGCCCTAGTCATAATGAATCACAAGACATGTCATGAAACTATAACCTCACATGTGACCATGAGACTTAACAGCCACGTATGAAAAATGAACAATGGTCTCACCTCAAGTGTACTGCAGTTATGCTTAAGTCAGTGGAATTTGGGAGAAATGCCAAGGTGGGTTTAATGGTATTCGGCATTAATGGGCACCCTTCTGGACCATTTTTAGTGACAGATCTGACAGTATATGACCAGCCCAGGTATTGTACACTGTACTGATTAAGGTTAGAAAAAAACTTTTCTACTTCAAAAAAACCTTTGTTGGGCTAAGTTAGAGTGGAACTCAAGCTCAGACCTTTCTTTTTAGTTTATGAGAAGAAACAATTAGAACCTCCATAATGTTTTTGTTGCACCCCCTTGACCACCAGGGGCAGGTGGAGTACCCCCAGTGTCAATGAGAACTGACATTCACCTAAGAGCTAGATCCATGGCTAGTGTTGGGGGTTCTGTAAAGAATTGGGCATCAGTCTCTTTAGATGAAATAAATAAATAATAGCGCAGTGCTCAATGCTATGTGTATATATGGAAAATGAAATGCATAGTAGAACAAACAATTAAATAAACAAAATGGCAATTGAGCCAGTGAGAAAAGTCAAAACATGAAGTCCATCACCCAAAAATGGATGAAATAAATAATTAAAAAAACATGCTATAGTCAATAAAACTCAACCCATAGATGCATGATCATTCAAAATTGTCCACCATGTAAAAGGAGTCCCTGAGGTAGAAGAAAAGAAACCCGTATGAGGGCACAGTAGAATTAAAACTTCCCCTTGAGTTGTGCGGTCCACCACCATATAATGTCTCTAATTTACAAGCCGACCTCAATGCACTGTCTAATTGGGCGACTATGTGGCAGATGAGGTTTAATGTTGAGAAATGTAAAGTAATGCACTTGGGGGCTAAGAATATGCATGCATCATACATACTAGGGGGAATCTGTGGTGGAAAAGGATCTGGGGGTTTTGGTAGATCATACGCTCAATAATAGCATGCCATGCCAAGCTGCGGTTTCCAAAGCGAGCAAAGTCCTTTCTTGTATTAAGAGAGGTATGGACTCCAGAGAGAGAGATATAATTTTGCCCCTGTTCAAATCATTAGTAAGACCTCATCTTGAATATGCAGTTCAGTTTTGGGCACCAGTTCTCAAAAGGATATCGGGGAACTGGAGAAAGTGCAGAGAAGGGCAACCAAACTGATAAGAGGCATGGAGGAGCTCAGCAATGAGGAAAGATTAGAGGAACTGAATTTATTCACTGTTGAGAAGAGGAGAATAAGGGGGGATATCATCAACATGTTCAAATATATAAGGGGTCCATATTGTGAACTTGGTGTTGAGTTATTCTCTTTACTGTCAACCCAGAGGACACGGGGGCAATCTTTAACTCTAGAGGAAAAGAGATTTCATCTCCAAATATGCAAAGGTTTCTTCACAGTAAGAGCTTTGAAAACGTGGAATAGATTCCCTCCAGGGGTGGTTCTGGCCAGCTCAGTAGATTGCTTTAAGAAAGGCCTGGATACTTTCCTAAATGTACATAATATAACTGGATATTAACATTTATAGGTAAAGTTGATCCACGGAAAATCCGATTGCCTCTTGGGGGATCAGGAAGGAATTTTTCCCCCTGCTGTAGCAAATTGGAGCATACTCTGCTGGGGTTTTTTGCCTTCCTCTGGATCAACTGAGGGTATAAAATTGGGTATATTGGATTGTAAGATATTTTTTATTTGATTTATTTATTGTTTTAAAGGTTGAACTGGATTAACTTGTGTCTTTTTTCAACCTGACTATAATGAAATTGGCATGCTTACCAGAGGATGTGGACTCACATACAGATAAGTATTGAGTCAAGCGAGCATTCATGAGGTAATACCTCAACAATAACCAGCTGTATCGGATGGATGGATGGCATGGAAATCAACCCGTCACAGTTTGAATGGAGAGGTTCCACTTGAAGTAGACAGACTCCGAATGTGCTACAGACATCAATGTGGAAGGCCGCTCTCAGATAAACAGCAATGATTCTCCTGCAGTGCCTTCTGTTTTGTGGATCAGAACTCTGTTTGAGACACCTGTAGATGAAGAGTGTCACCCTATTTATTAAATAGTTACATAGTTGGTAAGTTTGAAAAAAGACACAAGTCCATCAAGTCCAACCTGTGTGTGTGTGCGCTTTTATGTCAATATTACATTGTATATCCCTGTATGTTGTGGTCGTTTAGACAACGTTGTCTATTTTTAATATGATCTTGGTGTTGGTGGTGGGTACCTGGTCTTGGCCCCTTTTGTATTAAATATATTTTTCTAATAATATGTATCCCTTATTAAGCAGCATGGTCCGCCTGTGTCTCTTCTCAGTGGGACCCTTTCCCCTGAAAAAAATTTTTCTCTCTGTGGTCGTTTAGGTGCCTATCTAATAGTTTTTTAAAATTATCTATGCTCCCTGCTGAAACCACAGCTTGTGGAAGAGAATTCCACATTCTCACTGTAAAGAACCCTCTACGCTGTTTCCTGTTAAATCGTTTTTCCTCTAATTTTAGTGAATGGCCGAGAGTCTTTTTAAATGCCCTTTTGTGGAAACGTTTTATCCCTGTTGTGGTGTCACCAGTATGGTATTTGTACATTGAAATCATATCCATGCTCAAGCCTCTCTTCTCCAGAGAGAATTAGTTCAGTGCTTGTAATCTTTCCTCATAACTAAGATCCTCCAGTCCCTTTACTAGCTTTGTTGCCCTTCTCTGTACTCTCCCCATTTCCAGCACATCCTTCCTGAGGACTGGAGCCCAGAATTGGACGGCATACTCCATGTGCGGCCAGACCCACTTGTAGAGTGGGAGAATTATTGTTTTATCTCTGGAGTTAATTCCCTTTTTAATGCATACCAATATTCTAATGGCTTTGCTTGCAGCAGCTTGGCATTGCATGCTATTGCTGAGCCTGTCATCTACTAGGACCCCCAGGTCCTTTTCCATCCTAGATTCCCCCATAGGTACTCCTCCTAGTGAATAGATTGCATTCTTGTTTTTGCCACCTAAGTGCATTATTTTACATTTTTCCACATTAAACCTCATTTCCCATGTAGTTGCCCACCCTATTAATTTGTTCAGATCTTCTTGCAAGGTTTCCACATCCTGCGGAGAAATGATTGGCCTGATTAGCTTAGTATTGTCTGCAAATACTGAGATTGAGCTGTTTATTCCATCCTCCAGGTCATTTATGAATAAATTAAATAGGGTTGGTCCCAGGACAGAACCCTGAGGGACCCCACTTTCCACATTGGACCATTCTGAGTACTCCCCATTTATCACTACCTTCTGAACTCGCGCCTGTAGCCAGTTTTCAATCCAGGTACTCACCCTTAGGTCCATGCCAACAGACCTTAGCTTGTATAGTAAACGTTTGTGGGGAACTGTATCAAATGCCTTTGTAAAATCCAGATACACTACATCTACGGGCCTTCCTTCATCTAGATGGTAGCTCACCTCCTCTTAGAAGATCAGTAGATTTGTTTGGCAAGGATGATTTTTCATGAATCCAAGCTGATTACTGCTAATGATACAGTTTTCATTACTAAAATCTTGTATGTAGTCCCTTATCATCCCTTCAAAGAGCTTGCATACTATTGATATTAGGCTATTTGGTCTGTAGTCCCCAGGGATATATCTTGGTCCTTTTTTAAAGATTGGTGCTACATTGGCTTTTCATCCTTGCCACCATTCCAAACTGTGATAGGAGGTCCGTCTCCCCCTCCTCCCTCAGGCTGGCATTACTTCCTCCTTGGTTCCTCCCTTTGTAACTCTACAGATAAGGATTCCACCTCTTCCCTTGCTCCCAGGGCTAGACTGGGACAAGAATTTGGCCCTGGACTTCATCCAGACCAGCCCACTTTAATTTTGCAAACATGCACAAAAACAGTATATAAACTATACGCAATTGCGTAAAAAAAAAAACATAAGTAAAAACATTCCACTGTAAGTATAAACGTCTTTTTGTATGAAAATGTGTTAACTGAAAATAAACTCCTCACTCACCTCTTTTATTATTTCACTTATTCTCCTCTGTATTTTTCTTCTCCTTCTCACATCACTGCATGAAGTGGGAGGGCTAATGTGAGGCTGAGCCGGGTTGCGCACTATGAAGTGAGGTGATGGGCAGTGCGGATAACAGGTCTCTCCCATGCTGGCCGGCCAACCCCAGTGACACCAGGCCTTGGAGGTGTACATTATATTCTCTGAGCATGGTTTTTACCTTCCCTTTTAATCTCACTTTAGATGAAATAAAGAGTAGTTTTATTACAGTCCATGGGAGAGAAGGTTAAAGTCATATATGCTCCAAACTTTAAGCAGAACTCTGCTCCTTCACATGTTATTGGAGAGAGCAAATAGCCTGGCTGGGCTTAAGGGAAAATGATCAAGAACAAACTATGAACTGGCATTAGCTGACTTGTGGGCAGAGCCAGGAGTTTGGTATTCAGAGAGAAGAAAATGCCCATGGAGAATAGGGATTGCAGTAACATGTGTAGCACTAACTCTCGGTGGAGCTGCTGGTTTAAGCGGGCTTGTTACCTTCACTCTCCTTCCCTCTGTTTTACTGGCACTGGGTCTAGGGTTCCGTTGAGTCCACCTCTGGACGACACACGCACCAACAGAATACGTTTTCAATGCTTTATTAAACGATTTACTAAGGAAGTAGCAGGAAAGAGGCAGAAGGGAAACTGCAGAAGAAACTCAAACAACTTCTTGTAAGGTTCTTGACAAATGTCCTGGTAGGATTTGGATATTACAATAGAATGCGCTCCCCTCGTGGGACACACTCTTTGGATAGGCCTCTCTCACTTGCCAGCAGCCAGTACGTAGCACGAACAAAAGTCTCTGCCACAGACTTGTTTGGGATAAACCTGTATGTTCCTCTGCCACAGGATGTATCAGTTTTCTGCAATGAACTTCAGTCACAGTGCTTGAACCTTTAAGCCAACCCGGCAACACTATGCTGTATAGTTACTTTTAGGATACGTCCTCCAACCGAGTCACCAGGCCCCTCTCCAGACCAGCACGCTGTGTGATCCTTCCATGACGGGTCCTCCCCTGGGATCTCCTCGGTTGTCCAGCTTCTTCCCTTCTGGATAGACAGCTCAGGACCATTCCTCGGCTGCTGCGGTAGGCCCCAGACATGCTTCTGGGCCTACCCCTGCGCCGCAGTGGTGTGGGCCTCCGGAACAGAGGACCACGAGATTGCTCTCTAACGCATACCTGTCGGCCAGGAGGGCCAGCAGGTGGCTGTAAAACGAACCCCACAATATGGCGTCTGTCCCATAAATACCCTTGCCCAGAATTCAACTCAGAGGACCACCTCCACCGAATTGTCTCCGGGACAGAAAAGTATCCATACGCTTCGACACGTTACCTTTCCAACACTGACCAGTAATAACAGCGACACCCACCGGTCAGTCTGGAAACACACACAACGTCAGCCAAGCTGGAACAGAGGCAAACTTAACCTATTTAACGAACAAGTTACTAAATTTACCTAACATATGGTAGATCGCAAATCTACCAGCACTACATACTCCCCCCACTACAGTAGACGTTGTCCCCAACGTCTGTCCAAAAACAGTAACAGTAACTCCCAAGCCTGGGAGTAAGTATTTGAGTTTCTTATAACTTGGATAGACAAAGAGAGAGGAAAAGACAGTGGAAAGACACTATGAGACTTACATCTATAAAACATTATGTTCACATCCGCAAACAAAACCATCCTACGATTGTGCATAACCTCACTATCTATCTTAGCTGAAAAGCCTCCCAGCTTGATAGGAGATCCTATAATTCCTGAAAAGGAAAACTTATTAAACACACACGCATATATATATACTGTACAATATTAGGAGCAAAGCCTCATTTTTAGAGAAAATGAGCCTCTCTTCCTTTTATCCATATCAGAATAAACTTAAGGAGTCCATCCCTGTACTATGTTCTCTTCAAATAAAAGAAAAAAATTAAATCCGGCTAGCAAAAAGAAGTCCTTGGATTTAAAACACTGAGCAGAATATGTAAATCTTGACCATGCAGATTTCTTTACACTGCCACTAACTAGCTAACTACTTGCAAAGTTCTTTTGTCCAGAATTACCAATAAAACTGGGGATCTGGCAATGTCAGTGGTTTTCCCGTTTTATCCACAGTGCTAATGAAATAGACAACATCATCTTTTCTGGGCCTGCAGATAACCACTGTGTCAGCATAGATGTGCCGACCGAAGTTCCAGTGCATGAGACATCCACTAAAACGTTCATTCATCTTAGCAGAACATCTAGTATTTCGGAAAGGCTTAGGCACAGACAAATAGTCCCAAACAGCTTCACTGTACCAAAGTTCCCGATTAGTTTCAATCACCTGCATTATATCCTGGGGCACATAGGGGAACTCCAAACCATACTCGGCAGCGACACGCTTGCTCAACATCCTCTGCAAACGTGCAAGTTTGGGCAAAGATCTGTCTCACCCCATACCAGGCGGCACACAAGAATCCAATGACTTGCTCACCATAGACCCAGCCGGTGTCTGTAGTGAACTAGCAACTTTTGGCAAAGTCCCGGTAACAGTACTGTGTGGCTCCACACAAGGTGACATCTTCCCAGAACTCAGGGCTGTCCATTCAGGGAAAGTCATAGCAGAGGCAACATCTTCACCTTGTGACCATAACAGCACTTGTGACATAGTCTCAAATAGGTCATCATCCCCGGAAAGATCCGACATGGATTCTAATTCCGAGTCTCCCAACTCTTCTGCTGGTAGATATTTACTTACAGTCCCAGATACATTCCCCATCAGTGGCTTACCCGTTCCTGACGTGGACTCTGGTAGCTCCGGTTCAGGTAACCTCTGGGGTAGGCCTCGACCACGGCCGCGGGAAGCCTTCACATATCCTACCTTCTTTTGAGTAGGTACAACAGGAGTAGGTGTAGTGGATGCAGAAATCAAAGTAATGTCCCACCGATGAGATGACAGCAGTGTCTCTTTCCGGAACATTATCAGCAACAACAGGCAAAGTGGTGGCCTGTCGTTCTCTCTCCGTAGCGGTAGCAGCTTCCACTGCGGCGATACCCGTTGCCCAATCCATCCGATAAGCACGAGGCGATGTGGCAGGTTGCTCCACCACAAACAAGCACTCTCCACATTGCGGACATCGGCCAAATGGACAGAGATGTACGGCCAATCCTTCACATCGGTGGCAGATCATACCCAGTCCCTCAACATCTCCTGAGGTGTACAGGACAAACCTCCCCTGCCGCTTCAAACGAACTCCAGTATCTGTAAGCAGAGTTCCAGATAGCACAGTATTCATCACGGTGCTTGCAGGGAACATTCTCGGTCCCATGATTGGCTGCATCGCCAGAAAAGACATGGCCACACTCTGATCTTCTCAGCACGATCACGAGGCCTTTCCTCTCCTCTGGCGCCAAACATACAAGTAGGGTAGGCTCCTCCCACTTGTTCTTCTGGTCACGTAGCTCCCGGGCCTTCACTGGCGCCCGCCGTCTACGCATTCGGAAATAAAGTCCTGCAGTTTAACCTTTTCTCTTCCTGAAGTTTTTTTTAAAAGTCCAGCCCTCCTCTGTAGCTCTAAACAAGTTACCTGTAAAAATGTTTAGAGCGTTGCCTATGGAGACTTTTAAGTACAGTAGTTAGTAGTAGGTATCTGTTTACACGGCATAACATCATCTTTTACTTTATGCAAAAAAAATGGGGTAACTATTGTGTTTTACTTTTACTTTTTTTAATTCTTTAAAGTGCATTTTTGAAAAAAAAACTGTTTGAAAGACCGCTCCGCAAATACAGTGGGACATAAAATATTGGACTGATTACTATTTTATTCTCTAGGGTCTCTGCTAAAAAAATATATAATGTTTGGGGGCTTCAAGTCATTTTCTAGCAAAAAGTACTAATTTAAACAAATTTAAACAAAAATTTCCTAAAAAGGTCTGGTCAGCAACTGGTTAATATTTAAGTCTGTTTGCCATGATACACATCATTGTGTTTCCCAGCCAACTTTTAAAGATGCGCATTTTACATTAATTCATTTTTTAGAAGTGTTCAACTGCTATTGTCCCTTTCCAACGTACAGTAAAACCTTGGATTGCGAGTTACTTGGTCTGCGAGTGTTTTTACAAGACGAGCAAAATTTAAAAGAAAAATGTTAACTTGATAAATGAGTGATATCTTGCAATACGAAATAGCAACTATTCGTAATAGAAGCCTGTGGTCACACCGGGTATGATTTAAAGTAATGCAATTTAAAGCCCGACTTCAACCACTACTTCAGTGAGATTTATAACAATTTGATATGTATTTAACTTCTTTCAGACTCGAGAAGGAGAGGCGCCTCTAAGTGTAGCACTATGATTACATTTAATGAAGGTACAATACTTAACAACTTACATGGTTGATGATTAAAACAGGAACATCTAAGTATGCAAGCATCCGGGGTAAACTGTCCACATACAGACCATCCTCTGCAATCGTGACCGGGAAGACTACCCTGCGGTAGAGCGATCTGAAAGCGAGGCTTGAAGCGCTTGTGGAGCGCAGCGTGGAAGGGATAACGTTGGTGGCGGTGCAGAGGGCAGTCTATGCCTGCATACTTAGATGGGTCTTTTTTAATCATCAACCACGTGAGTTGCTAAATCTTGTACTTTCATTAAATGTAACCATATTACTACACTTAGAGGTGCCTCTGTTCTCTTTTATACTCTATAGCTCCTGCTGGATTCTGCTTTATGCATTCCCTATTGACACTTTTTTCTTTTTTGTGGAACGAATCATCTGAGTTTCTGTCACGGAACGTCCCTCACTCCACTTGAGTGCTTCCGTCAGTATACCGCTTCCTAAGTTCTGGAACACGAGTCCAATGGATCTGGCTATAGGGACCCCCAAGAACTAGACAACACCAGTCTTGGAGTTCATCAGGACTAACTCTTTATTTGAGATCTCACACAAATTTATACAGCAGGCTGACTCAAAGCTAACCTAATTAACATGAGCTAATTTACTAAAAAATTTACCCAGACCAGATGACTCAGAGACATGACCTGTAGGACACAGACTTGTGGGCACCGAGCTTCACACAGTAGTATAAACACAATAGCAGGAGCTAATTACAATTAACAATACAAACAACAATCTCCCCCCCTCCTCAGCCTAGTCATCAACAGTTCGTCTCCTAGCCAGTCCTGGAGGCAAATGTGATCAGCTCACTCAATTAACAGGTTGAGTTCAGAATCAAACAAACCAATAATAGTCTCGACATACATCCTGGGAGATATTGTGGACAAATATTACTGTCCCATTTTAAGTAGTCCAAGATATATTTTCTCACTCACCCTGTGTTAGGATAGCACAGGGTGACTTAGACATAAGAGGTATATGGGGAGCTGAAACAAGGACATCCCCTACTTTCCAAGGGATTCTAAATTCCACGGGCCCTCCCGTCACATCTCTCCCCTTTCGGCAGAAGACTAACACAGGAGGAGACCCCAGACAGGTTGACTCCAAAGTTAGTAAGTAGTTCCAGTCCTCTAATGCCTGTACCCACACCACAGTACCCCAAATAAATTGTTCCAAACAAAGCATTACTCACCCAGCCAACCTCTGCCTCTCTCAGAGAACATATCTGCCGCTGGGGAGAGGCCTGGACTGGCCCTTCTCCCTGAAGTCCTTTCTGCCGTTGGAGAGAAGACAGGGTGACTGGGCTCACTCTGTCATGCTCTTGGGGATCTGGGCCAACTGCCCAGCATCCCTGGGGTATACAGGTGGGGACTGAAGTCCCATCCACCTTCACAGGAAATCCATCCTCTGTTAGTTGAGGGCAGAGTCCAGCAGTCCTTGGCCCTGTTGCCAGCCCTTCTGCTGGAAACCCCACACCATCTGCTCCGGTTAACTGTTGGGGAGGGAGGCCGACTGCCCCGCCTCCCTGGATCTCTGTAGTTGTTGCCGGTGCTGGGCAGAGGTTGGTAACACTCTGCCCTGTTGCCAGCACTTCTGCTGGGGACTCCGCATCCTCCGCTCCGGCTAACCGTTGGGGCAGGAGGCTGGCTTCCTCCACTCCCAAACTGTGTAGCTGCCATTGGGGAGGTGAGCCAGCTGCTTCCTTTTCCATTCCCTCATCTGGTTGCTTGGACGACATGTCTATGGTACTGTCTCCCAGGTGCACGGATCTTTGCTGGGGAGGGAAGGCCGCTTCCTCCACCCTGGCCAACTGTTGGGGAGGGACAACACACACCTCCTCTCCCTTCTTCCCCTGTATCTGCTGCTGGAAAGTGATTGCCACCTTCTCACCCTGGGCCTCCGAAACTGCCACAGGTGTGGGGTAGAGGTCTTGGACCCTCTGTCCAGTTGCCAGCACTTCTTTGCTAGGTGGTTCCTCCTCTACAGAAACGTCTATTAAATCCCCAGTCTCTGGAATTGCTAAAAGTGTGGGGCAGAGTTCTTGGACCCTCTGTTCAGTTACCAGATCTTCAGCTGGAGAAGTTTGTTGTAACTCCACAGATACTGCTGTTGGTGCTGGGCAGAGCACAGTGAAGTTTGGCCCTAATACCAGCTCTTCTGCTGGAGGCTCATCAGGTTGTTCTTCCTCAGCAGAAAAGTCTATTAAATCCCCTATCTCTATAACTGGTGTCTGGGGATAGAGGTTCGCCATCTCCTGTCCATGGAACCCAGAAGATGTTATCAGTGCTGGACAGAGGTTAGCAGAGCTCTGCCCAGTGGTCAGCACTTCAGGTTTGGGGACGGCAATCTTCAGATTTTCCACTGCCGATTCTCTGGCATGCTGCTGAACGTGTTCTAGCAGTTTCCTTATGCCCTTTCCAGATGCTGTTCCTTCCTTAGCAAATGGTCCAGATCAGGTTTGAGCTCTGAGACCCCTGCAAGACCGAGCATAGCCTCTCTATATTCTCGCAGGTCCTCAAGGTCAGGCTTCCCTTCATCGCCAAACATAAAATGATCTGTAAGGCTCTCCCACAGCAATCCAGGGCCTCCAAAGTCATATCCCTCCGGAGAGCATTCTGTTGTCTCCCCTAAATATCCCTCCTCTGCGTGCCATTGCAGAGCCTGATAATGATTGCCCAGCTCTATCTCCTGCTGGACCAGCCTGTCCAACTCAGTCACCCATTGCTCCTGGGGCCGCTCTCCCAGGAATGCCATACGCAATGCCCGTTGGTCACTGGCCCGTTGCTCTTGGGTTGGAAAGCACTTGCCCTGTTTTATACCAGCGAGCTGGAGGGCTCCAATCCAGAGCTCCACGCGAATTTGCTGCCTAAGCTCCAGGTATTCATCCTCAGACACAGTCCTGGTGTATGTTGAAAGGATGATCCGCAGCAGCCCCGGGAACTCTGATGCCAGGTCCATATCTCTGCTGGGGTGACTGAAGCCTGCTATCCTGATCTTGGATCCAGGTGGAGGTTTAGATTTCCCAGACTGCCAGAAGCTTCCCGCTGCTTGCCACCAATGTCACGGAACATCCCTCACTCCAATTGAGTGCTTCCGTCAGTATACCGCTTCCTAAGTTCTGGAACACGAGTCCAATGGATCTGGCTATAGGGACCCCCAAGAACTAGACAACACCAGTCTTGGAGTACATCAGGACTAACTCTTTATTTGAGATCTCACACAAATTTATACAGCAGGCTGACTCAAAGCTAACCTAATTAACCTGAGCTAATTTACTAAAAAATGTACCCAGACCAGATGACTCAGAGACATGACCTGTAGGACACAGACTTGTGGGCACCGAGCTTCACACAGTAGTATAAACACAATAGCAGGAGCTAATTACAGTTAACAATACAAACAACAATCTCCCCCCCTCCTCAGCCTAGTCATCAACAGTTCGTCTCCTAGCCAGTCCTGGAGGCAAATGTGATCAGCTCACTCAATTAACAGGTTGAGTTCAGAATCAAACAAACCAATAATAGTCTCAACATACATCCTGGGAGATATTGTGGACAAATATTACTGTCCCATTTTAAGTAGTCCAAGATATATTTTCTCACCCACCCTGTGCCAGGATAGCACAGGGTGACTTAGACATAAGAGGTATATGGGGAGCTGAAACAAGGACATCCCCTACTTTCCAAGGGATTCTGAGTTCCACGGGCCCTCCCGTCACAGTTTCCATGACATTTGTAGGACTTAAGCCCATTATCTTATAGACCCTCATTTTTACCCCAACAGTTTTCCCTCCTAACTCACAAAAACCACTCGACCCAGTTGGAGTAAATGGCCTTTACGGCCTATTTATTATCAACTTATAAATGACATAAAACATTATAAATAACCATAAACTCTTTATAAACTTTTTGAGGTATTATAATAAAGGCCTCCAGTCTGAACCCCCTGACTCGGAGGCGGTACCCCCACATTCGCAATGACCTATACCTTTTAACCCCTTCCAGTTTAACCCCTCGTGATCTAGAAGTACATAAATCAACCTCCATCCTTCCATGGATGGGTACACACAACTCCCATCCCATGGATGGGTACCATCAAACAACCCCCATCTCATGGATGGGTACCATCAAATAACCCCCATCCAATGGATGGGTACCACCTTTTCCATACCTGCACCTAATAATTGCTTAATTATTCCAGCAACCCAACACTGCCACAGCACGAAAGGGGTAACCCCTTACCCTTGCGAGCACCTTCACACCCGCAGCCCTCGTTGTATCCCATCTTGTAGACCCAAGAACCACAAATCCGTCCCCACCTCGTTAAGATGAACTCCATCACTCTGCAGATACCTCCAAGTATCCACCTCGAGCTCCCTGTGGCGAATGGCTAATCCCTCATTTTTTATCACAAACCTGCTAAATTCTTTGTTGACCTTTATTCTAGCCCTATCCACCTTCTTGGCCGACCAAGCCCATTGCCAGGACAACCTACCCACCATATCTGACCACACTATTACCATCCCAGGATAGGCCGTGCATAGATGTAAAAAATCGCATTTTACATCCCTGATAAGGTCCCTCATAGATCTTATCCCCATAGCATTCCCTCTCACATGTAACAGCAGCACATCTGGTGCCTTGTCCAGGCGGGAAAACCTGTACACCTCACCCAACACCCTGTTCCACCGCATACCCGGAACCCCAGTCCACCTGATTTGAGCCTCCTGTCTGGGAATGCGAAGCTGCCTGCCGTTCGGCCTCACATCAGCTCTCTTAGCCCCCCAAAAAACGTAGGAGTGGCCGAGAATCCACACTAGTCCCCTGTCATAACCTGTGGACAAGAAGACAACAACACAAAACACATAAATTAAATACATCAGTGCCATCAACCATACCAACAATATGAAACCTGGGATTAAATCATTTGTGGGCGAACATATAACTTAAATCTGTCTGAATCCCAATGACCAATACACCTGATTGCCTCCTGACTCAGACCAGCCTTAGCCGCCTCTGTGGCCGCCCCTATACGAAAGGAGTGAGAAGAAAAACTGCCCGGGTCATACCCCCCAATAGACACACATTTTTTTAAACACCGACACAAATTGGAATTTTGAAAGGAATGTACCGTCTTGATGAATGAAAAAGGACCCCGCGACTCCCGGTCGCACGTCCAAGAATGCCGCCACCCTTTTGGAATTTGGACTGTGAGCAGTAAAAACCTGACAGCTTTTGTAACCTATACACTCTGCTGAACAAACGTACTATCAGTGCTGTCATTGAAAAGATTCCTCTCTTCCTGTCCCAGGGACCACACATAAAGTAGCAATGTTGAAGGCACACAGACATCAGGTATAACCTAGCAAAGGTTATAACCCTTTCTCTTTTTATCCTCAACTTTAAAAAAAAAAAGGGTTTGTCTGGAGTTCCACATCAAGCACAGTTTAGTGTGACTCTATCCATAATGTATAAATGCAGACACTGGACCCTCCTATAATCCGCAGTAATTGTGTAAGTCTAGCATATATTGCATTTCTTCCATAGAATGTTACTTCTGGGAAATAATACTGTTAGTAACATTATAGTCGGTGTGTGCTGTATATTTTCTGTTTATGTTTCTAGGCTGGGAATGGGACCATAACCAGTGCCTCTAATTGCTCCCAATTTGTAATTAAGGGATATTTTAGCATAACTGCTATACCACCTGGAGTGGTATGCTCATATATACTGTAGATCTCTAGAGCTCATTGCTTTTTTATACTTTTTGGTACATCAGTTATTCTTGTAACTTTATGGCATGCTTCCTATTCAAATTAGCCTAATAAAGCAAGAGCTGCTGGAGCTCTACTTGCAAGATGCTAAAGTAGAACGAGGGGCAAAATGAACAATGACATACTGTATACAGTATTCTGCTTCATGTTACTAGCTTTAAGCCCTGGTTCACACTGACGGCAGGAATGAAATTGTGCGCGTTCAGCTGAACGCGCACAATTTCATTCCCGCATGTCAGTCCCCGCTTTGGGGGCAATTTCAGAGGCATCTGTGCAGGTTGCTTCACAGATGTCAATGGAAATCGCACCCCCAAATCACCAAAAGTAGTACAGAAACTACTTTTAGGAATCGATGTGGCACCGCAAATGCGGCGTCGCACCGATTAGGACGGTGCCATTGCCGGCAATTTGGCATGCGATTTGACATGTCAAATCGCATCAATGTGAACCGGGGCTGAAACAGCAGTTTTGGGTTTTTGAATAGCCGCTGGTCATGCCAGTAGATCCATTAATTTTTACTACTTTCTTTAACTGGATGTCAATGATGTTCACTGTGATGTCAGGATTTCAAAGGGTAGTTGAACTTTAAAGTATACCTTTGCTTACGCGCACTCCGGTGCTGCAACATCCGCAAAAAAACTACTGACATTTTTGCCTGGTCTTCTACCAGGTATGACATTTTTTCTCATCTTGATTGGCCAGCCGAGGGGGGGGGGTTGGGTCCCCCAGACACTAACACCTGTATCCATGTGACTGATAATTAAATACCCAAACTGTCTATGTCAAGGGGACAGAGTAGAAGGAATGGGAGCTGTAGGAAAAAGGACATATGCAAAAACTAAAATAAAAAACCTAAATATAACTCAACCTTTTCTGTGAAAAAGGTGATAACTTGCTGGATCAATTAAAACAGTATCTATTAGTATCAAAAATTATAGAACATATGCAACATATACAATGGTACCATACTAGACAAACTACACGCACTAAAACCCAATCCACCTCAAGACTCCACGTCTGATCAGTATCAGTGTTGTGTAAGCCCACAAAGTTTGGGTATTGAATGAGAGAAAAACTGTCTTTAGTGATCCAATAAAAATGAGGAGAAACAAAATCAGTAGATGGGATTGAAAAAATATGGTCATAGATTAGACTTGCCGGGGACCAGCATTGGTGTCAATCAAGAATGAAATACACTAGTGACTGTATCCGGGGTCAATGTCCCCAAGCATCCACAAAATGTGTTGTACTAAAGGGGTAGTTCCGGCTGTAATATCCAATGTACAGAACAGCAATAGCTTAGACACATAATGCCAAGATTGATGGTGGTCCAGAGGAGGTACAAGTATGTTCCCAGTAAAAGTAATTGGCTCTTGGAAATTGGAATGGTATAAATCAAGAACTATAACTAGGAAAACCTCCCTCACACCATAGGCGGATGCAGTATGATAATGGATGTATGATGCAGGCTTATTCATATATGTTGTGTAGGGCCATCCCTAAGCCAGATGATGTAAGTACAGGATTGTATATGACAGCTCCATGAAGTGCTTCAACAGTCACAGATAAATGAAACAGAAATGTACTTATCAGTCATGTTAGTGATAAGAAGTCCTTCAATCTTTGAGCTGGTCATCTGACAAAAAGTCCCATCTGTAAGTATAAATTCTCCATAAGTTGAGAGTCAGAGATGGAAAGGTGTCCCCAGCCAGGGATGAGCACATGAGTTAATGCATCCTGGCATCAAGGAATGCTGAAACTGCATACTGAATTGTGCATGTACAGCTCAGTGTACAATTTTAGGAAACTTGCTACAGTAGCAGACAGGTAAAATGCTTCCATTGCAGAAGAAACAGAGTTTATTTTCCATAAATCACACTTCTGTATTGATGCAAAAGTTTCCCTTTAACTACTTATCAAGCAAACTAAAGTGACACTAAACTTTGGTTTAAAAACCAAAATTCTATTTAACGTGATTGCAAACCCTTTTTGGTGACGGCGTATTCTACCTGAAATGTTAAAGCTGGCCTACAGTTCAAACCTTTATAGGATCTTTACAGGATCTTATCAGGTGGATGTAGAGAATGCTTTGTCTTATCACTCACATCCCTATGAGTAAGCAGTAATATGGTAGCTCTGTGTCCCGTGATGTATGATAAAGTAAACGGCATTTTTTACACTTACCTGTAAAAGCAATTTCTTTGGTGTACATCATGGGACACAGAGATCCCTCCCCTATGTGTGGCGGTTTGTTGCTTGCTACAAAATTGAGGTACTTCCTGTATGGGAGGGTTTTTTAGGGGAGGACTTCCCGTCTTTTTTTGTCAGTGTCCAATCACCTGTAGGTGGTGCATAATCCTATGAGTAAGGAATAATGTGGTGGCTCTGTGTCCCATGATGTATTGCAAGAAATGGATTTTACAGGTAAGTTCAAATCCAGTTTTACTGCAGGAAAATGTATGTCAAGTACAACCCCGATTCTTTCCTATGTGGCTGGTTCACATCAATGTCTTGCAATTGCAGTGTGTTTGTAATTCTGCATTCAAGTCATATACCCCAGTTGAACATTTTAAGTGACAGATGTGCTTTAATGACAACCCGCCTCTAATTTGCTTACTGGGACCTGTTGCAAAAAAAAAAATTCCTTCAGGGATTTGGTAAATGTGTGATATTGAGTAATGACATTGATGTAACACTTTTATAATTGAAGTTATTTGTAGTTACAGATTCTACTAATTAGTCATATACAAAACCGTCTTTCCATTAACATTCCTGTTACCACTTTTAAGCTATTTTGGTATAGGAACTGTGGGGGATTTCATTGGGGGAGTTTTGCACCTACATTTAACATGTACTGCAAACATGAAAGTATAACTAAAGGCACAACTTTTTTTTAGGTCTTGCATAGAGTGGAGAGGGGCTAGAACACCTGTCTGGTTTTTATTGCTCTCTTTGCCCCCATTAGAGAGATTCATACTCTACATTTGTCCCACATGCCAAATTTTGGGTTGTTCCCAGAAAAAAATAGAGGGGAAATTCTCCACTGGGGACACTACTTCTGGTGACCTGGGGGTCCCATTATATTCCTTTGATTTGCAGGGATTTCCTTTCACTTCCTGTTTAACTCTTACCCGCTGAGCGTAAGCACATATGCGGCCTCGGCTTTAAGGGGTTATACCGGGGATGATGCATGCAGCTGCAGGTATCACCGTTTTGTAAAGCGGGCGGTTGGCTCTTCAGGGATAACAACCAATGCGGCTAAAAGCCGCTCGGCTGTTACATCGCTGGAGCGAGAGGGGACATCCTCCCTCCCGCCGCTCTTTCCGGGCCTCCTGTCCCACCGGGAGACCCGAGACACGATCTGGCACTTCCGCCGGCTAGAGTAAGACTGGAACGAAGGCGGAAATGGCTTTGTTCCAGTCTTTCTGTAAACACGGATGCAACGTCGCAATGTCACTTCCGGTTTACTCGACTGCCAATAGCGCAGTTTTTTTAAAAATGACAGTATTCAGAATTGCTTTTTTGGGCGATCTGAATACTTTGAAGTGTAAAGGAGAGATTTGGGGTTTTTTAGACCCCCGATCCCTCCATAAAGAGTACCTGTCACCACCTATTACTGTCACAAGGGATGTTTACATCCCTTGTGACAGCAATAAAAATGATCATTTTTTTTTAAAGTAACAATGTAAAAAAATTAATGAAAAAAAAAAATTTTAAAGCGTCCCCGTCCCCGCAAGCTCGCGCTGCAAAGAACATGCACACGTAAGTCGCGACGCATATGTAAACGGTGTTCAAATCACACATGTGAGGTAGCATCGCGATCGTCAGAGCGGGAGCAATTCTAGCACTAGACCGCCTCTGTAACTCTAATCTGGTAACCGTTATTTTTTTTAAAGCGCCGCCTAGGGAGATTTTTAGGTACCGTAGTTTGTTGCCATTCCACAAGTGTGCGTAATTTCAAAGCATGACATGTTGGGTATCTATTTATTCGGCGTAACATTATCTTTCACTTTATACAAAAAAATTGGGTTAACTTTACTGTTTAGTTTTTTTTTTAATTCATGAAATTGTCTTTTTTCCTAAAAAATTGCATTTGAAAGACTGCTGCGCAAATACAGTGTGACATAAAATATTGCAACAATTGCCATTTTATTCTGTAGATTCTCTGCTAAAATAAATATATATATATATATATATATATATATATATATATATATATATATAATGTTTGGGGGTTCTAAGTAATTTTCTAGCAAAAAATACGGAGTTTAACTTGCAAGCAACAAATGTCAGAAATAGGCTTAGTCATGAAAGGGTTAAGCTATGAGACAGGAAATGAAGGTAAATAGAATAAAGATGGTAAATCGGACAAAGATGGCAAAAAAAAACTGACAGGGGTTATAGCCCTCCCATACTCTTTCCAAAATGAAAAAAAAAGTTTTTGCATATACTGTAGTTCTTCTTCATTGCACTTTTCTAGAGGAAGGGCATGCTGAGGGGGGAAGAGCATGTCTGCTACTTCTTTTTTGTCCAGTCAAAGTCTAGGGATGTGAACTAGCAGTGTATAGAAAATCAGGTCACCAGGTTGATAGTACAGCCTTGCAGAGTTGTGTAAATCACAATACTGGATGGACTGGATGGATAGATCCATTGTCAAGTAAAACAGCCCCCATATATGCATTTCAGTGGTACATTTAGATGTCTGTCTCTATTTTGATGTCTGCTCAGCTGAAGTTCAGCTTTAAGCCTGTCTATATAAGCCTTTAGAAACCGAAGACACAACCTTTACTTCTCTGTTGGCAGAGATGGAACCATCTGGCTTAACCTGCACATCATTAAAGCTGAATGCCGGGATAAGCAAATTCTGTCTAAATACAAGAGGCATGTGTATTCTTGCTTTAATTTTGTTGTGGCTTATATATTTCTTCCAAATCTGTGCAGTAAACAAGTGTGAAAATTTGCCCTAGTGCAGGAAGAAGAGAAATCACTGTTCCTTTTTTTCTTATGCGGAGTGACTGGTCTTGTCTCCACCCCCTTCTGTAGTTTTCTACAGGCAACCTGTAGTGGGTGGAGCCTTCCACAGCTCTGCTCTCAGCACAGGCTATGTACAGCAAAGTGATGACATCACTGCCCATTTAACAAGATTATATCTGTGTTAGACAAAGACATGACCACAAAGTGGATTTATATATTTTTTCTTGCTATTGATGAATATAATAAATGAGCCATGAGCCATGGATGCATCCTGCATTAATAATTTAGTCGTAAAATTAGGATTTTATGCTAATATTAAAAAATGATGTTAAACATTTCACAACATTGTTTAAAAATTCCATAAGTCAGTGAATTATTTGAAAACATCAAACTCTCTATGTAGCTAAGACATAGCTAATACAGTTGTGCTCTTAAGTTTACATACCCTGGCAGAATTGACGATTTCTTGGCCATTTTTCGGAGATTATGAATAATAACACAAAACCTTTTCTTTCACTCGTGGTTAGTGTTTGGCTGAAGCCATTTATTATTAACTGTGTTTACCCTTTATAAATCATAATGACAACAAAAACTACCCAAATGACCCGGACCAAAAGTTTACATACCCCAGTTCTTAATACCGTGTATTGCCCCCTTTAACATCAATGAAAGCTTGAAGTCATTTGTGGTATTTGTGGATGAGGCTCTTTATCTTCTCAGATGGTAAAGCTGCCCATTCCTCTTGTCAAAAAGCCTTCAGTTCCTGTAAATTCTTGGGCTGTCTTGCATGAACTGCACGTTTGAGATCTCCCCAGAGTGGCTCAATGATATTGAGGTCAGGAGACTGAGGTGACCACTATAGAGACCTTCACTTTAGTCTAGCCTGTAGCCAATGACAGGTCCATTTGGCCTTGTGTTTTGGATCATTGTCATGTTGGAATGTCCAAATACGTCCCATGCGCAGCTTCCTGGCTGACGAATGCAAATGTTACTCGAGTAATTTTTGATAACCTACTGCATTCATCTTGCTATCAAATTTGACCAAATTTCCAGTACCTTTTGTAGCTCACACATCCCCAAAACATCAGCGATCCACCTCCGTGTTTCACAGTAGGAATGGTGTACCTTTCATCATAGGCCTTGTTGACTCCTCTCCAAATGTAGTGTTTATGGTTGTGGCCAAAAAGCTCAATTTTGGTCTCATCACAGGCTTGAGGATTGTCTCTGTGCTGTTTGGCGTATTGTAAGCTGGATACTTTGTGGCATTTGTGTAGTAATGGCTTTCTTCTGGCGACTCGACCATGCAGCCCATATTTCTTCAAATGCCCCTTATTGTGCATCTGGAAACAGCCACACCACATATTTTCAGAGAGTCCTGTATTTCACCTGAAGTTATTTGTGGGTTTTCCTTTGCATCCCAAACAATTTTCCTGGCAGTTGTGGCTGAAATTGTAGTTGGTCTACCTGACCATGGTTTAGTTTCAACAGAACCCCTCATTTTCCACTTCTTGATTAGGGTTTGAACACTGCTGATTGGCATTCTCAATTCCTTGGATATGTTTTTATATCCCTTTCCTGTTTTATACAGTTCAACTACCTTTTTCCCCGGATCCTTTGACAATTATTTTGCTTTTCCCCATGACTCAGAATCCAGAAACGTCAGTGCAGCACTGGATGAAAGATGCAAGGGTCTTTCAAGAGTCCAGAAACTCATTGACCTTTTATACACACACACTAATTACAAGCAAACAGATCACAGGCGAGGATGGTTACCTTTAATAGCCATTCAAATCCCTTGTTGCATGTTATCAGGCCAAAATCACCAGGGTATGTAAACTTTTGATCAGGGTCATTTGGGTAGTTTCTGTTGTCATTATGATTTAAAAAGAGTAAACACAGTTGATTGATAATAAATGGCTTTTAGCCAAACACTAACCATGAGTGAAAAAAATGTATTTGTGTTATCATTCATATTCTCTAAAAAATGGCCAAGAAATTATAAATTCTGCCAAGGTATGTAAACTTATGAGCACAACTGTATCTTATCCTGTGCATACAATGTTAAAGCCCAGCTCCAGCCTGTTAGGGTGGCTTACATTGCACGATAGTGGCGTCCAGCAGAAGTCTCTGGCCTCTTTGATATCTACATAAGAGAGACTTTTACGGGTAAAAACATGCATAAAATATGTTAAACACACATTATTTATTAGAGCCCTTGCACACTGGGGCGGTTTGCAGGCGCTATTGCGCTAATAATAGCGCCTGCAAACCGACCTGAAAGTGCCGCTGCTGTGTATCCAGTATGAAAGCCCCAAGGGCTTTCACACTGGAGCGGTGCGCTGGCAGGACGGTAAAAAAAGTCCTGCCAGCAGCATCTTCGGAGCGGTGAAGGAGCGGAGTGTATACCGCTCCTTTACCGCTCCTGGCCATTGAAATCAATGGGACGGCGCAGCTATACCGCCGGCAAAGCGCCTCTACAGAGGCGCTTTGCGGTGGTATTTAACCCTTTCTTTAATAATAGCGGCGTTTTACCGCCGACGCCGCCCCCGCCCGAGTGTGCAAGGGCTCTTATAGATATTTATATAGCACCTTCAATTTATGCTCACATCACATTCAATTTGCGCTCAACTCATACACTAGGACTGGGGTGTCAAACTCAATTTCATTGTGGGCTGTATTATGGTTGCCCTCAAAGGGCCAGTTGTATCTGTAAGACTATATATATTTATCCAAGGCTTTTTTCTCTCAGAGAAAAGGTGCTAGAAGTTAACCATGCCCACCGCTGAACCGCATCAAACAGTGGATGTGGCCAATTGCACAAACAGTGGGAGGATCTTAAAGGGGAAATAAATACCAAGAGTGCATTATGTATGGAGTTCAGGGGTGCTCTTTGTACAGAGTGCAGCTTCAGGGATGCCCTATGCACAGAGTGCAGAGTTTAGGGGTGTGCTATGTATTGAGTGCAGAGTTCAGGGGTGTGCTGTGTACAGAGTGCAGGGCTGAGGAGTGCTCTACATACAGAGTGCAGGGTCTAGGCGTGTGCTATGCCTATTGTACAGAGTTCAGTTCTCTTTAACAGGCTGTCCACATCTCACTGAATGAGCTGTTCTGTGCATGTTTGTTGCCCAAAAGAAGCCCCTGCTCCTTTTTTGGTCAACAAGCTACAAGCAATTTTTAAAGGCACGCTTTGCCGCGATTGCCACGTGATCCTGCCGTGCGACAGTAGCTGCAAAATCACACTGCATTTGAGGTGCTATTTAGAATGAATGGCACCCAAATGTGTGTTGCATGTTTGCAGTGATTGCCGCACGATTTGGAATCAAGGGCAAATTTGCGATGATTCGTTCTGCAATTCAAAATCTTGCTTTGAAGTTTGAACGGGGCCTATATTTTTGGACTAGCAAAGTTAAGTAAAGTTAAATCAGAAATATCATTATTATTATACAAGATTTATATATCGCCAACAGTTTGCGCAGCGCTTTACAACATGAGGGCAGACAGTACACTTACAATACAAATCAATACAGGAGGGATCAGAGGGCCCTGCTCGTTAGAGCTTACAATCTAGAAGGGAGGGTCAAGTAGAAACAAAAGGTAATAACTGTGGGGGATGAGCTGATGGAGAAAATGAAAATACAGTTGTTAGGTGTGGGTAGGGTAGGCTTCTCTGAAGAGAAGAGTTTTCAGGGATCATCTAAAAGATAATAAAGTAGGAGATAAGTGGACAGATTGGGGTAAGACATTCCATAGGATTGGAGAGGCTTTGGAAAAGTCCTCGAGGCGAGCATGGTAGAAGGTGACTAGGGAGCTAGAGAGCAGGAGGTCGTGAGAGGAAAGAAGAGAACGAGTAGGTTGGTATTTAGAGACTAGGTGAGTGATGTAGCTGGGGGCGAAATTGTGGATGGTTTTGTATGAGCAGGGCCCTCTGATTCCTCCTGTATTGAATTGTATTGTACTTGTACTGTCTGCCCTAATGTTGTTGTAAAGCGCTGCGTAAACTGTCGGCGCTATATAAATCCTGTATAATAATAATAATAATATTAATGTAGTTATTAGTATTTTGAATTTAATTCTTTGGCCAAGCGGAAGCCAGTCAGGGCCGCCTTTAATGCGGGGCAGCTGCCCAGGGCCCTGTCATTGTTGAGGGGAACAAGCAGCTGCTCCTTGAGCCCCTTGTCATGGGAAGTCCTGGACCAGTGGCAGCGGGAGCAATGAGAAGTGAGAGCCGAGGAGGGGAAAGAACTCCCTGACTACCAGAGAGCTGAGGAGCGGCAGGTGCAACTCCGATGCGGCGGCACCACTCAGAGGCTGGATTCCTCCAACCCCCTCTCCAAGCTCTGACATCGGCCCAGTGACAGGCGGATCGGGGGCCCCCAAGGACCGGCGGGGGGTTCACATAGCCAGAGACTGCCACCCTGCTCTCCACTCCAAGCTCCAACAGCAGGAAGGAAGACAGGTGGATCGGGCCCCCCCGAGAAGTGGCAGGGCGTGCACGCAGCCAGGGACTGCTACCTGGGGCAGTCCACAGTCTAAGAAGGATCCGCTGGAAGGAGCAAAGCACCCCCATCCTCATGACCCAAAAGGAGAAGGGCCCTGCCCGCTGCTGGCAAGCGTGAACATCCTATGGAAGGAGGTACCATGAATCATACACACCAATAAACAGACTGGGACAGGGGGTGCACAGAAGGGACTGCAACCAGGGCTAAGTGCTCCTCTCTCTCATCCTCCCCTCTCTCATCCCCAACCCCCCTCTCTCATTCTCAATCCCCCCTCTCTCTCTCATCCTCAACCCCCCTCTCTCATCCCCAACCCCCCTCTCTCATCCCCAACCCCCCTCTCTCATCCCCAATCCCCTCTCTCTCTCTCTCATCCCCAATCCCCTCTCTCTCTCTCTCTCATCCCCAATCCCCTCTCTTTCTCTCTCATCCCCAATCCCCTCTCTCTCATCCCCAATCCCATCTCTCTCATCCCCGATCCCCTCTCTCTCTCATCCCCAATCCCCTCTCTTTCTCTCTCATCCCCAATCCCCTCTCTTTCTCTCTCATCCCCAATCCCCCTCTCTCATCCCCAATCCCCTCTCTTTCTCTCTCATCCCCAACCCCCCTCTTTCATCCCCAATCCCCTCTCTCTCTCTCATCCCCAACCCCCCTCTCTCATGCTCAACCCCCCTCTTTCATCCCCAAGCCCCCCTCTCTCTCTTATCCCCAATCCCCTCTCTTTCTCTCTCATCCCCAATCCCCTCTCTTTCTCTCTCATCCCCAATTCCCCCTCTCTCTCATCCCCAATCCACCTCTCTCATCCTCAACCCCCCTCTCTCTCATCCTCAACCCCCTCTCTCATCTTCCTGTCCCCTCTCTTTCTCTCTCATCCCAATCCTCCTCTCTCATCCCCAACCCCCCTCTCTCTCATCCCTTACCCCCTCTCTCATCCCCAATCCCCTCTCTTTCTCTCTCATACCCAATCCCCCTCTCTCATCCCAACCCCCCTCTCTCATCCCCAGTCCCCTCTCTCTCTCATCCCCAATTCCCCCCTCTCTCATCCCCAATCCCCTCTCTCATCCCCAATCCCCCCTCTCTCATCCCCAATTCCCCCTCTCTCTCATCCCCAACCTCCCTCTCTCATCCCCAATTCCCCCTCTCTCTCATCCCCAACCTCCCCAACCTCCCCCTCTCATTCCCAATCCCCTCTCTCTCATCCCCAACCTCCCTCTCTCATCCCCAATTCCCCCTCCCCCTCATCCCCAACCTCCCTCTCTCATTCCCAATCCCCTCTCTCTCATCCCCAATCCCCCTCTCTCTCTCATCCCCAATTCCCCCTCTCTCTCATCCCCAACCTCCCTCTCTCATCCCCAATCCCCTCTCTCTCTCTCATCCCCAATCCTCTCTCTCTCTCTCTTATCCTCAACCCCTCCTATGTCACCCAACCTCTCTCTCGCTCACCCCCTCTCTCTTTCACTCACCCGCTCCCTCTGAAAGACAAAACCACTGATCACATCCACCTCAAGCACCGCCACTGATTCTCTCCCCCCCAAGCACTGCCACTGACCCTATCCCCCTTCTCCCCCCAAAGCACCATCCCACCACCCCCCCCCCCGCACTGACACTAATTCCACCCACCCCAGCACTGCCACTGATCCCATCAACCCCCCAGCACTTCTACTGATCACACCCTCCAATCTCCCCCCACTGCCACTGATACCATTCCACCCCTCACCACCACCACATGCTCACACCACCCCTAGCCCTAGCAACCAATGGGTGAGCACTAATGATGTGCAGTAACCTCTAGCAACCAAAACCAATCAGCAAGCAGAAATTATGTGCTGTAACCTCTAGCAACTAATAAGTGAGAAGTAATGTTATCCTTTAACCTCTGGCAACCAATTACAATTGCCGCCTGATCTGCTGCACTAAACCGATTTGGAGTTTAGCTGCTATTTACTGTATGTTTCAAAGCAGGTGGAGAGCAAAATTGCATGGGGGGCCCAAAGAAAATGTTTGCCCAGGGTCCAATCGATATTATAGATGGCCCTGAAGCCAGTGGAGGGATTGACAGAGAGGAGTAGTAGACACAGAGCGATTGGTAAGGTGGATGAGTCTGGCAGCAGCATTCATGATGGATTGAAGAGGTGATAGACTATGTAGAGGTAAGCCAATGAGAAGGGAGTTGCAGTAGTCAAGGCGAGAGATGACCAGTGAGTGAATTAAGAGCTTTGTTGTGTCCTTGGTTAGAAGGGAGCATATTTTGGAGATGTTGCGGAGCTTGAGGCGGCAGGATTTGGACAGTGATTGGACGTGTTGCTTAAAGGAGAGTTCAGAGTCCAGGACTACACCTAGAACCTTGACATGTGGGATGGGCTTATAGTTGTGCCATCGATTTTGACAGAGAGATCAGGGGAAGGGGCATATGTAGGAGGAAAAATTATAAGTTTGGTTTTGGATAGATTAAGTTTGAGGAAGTGGTGTGACATCCAGACTGATATACCTGATAGTAAATTAGTGATACGTGAGGAGACAGAGGGAGTGAGCTGAGGGGTAGAGAAATAGATTTGGGTGTCGTCAGCGTAGAGGTGATATTGGAAGCCATGGGAGGAGGTGTAGATTGAAAATATGAGAGGTCCAAGAACAAAACCTTGGGGGACCCCAACCGAGAAAGGAAGAGGAGAGGAGGAAGTAGAGTTGTAAGAAACGCTAAAGGTGCAGTTGAATAAGTAGGAAGAGAACCAGCGAAGAGTACAGTCACGGAGACCAAAGGCATGGAGTTTTTTGAGGAGGAGGGGGTGGTCAACCGTATCAAAGGCAGCAGAGAGGTCCACGAGTAGGAGTACAGAATAGTGTCGATTGGTTTTGGCCGTTAGTAGATCGTTTGTTAGTTTTAGGAGAGCAGTTTCTGTGGAGTGTTGAGGACGAAATCCAGACTGAAGGGGATCAAGAAGGCTATTATCAGCAAGGTAGACGCTCAGTCGGTTGTAGACCAGACGTTTGAGGAGTTTGGTTTGTTAATTTTTGTTGTAAGAAACGCTAAAGGTGCAGTTGAATAAGTAGGAAGAGAACCAGCGAAGAGTACAGTCACGGAGACCAAAGGCATGGAGTTTTTTGAGGAGGAGGGGGTGGTCAACCGTATCAAAGGCAGCAGAGAGGTCCACGAGTAGGAGTACAGAATAGTGTCGATTGGTTTTGGCCGTTAGTAGATCGTTTGTTAGTTTTAGGAGAGCAGTTTCTGTGGAGTGTTGAGGACGAAATCCAGACTGAAGGGGATCAAGAAGGCTATTATCAGCAAGGTAGACGCTCAGTCGGTTGTAGACCAGACGTTTGAGGAGTTTGGTTTGTTAATTTTTGTTTGTGTTGTTTATTATTTAGCATAATAGAAACAGTAATAGTCATTGTCCTAGTTTTGTGCAGAATTCTGGTATAAGCAGAACATAATTATAGAACAGATTGATCTCATAGATTGAGCTGTGAAAGCAACAACTTCTTGTCTGATGACTAATTTAACCCAAAGCATGATAAAGTGCAAGGCTGGCCTGATTTTGCTAAAAGATGAGACTAGCCTGAGAGAACACCATTATTTTGTCATGTTAAAGCAAAACTCCAGCCAAACATAACAAGATAATAGTGAGTAACACATTAAGAGCCCTTAAACACTAGGGCGTCGGGGCCGTCGGCAGTAAAGCGCTGCTATTTTTAGTGGCGCTTTACCATCGTTTTTGCGGGGGTTTTTGGCCGAAAAAAGAGTTAAAACGACCCACAAAGCACCACTGCAGCGGCGCTTTGCTGGCGGTTCTGCAGCGGTGCCCATTCAGTTCAATGGGCAGGAGCAGTGAAGGAGTGGTGTATACACTTCTCCTTCACCGCTCCAAAGATGCTGCTTGCAGGACTTTTTCTACCGTTCTGTCAGTGCACCGCTCCAGTGTGAAAGCCCTCCAGCTTTCACACTGGAGAGATAGGAGAGGCGCTTTACAGGTGCTATGCAGGCGCTATTTTTAGTGCTGTGGCACCTGTAAAGCGCCTCAGTGTGAAAGGGGTCTAAGACAATAAATACCAAACCCAGATTTTGCAATATTCAGTTTTAATGCAGAGATTTCCCCACAGGAAAGTAGCATAGTGATGAGCTCATCTCTCTGTCACTCTACCTTCTCCTCCAGTCACCATGCTTTTTGTCAGCTCTTGAATTAATTAGTTCCTTGTATTCTTCCTCTCACATTCCATTTCTGCTTTACAGGGCTGCAAGAGGCTGATACCAGATCAAATGCAGATACTTAAACTGCGTGCATTTAAAAAAAAAAAACACATTTAATAATGTATTAATTGTAGCACTACCCCCAGTAGGAGCTGGTGCATGTATCAGGTTATTCCCCCACACAGTGCAGAGGCAGTCAGACACACAGCAACTTTCCATCCACCCTGACTCATTGAATAGTCTAGGGAATGTATTTTTAGAGTTTATGAGCCTGTAGAAACAGGAGAGTGTATGGAGTGGTATGGAATTCTCCAGAGGGTTAATCATAGTCTGCAGAGGACACTTTTTACTCAATAACAGTAGCACTAGTGCAGGTAACCTGGAACAGTCTGTGACAGGTGCAGTCTATTTTCTGCACTGTAGGTGGCGCTCAACCACATGGACATCGCAGTTGAAGTCAAGAGGAACATTGTTCCTCTATAGCTTCCTGGGTCACAGGGTAAGCTATTTAATTGGAAGCTGCCGCCCCTTGTGATTCTGGCAGCCATCTTGGATCAGGCAGAGCCTATTTGAGGCCCTGGCTCCCAGGCTTGGCACGCATTTTGCATCCGGGTAGCATAGGGACAGGTCACCCTTCTGATAGGGACAGTGATTAGCAGCAGGGAGAGGTTCCAGGTGAGTAGGGAAAGCTTAGGGAGGTGCCATCCTTCCCCATTTGGACATGGAATGGCCAGGCCACATTCCGTCCCTCAAGATAGATGCTGTCGGCACACCCGAGACCCGCTCTGTTACACATTGCTGTTGCATTCTATGAGTGTCCCTGGTTAGGCGCCTTCCTGCTGGGCTTGTTGTGAATTGCTGAACTTTAATATAAGTTCTGTTCTCTGCAACTGGCAAGTCTATAGGTTCATGTCTGGGGCCATGAAGCAGTATGTGGAGCAAGTAGTGGACTGGAACAGTCTGTAGTCTTATGCGGCGTACACACGGCCGGACTTGCCAATGGGCTAAACTCCGTCGGCATTTCCGACGGAAAGATTTAAAACATGTGCTATATCTAAGTCCGTCGGAAATGCCGACAGAAAAAGTCCGATGGGGCATACACACGGTCAGATTGTCCGACCAAAAGCCCCCATTGGACTTTTTCTGTCGGGAAGTTGGGCCGTGTGTACGCAGCATTACAGTGAATTACGGTGAAAACTGTTTGATAGTTTGCAGCACAGATAATGATGAGTGTTCTCCCTCATGAGCGACTAGGGAAGGCTAGAGAAACCACTTGGCCTAGTTATTCGAATAGCACACAGTCACCAGAATTTTGTAATAAAGTCAGTACTCACAAGGCCAGGGGAGCAGCTGTGCCCATTCAGCTTCCTCCAGATACCATCTAGTGATCATTTAGGTGAAGTCTCAATGTGTCAGAGATACTTTCAGGTATAGGCCTTCCATCTCTGCCACAGCCGGGACTTCGATGAACATCAGCTTGAGTAGAACTGCTGCGGGGGGGATTTCACGATAATGAGAGTGCAGAATCCGAAAAACGAAAGATCCAACATAAACAAATGCGTTATTTTCATTTTCGTTGTGACAACAGTTCGATATAGATAGGAGATTCGACATGATGCTAACAATAACAATTTGTGTCCATCGAACCTGTGGTTGAATGTGCCTAACCTTAGCTCTATTAGTCCAAGATTATTCTACATAGAGAGAAAAGATTCGACATAGAAAGAAAAGATTCGATCGTTGCTGGAATTGGGTGGGGGAAGTAAAATAAAAATAATGATAATGATGAATGTTATTGGCTGATTGTAACCAAAGAGGAGGAGCAGTAAAATAGCTAGAACTAACTAAGTACACACGTACAGCCAACTTACTTTCACTTACGATTTGCTAGCAGAGAGAGACACACACACTGAATCATTTCAGAAGACAGTCAATCTTAGCTGGTCCGTTTGTCAGAGAACCTGAATTATTTAGCAATTAAGCATAAGCACAGCAGCAGAACAATAGTGAAGCAAGCTACAGTTCAACTTAACTTTTTCATAATAATCTGCTGCTATTGCGTTAGTGTTGTGAACTTGATAGTGATACTAGTGTTGCTAGTGTTGTGATAGCCTCAGAGGCTGCCCGTGTTGTGGGGGGGGGGAATTTATTATTATAGATTCTATATTATAGATTGAGATACTATATAGATTCTATATACCCTATCACCAGTCCATTTTCTGTTTGAACTATATACATTCAACATGAACGACGAAGATTCGACAAAGCAGCGAAACATTCGACAGACACCATAAGGCTTCAATGACAGATTCGACCATAATTCATTTGGATTTTCGGACAAATGCAATTTTTAACGAAAAACGAAATAAATAAAAACGAATTTCGGGAGTAACTAAATAAATTTTTTTTTCGGACGAAAACTAAATTCTTAAACGAAATATTTGTGTGCACATAAAACCACTGAGTTGTTCCTTGAGGGACAGTATCCATATTCTGCTGGATTGAAGATGCACGACTGGCCTGGATTGTTTTTGAGGGTGCTGAATCCTGCTTGGGTACTCATCTTGGCATGTAGTACATTGCATTGGTTTAGCTGCAGGGTGCTAAACAGGTCCAATGCTGTTGTCTTCCAGTGGTGGAGCACTGTCCCTGAAGACCCCTTAATGGGTATGCCCACAATGAAGGGTGAAGCTAGAATGGGTCTGACATTTTTTATTTTGGCCTACATGCAAGACATCTGCTAGTGAAAAGGGAAAGGCAGAAGCCTCTTTAAACAGTCTCTGCCT
The DNA here is from genome assembly GCF_042186555.1 of Aquarana catesbeiana. Taxonomy (NCBI): domain Eukaryota; kingdom Metazoa; phylum Chordata; class Amphibia; order Anura; family Ranidae; genus Aquarana; species Aquarana catesbeiana. Next base: position 150,430,605 of record NC_133325.1, read on the forward strand.
AAGGTGCCTAGCTCTATGCCTTTGCGGAGAAAGAAGCATTGCTACGACAACAGGTGGTAGTTGTGCTGGGGTCCAGAAGCACTAGTGAAAATTTTTTATTTGGCACCATTTCTCCTCTACAAGCACAGGGCTGCAGCACAACTGTGCCTGCAGAGACTCTCTGGGGCACTATCCCTTCACCTGCACAGCCATATAGGTAAATATGCGCCTGTGCAGCCTCATGCTAAGATCCCGATACTGAGCCTGTACACGCTGCCTTCTTTCTCCTCTGGATGCACCTTCACTGTGGCAGCAATTCCCAGTCCACTATATCTGGCACGGCAGAGTGATTAACAATACTACCTGTATACAGCAGTTTTCAGTGCTTGCCACAAAAGGCCTTCCCCTCCATCTCTAAAGCAGCAGGTTGAAAGTACTCCTTCTGGGGATATTTTGCACCACACATGACAAATCCAGAGTGCAAAGAAAAGGGGTTGAATGGCCTCTCTAGCTTAGACCCAGCCAAAAGCTTCAGGGGAGAGGGGAGGGGGCTGTTGGGGTGTCCTGCAGACTGTGTTCCTCTCCTGAAGATAAAGACCCAAAAGCTTTGTGCCCCAGAGTATTTATACCGACTCCCAGCAGCCTTCACATCCACCCTCTCTAGGATTGGCCAGGGCTGTAAATATATTCACACTGCTATTTGCATTGCTCACACCTACATTCTGGAGGATTCCTCTGCTATCTGGAAAGCAGAGGAAGCAGACAAACCAGCAGCAGCTGAAATAATGAGCAGACCTAACAAATCACATGCAGCAGCACTGATTATTGCACCTATCTAGGAGGATGCTACACAACTATGGATGGTTCCGAGCCCTCATCTCAGTGATAGGGCACCTCCATTTGTCAGAGTGGGGAAATGTTTATCTGGTCCCAGGAAATCTTTGAACTCTGCCTTCTCCTCACTTCATGCTTTCAAACTTGCCTCTTTCCCCACAAAGACAGGCAGCTCTCTTTGTTACTATTCAGTAGCTTCTAGCTCAGCCAGTAATTACTCCTGTGCCAAAAGAGGAACACTTACAAGACTTTGACTCTTAGCATGTTACTACAGGTTCAGAAGTTCTGCATGCAAACCACCAGATCAGTCCTTGCCTCCCCCCTTCCAGGAGACTCCCATAGCCCTGTCAACCAATGTCCAGCGGACACTGTATATTCTGCAGTGGTTGGGTTGGATCCTCAACCCTCAGATGTTTCACTTGGGCCTGAGATTAGACATAGCCCTCTCCAAGATCTTCCTATCCTTGTTCAAACTTCTGCTCCTCTGCTCTCATGCTTAAGCCCACAGGGCCCAGAGAAGACCCTTGCTTTATGTCTGCATTAGGGTTTTGGATCTAAAGGTTGTTTGCTTTGAGGCTGTACCATACATCTGGTTTCACTTCAGACCATTGCAACACAACATTCTGGCAGCATGGGACAAACAGACCTGACCCTTAGATTGTCCTAGGTGTCTGATCTATAAGGCCAGACACTCCCTGGCACTGCTGACTGCTGTTAGGGAAGCCTTTTCCTCCAAAGACGAGGAAGGTTCTCACAACGAGTGCTAATCTATTCGGCTGGGGTGGAGTCCGGAATGCCCCGTCGGTACAGGGGACGTAGTCTTTACAGAAAGCCTGTGTTCTCATCAGCATCTTAGTATTAAGGGTGACTCAGTTGTCTCCTTAATGCTAGAATTGTGAGGACCATCTGTGAGAATACAGTCAGGGAATGCCACACCAGTAGCCTACATTAAAGGGGTACCAGAAGTCCCAATGCTCAAAACAAAGAAGACTTTAACAATTTGGGCACAACTGCATGTTCCAGCTCTATCAGCTGTCCACATCCCACACATGGAAAATTGGCAGGTGGATCTAGAGGAATTGGCTCTCCATTTGGAGGTCTTTCAAGCCATTTGCCACAAATAGGGAACACTTGAAGTGAATTCCAATAAAACATCAAACTTAACAAGTTTGTTGCCAGGTATATGAACATGAATGTTCTGGCATCCAGATTCAACAACAATCTGGACAGGTTTGTTGCCAGGTCCTCCAACACTCGGGCCTTTGAAGTTGATACTCTGATGATGATGATGTGTGGCCTGTCAGATTCAGTCATTTTTACCCTCTTGTAAACTAGTCGACTTCCTAGAATGTCCACCTTCACACTTGGAAGGCCTATTTTGCTTTGTTAGAGACAAGCAGATTTCATCCTAGAAAGTATTTCATAGGATGCATTCTGTCCTGTCTCCAGTCTGATCTGGGTCAGGATCAGGGGTCAAATCTCAGCCTTGGCCATTTAATTTCTGGGACTATTGGCCTCATGTTAGTTAATGCCTTTCTGCAAGGTGTTGCACATATATCACCCCAGGAAACTCCATCTCATGTGTCTCCCTGGGACCTTAACTGGGTTCTTTCATTTCTTTAGAAGCTGCTCTTTGAGCCTACTAGGGGTTTTCCCTTATCTGATGTTACTCGCAAGGTGGCCTTTGTTGTTGTAAGAAGAATTTTCTAATGTTACACAAGGACAAGGTTTTCCTGGAACCTACCCACCCCACAGTTGGACTATTTTTGGGCGCCCCTTTATAAAGACTAAAGATTCTGTGTCCCATACTGTACAACTAATGTTAGTTGAGAGTAGGAAAGGTTATTTAGAGGATGTCTCAGCAGCCTTTTTATGCCAGTGTCCAAGCAACTGAAAGTAGCTGTATATAACATCTGGTAAAGACTAAATATACTATGTCCCATACTGTACTCCAAGAAATTGATTTTCCTGGTTATCTCTGGCTTTATTACACTCTGAGTCACTGATCCAGAAACAACAAGCGGTTTTAAAAGTCAGAACTCCTGATGTATATATATATATATATATATATATATATATATATATATATATATATATATATATATATATATGAAAACTTGAGAACAATTGTGACCTGGCACACCATATTGTTCTCAAGTTTTCATACATTTCTGGGTGGAAGACACCCATTCTTTGAGTGACCTGCCACACACTTTATTGATCCATTAATTTATATAGTTATCATCATACATCCTTAGATAAATTTATTTTTATCTTTATTTATAATAATTTTGCTCTTTTCCACACTTGTGGCCCCCATTTTTACTTTGGACATCTTGGCCCCTTCATGTCACTTCCTATTTCCATTAGTCAGCCCAGCATATGGGGTGGGGTTCGGATTCCAATGTCTGACACTTCCGGGGTTGCAAGGTGTTCAGTTCTCTCTCCTCCCACACCCCTGTTCAACGATGTGTTTTGCACGTGTTTTCCTCAATTACCTGGTGGTGTGAGAGTGCCGTGAGTGGTGTCCTCTCGACGTCTCAATGTCATACAGATCAGCCTGCTCGCGGTGCCCAGTGAAGCTGTTATGCGGGAACGCTCTTCTCCATCTGATGCCGCAGCTGAGATGGGCGGGGATCCACCGCGGACGTTTTTCCGTCAATACTGGATCCCTCGCCTCCTCGGCACTGCATTGGCGTTCGGGTATGACGTTGGCGGAGACCCACTCTCCACCTGGGGTTATAACAGCCGGGGCCAGCCAGCACATCACAGCTCATGTTCCCACCACCAGGACAAGACACCACTCACGGCAATCCACATGCAAACACATTGTGTTTGTTCACCATGCACTCCTACAGGAGTGTGTTTAGCTTATTTATTCACAATCTTTCAATCACAATATTGTCCTATTGCACAGGGTCTTCCTTCTCATGAATCTATTTATATATAAACACAAACACATTGTGGTTTTCCATTATGCACTTCTACTGGAGTGCTTGATTCATTCATCTTATATTTATCTTACTCATTTATTCAATTTTTAATTAACTGCCATCATTGTCTCATTCCATATAGTCCTTTCTCACAGGCACACTCACACACGCCCTACACTCTCACACATTCACCAAACTATTCCTGTGTGGATACACAGGTGATCTATTTATTTCATACGCCTACCACAGCTTCATCCTTTTTATTTGCACTTACTTTTATATATTTTTAGTGATGTTTCGTTTTACACATTTTATTTTTTAGGTATTGACAATATGCTGAATGCACGTAACACATACACAGGGATTGTGCTGTGGTGGTCTGGTACACCTCTTGGCTGTTTTTCCTGGCCCCTCTTCCTCTGGAGGGAGGGGGGAGGAGTGGAGGGTCCCCCGTCTCAACCCGGGTGAGACACACTGCTCTGACCCACCGTATCCCCATTCAGAAGCTGGATACAGCCTCTGAGTTGATTCGTAAGTGACTGACCAGCTATCTGCTGTTTGTCTGTATGTTCCCTCTTTCTAGAGGGAACCATACATTAATAGTTATACATTTATTTTCATCTTTCAGTATAGTCTTGCATCTTTCACTCCTGATGATTGGCTATAGGCCATGAAATGCGTAGAGTCCCCGATAAAGGGTGCCAAGACAAGCCGGTTTTTATGATGAATCTTGAAAATTTTTTGAATTTTAAATTTCCAGTATCATGTATCAATTTGTATTGGATGTATATTATCCTTCTGCATTTAATCCATCAATCATGATTATGGCTATTTCGATTATCAATTATGTTTACTGATTACTTGTATCAAATATTTTATGATTATCAATTGTTATGTCAATTAATTATTAAATAAACATTAAAATTATATCATTATTATTATATTATTATTATTACTTCTATTATTATTATTAGTATTATGTTTATCAATATTATAATTATCAGTATCAGTACGAATCAATTTGTTATATGTCCATCCGTTTTTTTTCACGTGATTGTGACACCTAAATAAATTAAAGTAGACCATATGTATCTCAATACTGTTTATATATATATATATATATATATATATATCATCATTCGCGTTGCATGCCTCAAGTAAAATCCCAAGATTTTTCTTCTTTTATCCACATCCTGATATATATAATTGTTCAGGTCACCCCATCAGAAGGTATTGAAGCTACTGAAACAGCATAACAGTCAGACAGCAAGCATTTTCAGGAGCAGAGGTCAGCAAAGGCAGGGATATTTACTTAAAGAACAAAGCTAATAAGTTTGAGTGAAAAGTTATTTTTGAAAGCTACTAACCATATTATATTGAAAATTTTCAATACAAGCAGCAAAGGTTTCGGTGATGATATGGAATGTCACATCTTGCCTAAGCTTTCAGCCCGCATGCATTTTTAATTGATTTAAATAATGAATGCAATTTTTACATTTGAGTCACATACAGACAGATGGAAAAGTCTCATTTGCACAGTTTTTTTTGTACCCTATTAGCAAAACTGGTACATAGCAGAGATAACAAACCTGTTACTATCCACTTTGCATAGCTCATGTGATTATGGGTCTATAATTATTACCAGTATTTTATACCAAGGTTTTTCTTGCATTCAAGATTTTTTCTGCTATACCATGAGATATTTCCAGTTCTCCTGGAGCCTCATGTCAGATGAAAAGAGTTCCAGTTAAGACCTCTGTCGTCTTTTTTTATTTTTTTATTGTCCCTGTTGGGGAGATGGTCTTCCCTTATACTTTTTTTTGTCTCCTCTTATATTTTAATGACGTTTCCCCCTGAGACAAAATAGGGCACAATCTGAAATGTTACAGATGTCACTGGAACAAGATTTTTAGGGGAAATCTTCCATTAGGGACACATGTTCTGGTGATAACTGTCATAGGCAGGATTTTCACTAACTTCTTGTTGTGTCTCTCAGACCCCTAACCAGTTTAGTGTTCCTTTGGGTATGGAAATGTAAATAAATCAAATTGCAACACATTGTAAAAAAAAATAATGCTTCTAATTTAAATAATACTATCCAGATTCTAAAGAAAAAAAAATAAAACAGCTTCTTCCCATTAACTTTTCAGCCATCAGTTGAGATGTGAGGCTAATATTCTCGCTTGGAGTCAGATGAATTTATATGCTGCAGAGAACCCTAAGGAGGTGTATTCCAGGATTTCATTGTGATATCCCAGCCCTTATTTGGGCTTAGTCCAAATATGGAGAACTACAATGACCATTTTTGGATTAATACCAAATCTGTGCTGTAACCTGACTGTAGTGTCCAATCGTGCCTCCAATAAGATCCTGTCTGTTGCCCGGCCAACCTTTGCCAAGTGCCTGCCCACTACCTAGCCACCATCTACCAAGACCATGAGCACTAATTTCCCAGCAACTGGGGAGATCTTGTCTGCTGCCCAGCCTAACTCCTTTTCCTAATTGTCTATCCCAATTTTCTTTCCAGTCTGTCCCAGGTGATTTTCTGTCTGTTGAGCAGCTGATATCCAGTGACTTTCTGGCTACCACCCAGCCTGATTCCTGGAACCAAGGGAAGCTACACTTGCCTTTAGTCTGGCAGATCATCATTGATGGCAAAGTCAAAAATTACCTTTTAAGTGGGTGACATGACCCAAAACTTTTTGGGATTTCACAGACTTGAAATTAAAGGAACAAGGTACACACATCTAGGTGCCCAGTTCAAGCAATGTTAAAGTGGTATTAAATCCCAAACCAATAATGTAATATATTACAGCTTACTAATTATTAGATGCGGTGGCTGCATTTCTTTTCTTTGGCTTTTTTTCCCCTCTGTTTTCATCTGGCAATCTGGCCAGTAACAAACCTTGTGTTTTAGTGAGACACAACTCTGGAGGAATGAGCAGAGGGGGCACAGCAGGCAGGAGCATTGTTGGTCTGGGGGGGTGGAGTGCTAAATGTATTAGCAGATTTAGAGCCACTAACAAATTCCAGCCAAACTCCAGTTCACACTTTATAATCAGTTACAGCTGTTTTTTTCCTTTTGCCATTGATAAATAAAAGCAGATAATTGAAATCACTCCTGCCAGTGTTAAAGTGGAAGTAAACTTCCATCTCAGGCTTTTACCTATAGGTAAGCCTATATTAAGGCTTACCTATAGGTGGTGTAAATATATCCTAAACATGCACCGTTTAGGAGATATTTACTGTCCATGGAGCCAGTGACATCACTGGCGCATGTGTTCTGAAAGAACAGCCACTCGTGCCGTTCCTTCAGAGCCCTGTGCCATGAATGTCGGCTCCCACGCCTATGCGCTGAAGCAAGACGGGTGAAGATGGGAGCGCTGCAGCTCAGATATCTCAGCATGGGAGGCCTTCGTTTTAAGGTAGTTTAACATAATGTGCTAGTATGCGATGCATACTAGCACATTATGACATTACCATGCAGGGTCAAAAAAAAAAGTTCAGCAGTTTACAACCCCTTTAAGTAGTTTGTCTCATCCATGTAAACTGATACATTCTGCTGGAGAGCTGGTGTTGTGAAAAACAACGACTTGCTGGCTAGATTACTGGATCAAAATAGAAGAAAGCCTAAAAAGGAAACAAATACAGTCATCACATCTCAGAACTGGTAAACTGCAATGTAATAAATGTCTGCTTTTGGGTTTTAGGCCCCTTTCACACAATAAGCCTGCTCGGATCTGCCTGTCTGTTTTTCAGGCGATTCCGAGTGGGCCATCCATTGACTCCTATGGGCAGGCGGATGTCAGCGAAGATGTGTTCGCTGACACCCGTCTGCCATGCGATCCACTCAAGACAGACATATGGCGATACCTCTGCCATCCGTCTTGGCGGATCGGATGAGATCTGATGAAAATGGACATGCTGTCCGTTTTCGTCCGATCTCCCTATAAAGATCAGTGGGGCTCTGACAGGTCCCTCCTCGCTCAGTGAGCAGAGACGGACCTGTCATCTGCCGGCTCAGTGGAGATCAATGGAGCAAACTCCCGCTGAGCTGGCAGACTCCACTGAGCAGATCCGCCCCGTGTGAAAGGGGTCTAATACTTCCTTTAACATTTTAAAATGTATCAAATCATATTAATATTTGCCGTGTTCATCTGCACTTCCTGCCCCCGATTGTGTAGTATACTGTTGAAGAAATAGTTTGCTGTCAGTAGAACATGTGCAGTAACATGCAGTTCCTCAGTATATTAAGGGTACAAAGCTGACTTGCCCTTTAGGAGGTTGACAGTTTTACCAAAACACTATTTTCCGTGCAATTCTACATGCAAGGAAAATTAAAATGTACTTGTTTTCTTCCATCTAAGACTTGACAGATACACCCAATGCTCTGGATTTTGTCTAGAAAGATCACTTTGTATATTTGGCTGCAAATAGCACAATAGGAAGGCGTGTACTGGGATCATTCTGACAGTGAAGCCTGAAAACTGTAATCTCAACTTGACTTGATTTGTATTTAGAAAAACTGTAAGACTCCATCTAATTACTACACATTTCCCACACAAATAAACCAAATAAAAACGTATTACTGCGTGAGGCTGTGGATTACAGGCAGAGGAAGAGGTGACCTCACAGGCCATAAAAGTTTAATACCATTGGACCCTTTTCCACACTCTTTCTGCCTTGCATTCCCTCTGTGGGGACTTTCGGAATTATATACTTGGCTGATGGAATAAGGTGTCCGCCATGGCAACCAAATACATACACATGCTGTACATTATTAAAGAAACTACAACAGCTGCCCCAGTGACTGTAAGAATTAAAGAAAACCCACAAGATTTATTTAAAAATGGGACGATATATTTTACTCATTTTTTTTCCAGTACAATGCTGGAGATACTATAAGCTCACAGTGCAATACTAAAGGGTAGCCATGAGTGCAGCTTGGATGCAAGTATTTAGAGCCATCATAGCAATGAACTGGTCTACTTTGGTTTGCTCTTCTGAACTATTTACTTTAAAGCTTAACTCCAGGAAAACATCTAAATACACAAGTAAAAGAAATATAAGGAAGCTTGGTTTATCTGTCAAATGATTCAAAATTCTTTTCATCCACACCTGAGATTTATAGTTCTTCTGACGCAGACCCCTGTCTGGCATTGCGGAAGACCTAATTTTTACCTGCTGTAGTTAGGTAAGGATTACAAATCTTCTTCCTGAAAATATAAAGTACCAGTATCATTTTTCCATACGAGCTGGGTTTTTTTATTCATAAAAACAGTCTTGAACACCAGTCAGTTACTTTGCCTAGGCTGAGGCGATGGTACCTGTCTACTGCATACAGGAGGTAGAATTTTCTGATCTGTAGAAGACATTTGTGAACACAGCTAAGAGCTGCACAGGTACTACAATTTTCATGATTGTGTCATCTCTGAGCTGGCAGCCCATTCTAGGAAGTAGACACGGATCTTGGATAATAATAATAAATGATGTGTCATTTTGCTTACAGTGTGGAATTCCAACGGTGAGCTGCCACCCTCACATTTGAAACATGTGGTGGATATTGCTAGTATTGGATTTTTAAAATTTTTTTATATTTATTGAGTTTTCACAATGACCAAATACTGTAGGTACAAACATGAAGTAGAGAACTGAAGAGCCTCAAACGCAGACTTTGTACACTATGGAAATATATGACATAAACAAGGGCCCAACAAAGGCAGGAGGGGAGAGAGTGGAGAGGGGAGCGGATAAAAGAGAAAAAAAAAAAAAAAAGGATAGGATTTTAATGGGAGAGAAAAAGAAAAATAACACTTGAAGAATTTTTGATTGTGTTAAGGACTGCCTTTGGGACTATATAGATAAAATCAGAGTGGTTCAACCAATTGGATATTTAACACTTCTTTACACACCTTCAAAAACTGTTGGGTTTTCACCAAACAGATGGTTATATGAGTTTTGTGCACTATAAACACTTTAAGAATTATCTATGTCCAGATGCACTATATCACCTGTATATACAGTGTATGACATTACATGTATGAACTTAGATGCACTTTATCTTTATTTAATTTATTATTTAGCACAGAGAGCACTTTTATATATTGGAAGCACTTTTGTGTATATATTCGCGTTGAGTACATACTGTTGGGAATTGTTTGTTTGGAAGATATACATATATCCAATAATCTCTTTGTAATATTTAGACACTTTAAAACATTTTTGGGGAATTCCACACTGTAAGCAAAACGCCACATCATTTATTATTATAATCCTGTGCATACATGTGGGGACACATTGTGTCGATGTGAGCAGCTGCTGAAACCTAAAATTTATAATATTCTTTTTTTTATTATTATTCACAAGTGGTAGCACATAAGGATTACCTCACTTTAAACTGATCTTGGATAGTGCCTGAACAAAGACGGTGCTATACTTCTGGAAGGAAAATTAGATGAAGGCATTGTCATGCTTAAAGTGGTTGTAAAGGCTAAAGTTTTTTTTTTACATAGTTACATAGTAGGTGAGTTTGAAAAAATACACAAGTCCATCGAGTCCAACCTATGTGTGTGATTATATGTCAGTATTACATTGTATATCCCTGTATGTTGCAGTCGTTCAGGTGCTTATCTAATAGTTTCTTGAAACTATCAATGCCCCCCGCTGAGACCACCGCCTGTGGAAGGGAATTCCACATCCTTGCCGCTCTTACAGTAAAGATCCCTCTACGTAGTTTAAGGTTAAACCTCTTTTCTTCTAATTTTAATGAATGGCCATGAGTCTTGTTAAACTCCCTTCTGCGAAAAAGTTTTATCCCTACTATGGGGTCAACCAGTATGGTATTTGTATATTGAAATTATATCCCCTCTCAAGCGTCTCTTCTCCAGAGAGAATAAGTTCAGTGCTTGCAACCTTTCCTCATAACTAATATCCTCCAGACCCTTTTTTAGCTTTGTTGCTCTTCTTTGAACTCGCTCCATTTCCAGTACATCCTTCCTGGGGACTGGTGCCCAGAACTGGACAGCATACTCTAGGTGTGGCTGGACCAGAGTCTTGTAGAGTGGGAGAATTATCGGTTTATCTCTGGAGTTGATCCCCTTTTTAATGCATGCCAATATTCTGTTTGCTTTGTTAGCAGCAGATTGGCATTGCATGCCATTGCTGAGCATATCATCTACTATGACCCCCAGGTCCTTTTCCATCCTAGATTCCCCCAGAGGTTCTCCCCCCAGTGTATAGATTGCATTCATATTTTTGCCACCAAAATGCATTACTTTACATTTCTCTACATTGAACCTCATTTGCCATGTAGTCGCCCATCCCATTAATTTGTTCAGATCTTTTTGCAAGGTTTCCACATCCTGCGGAGAAGTTATTGCCCTGCTTAGCTTAGTATCGTCCACAAATACAGAGATTGAACTGTTTACCCCATCCTTCAGGTCGTTTATGAACAAATGAAATAGGATTAGTCCCAGCACAGAACCCTGGGGGACACCACTACCCACCTCTGACCATTCTGAGTACTCCCCATTTATCACCACCCTCTAAACTCGCCCTTGTAGGCAGTTTTCAATCCATGTACTCACCATATGGTCCATGCCTTATTTTGTACAGTAAACATTTATGGGGAACTGTGTCAAATACTTTTGCAAAATCCAGATACACCACACCCACAGGCCACAGGCCTTCAAGGCTGCTCTGTGCAAAACCATTGCGCAGAGCAGGTAATTATGACATGCTTATTATTATTTTTTTTTTAAATGAACCTTTAATATCATTTATAAATAAATGATAAAATAAATAAATTTTAAAAATCCCATGGCATATAACCAATTTTGGTGTAGTGATGCGTAGCAGCTTCAGAATCGCTCATCATTTTTTTACCTCTAAGAAAATTTGAATTGCTGTCAATGCAGAAGATTTGTAAATGAGTTGACACCCTTTATTGGCTAAGCTTTCGGGATAACTTCGATCGCTTCTTCAAGCTTTATATATTTGTGAAAATGCTCCTGAAGCTCACTTACTTGTACAAAGAGTTGCAAGGTAGTGCAATGAAAAAAAAAATGTATAAAAAAATGTTTTTTTCCTCTCCAATTGCTGTCAATAAAATGTCAGTTTGCAAGAATTTGTAGTTAGCTTTCTGAGCTACTCTTTGGAGCCATATGGAGCTAGCTACATGTTATCCAGTGCAGCTGCTGATCATCATGTCACACCAGAGATTTGTAACAGCACAACAAAGTATTGTACTACAGCAATTAATCTACAGCCAGCTGCAAACTGCCATAGAACGTAATCACAAACAATTGTAGTTCATGCAAATCTCTGCTACAAAGTTTCTGGGTGTGACATGGCTCTAAACTTGAAGGCCAATTATGGTAGCAGTCCAAGACACTGTAGTCCTGTACAACACCCAGAACTCTAAATTACCCCATGAGATCAATAATTCTGAATAATTTCCGGACCCTTGTACCAGGAAGAACAAAGAGATTAAAAAAAGAGAAAGCCATTGCAAACATATGTATACAGTATTGTGCCTCATTTTTTTCAAGGAAAATTTGCCCATAAAAAATTGAATGTGCCCCAAGGTATAAGCCAACTTTCTTCATTCAGAAAACTGTGATTGTTACCCTCCCTTTCCCTTCTAGAATGAATTACAACCCGATCTGATAATTCAGCACTCTACGGCAGTTTTTTCTGAGATGTGTTCTGTCACCTTTCCCACTGCAACCATTTCCCTCCATTTCAGCTTCCGGTTCATTTCAGAGCACATGGGATGCAGACAACTGCTGTCCGGCCATTATACAATAAGCCTGCATATTGTGTTCACGTACCAACATCTCCAGCATGAATGATCGAAAAGGGTTTTTGAATCATCTGTACCTTGGCTTTATCTGAGTTAGAACCTGAGATTTGTGGCCAGAGAAGAATATGTACAGGTGGCTTTTGCAAAAGAATCTAAAAAAAAGGACATTTAAAACCATCTTGTTTTCACTGATTTTGATCATTTGATATGGGCAAGAAACCTAGCATGTTTACGATTTATAGATCCAGAGAGGCAGCTCTAAAACACAATCTTGACCCTGCACTTCTGCACTTTCTATAACTAGTTAAAAAAACAATTATCACATTTAAGGACCACCAAGTAGGCTTGGAAAAAGTAGTAAGGGTGGGAACAAGCTTGGCTTAGCTTCCACAGGATGGATAAGGGTGTACACTGAGCTGACTATATCTCTGGGTTTACTGATCACTGTGACACGGCATAAGGATAATTTCATTTTTTTTTCATCATGTATGCTCATCAGCATAAACCCAATGCTCAAGTATGATTTTTGAGTGGACTGACCCTTTAAAAGTTTAATATAAGGTTGCTATTACACTTATTATTCAATTAGAACAAAGTGCATAATATGCAATATTGAACAACTCAGGACAACCAATCAATTTGATTTGTCTTGAAATTAGATAAGCGAAAGACTGATTGTGATTGCTTGTATAGGCCCATAGATATACTACATTATTTTAAATTGGATCACTAAGTAAAGCATTTTTTTAGTTTTCAACAGAGTGGGAAAGTGTTCAAGCCTCTGTGATTGCCTGTGTCCGCACTGGGGAGATTGCCTGTGTGGCCATTGGCACAGGATACATCTTCAGTGGAGATATAGACAACATTAAAAATATTTTTTAATTGAATTTCGATGCTGCTCTTTTGGAGCCCTAACCAAATCCATTACTTCGCCATCAGTTTGAGCTCTTGGGACCACCAGCGACACAGACTCCAGAACCAGAACCACTCCCCCTTCTCCCCTCTCCCCCTTCAATTCTGTAATCTCTACCTTTCTCCTTATATACAGGATATCAACTGCATACGTTCTCAACACTGCCTGGTCCTTGCTACCCCACCAGGCTATGGCTGGGGTGGACCATCCAAGTGATGGTTCTCTTTGCTTTCTCTAACAGTGATTAAAAGGCGCGAACAGCCATCGCCTGTCGGATTCTCTCAGTTGCAACAATGTCCACCCTTTGAAGAAGGGCTAGTGTCTTGTTCTGTACTGTCAACAGTGTTCTATTTTGTCTTGATGCCTGTGTGGAGCTATCTATATTACCTTTTCAATGTGCGTGGTACCTTTTCAATTGCTTGTGTTGGCGCTTACATTCTCTAACAAAATGTTTGAATTCAAAATAAATTTTTAGTACAATGGGGACCCTCTCAGGTGTTTCGTACATTGTTCTTGTTGGGGAGTTTTCCTCACAATTTGCACTTTAAGGCTGCTAGGCATTGCTATTGCAGAATGAGAAGAACAGCAAGAAAAATCTGCAGTGCACTAGTAATGCCAGCACCAACAAGGCACTTGTGGTGCACATGAGCAACCTAATAACTTTGCAATCTATGACTGAATAAAGTGGAAATAACAACAGACATGTCACATACAATGAGAGCGCTCAGTATCGGAACACAAGTAAACTGATATAAGACATCTACTTTATTGGTTTTATTTATTTTTTTTACAGAGGGAAACTGGTGAGTGTGCACTGATTCATAATATCACATCAGGTTTGGAACTATGAGCTCTTTGGCTATTAAAGGGCTTTTTGACAGTGGTCATACAATGGCTTCATCTTGTCCCTAACTTATTGCTACATGTCAGTCTAATGACTACAATTAGTTTTTTATAGCAGCTGGCAGACTCAGTACATGTTAAGTACACATTATTTACTTTTCATACATTTAGTGGTAATGCCACAATTCCAGCCCTACCTCAGCTTATATCCTCTGACACAAGCCTCTATGACAGCTGGGAAGTGATGTACCGGCACATAAATGTCAGTTATGGAGACAAAGAAATACATAAGTGTCACAGGAAGAATTGCATAGTCTTCAGGAAAAAATCAACTCTCAAATAAATAAAACGATTGTCAAAATACACAAGCCTCTTCTGCAGACGACAAATAATTTGTGCAAGTAGTTTCTAAAGTGGTTAACGTACCTCATTCTAGAATCATGTGACCTCAGCAGAGACAACATATTTCAGGCCCTCTACTGACATTAATAGCATAAGGCAGGACTAGCTTGGCTAAACAGGCAGGGAATGGGATGGGGTAGATGGGTGTGTGTTGGACATAGGCAAGGTAAAATGAGTTATCTTTCAGTGCACTCCAGACTATGGGAAAGTGTTTCCTGCTCTCTGTTTTATACATTTCACCTATTTGCTAATCAGATTATCTCAATCAGCAACACTGTACAAGGACTGCTAACGGATCAGAAGTGCTTAAAACATATGGAGCTAAATGTCAGTTTACTATTTTATAGGACTCACAACTGTCCATTTTTGCCTTTTTTGGGGATCCCAAAATGTGTTTTTCAAAAAGACAAAAAACTTTAGTAACCAATTAAAAGTTACTATTGTTTACAACCTTTAGAGGACTTTCCTCCATTCAGTGCTCATAGGGCTTGCATCTATCCAACTCTGAAATAATACATTCATGGAATATCATTATTTCAGACTGTTCAGCATAGAGTATTTTACATATAAAACCATGCAGCTGTAGGAGGGGAGACCCAGCCCTGTTTCTACATGATGGACCACAAGCAAATAGTATATTTTCATTAAAAATATATACTTTAAATTAAATTAAGAACTCATCATCCTTAAATATAATGGTGATAAGTTTTTTGTTATTCTTGGACTGGCCGGGTAAATTGTTACTAGACCCCTGGCTCTCATTATGGCCTGGCCAAGAATGCAATCTGGTTTGGGCAGTATTGCAGTTCGCACTGCTTGGAAGTTTCAGTGCTTTGTAGGGATACCCACCACAATCACATCAAGAATCCAATAATAGCTAATGCCAATACTGTACCACAGAGGTGCTTTAATGTGATGAAAGAGATATTCAGATTGTTTACCATGGCCTATTCTAAATCATCACTCTTTGCACCAAGGTATCACATTAATCTAAGACCTGTAAAAAATGTGGATACTTCAGTCTAAGCATGTGATGAAATTGCATAACTGAATGCCACAACAATCAGTAGTTTCAGATATAAGCAATTGAAATTATAAGCAAATTGGAACTTTTCCTGTAAATGTCACCCCCATCCCTTCCTTTATCCTAAGCCTCCTTATTGCTCACCCTAGTAATGGACAGAATCAGTGACCGATAGGAGGTTTAGTAGGTGGAAGGGCCAGGAGTTGGCTTCACTTTTACTGCAAAATAAATATATATAGCTTCAGCTGCCAGTATCTCTGCGTAAGAGATTGTTCTGACATGCAGTTATACTGATGGTACTGTAGGTTACCCATTTGTATTATTTCATCATATACTCAGCCTGTATTGGCCACGGTGGTGACCAGTTTAATCAAACTTGACATAGGTAGGTATATCTAATGTTAGGTACAAACAGAAATCCAAGAACTATCTTTGCTGTAGCCATGAGTTCTACTCCTGACTCAAGTGGTTCTCCAAAGGATATTTCCAAAGGTTCTGTGTTTTACTGAACTGAATTTTCCAGCATAGCTGAGGTTTCTGTGACTGCGCCATTGTACTTGGTATCCCATGATTCTTAGAAAGGTATTCCACAAAAAGCAAATCAAGGGATCAGACAGAGAAAAATATAGCATATCAGTTACACCTACCATGCCAATCTGCAGCTTGGAATTTCTACATAGACTTGTATGGGTCTGGCATACTATATGGGAAGACAGTAGACAGGGATCTGTCTACACAGAAACCATCACTTTGATTGCAAGTTACCCAATGTATCACTGGCCACATACTGTAATATATATAGATTGTGTAGGTTATTACTCTCTATTGCCATTCTGTGACGGTTCCCATGTTTAATTTTCATGATTATGTTATGTGGCCTATTGTGGCTTGCAGAAACAAGTGATATATTATATAGATATTAATTGCACTAGCTACAGTACTTCTCCTCCACGGTTGGAGGGCACATTAAAACAAACTATAACAATCTACAGTCTATAGTAGGTTTATGTAAGCCATGACTCTCCAGTTGTTGTAATAGCACAATTACCAGCATGTCCTGCTAATAATTGACTGCTAGGGCATGCTGAGAGCTGCTGGAGCACCACAAGCCACCTGCTACCGGTTTGTTGAGTTTGTACCACAGAGAATGTCTAAGTGGGACAAAACATATCTATGGCTAAATGGTTCAGTGTTGACACCCTGTGGTCCAAGTAGGAACTGCATAGGAAGTTTTCACTACTATCGTACATTTAAAGTATACACAAGTGCTCATTTTTTTCCCAGTCATTAAACAGTCCAGTACAAGACATTTTTCTTTTTGTAGCGCAGTGATTACAATATGAATAAGAAGATTTAGTAACTGTAAATCAAAAACATATGCTGTTTCCCTGAAGTTATTGTTTTGTTTAAAAAAAAAAAGCAATTTTTTCGTCCAGAACAGAAACAAATCGAAACATCATATAAGCCAAGGTTGGGGTAGAGAATGCTATAGAGCAGAAGAGCCAATCAGAAGATGCTGACTTTCATCCTCCTTGATGTGAAAGAGGTGGCTTATTTAAACAGCAGCACAAACACCCCTCCAGCACTCTATCCAGCATGTCTTCTGGTTATTTCAGAGTCACAGTTTATTGAGCTGTTTAATCCAATAAGAATCTAAAATGCCACAAGGTTATCCATTGCTTGAAGCAGACCCTGAGACAATGTTCTCATTCCACTGGCCAAAGTGTCCATCATTTGGGCAAAAGCCTGATCTGTCAGAACCTTCAGAAATCCACACATGGCTCTTTTGCTGCTTGTGTCCTGGGAAAATCGGGGTTCATGGGTTGCCAAAGTATTCCAGTTACTATATATTTCCTAGGGTAGAGTGTGGGATGAGCCGGAGGCAGCTGGTCAAGTACTGGCCTGGTTGTCTAAGTGCAGGTTCAGGTTCCAGTGGAGTAGTGAGACAATGTGATAGGAGAGGAACCTCCTCAGTAAGGGGAGAAAAGTATAGTGCCATGTGCAGTTCTGATGGGCCCTGGAGCTGGTCGAAGCATATGGTGTGTCAGGGGTGGACCTTGAAGAAGAGAAGGAGTTCCAGCTGGACGTAAACTTAGTGGAGAAGAGACAGCAGCAGCAGCTGCCATCGCCACTGCAAGTGGACTGGGAAGAAGCCCTGCTGAAAGGGTTTTTGGAAGGTCCTTCTGAAACACCAGACTTGCCTGTCAAAAAATGAGAGCAATTATTAGTGTAAGCAAAAACATCTGAATGATATAGAAAGTTCTCTCTAAGGAGAGTTCAGATAAAAATATAAAACAATGCCCTCCACCAGTTAGTAAAATATAACAGTGAGTAGCATAAGTAAACTCCATTGTAATCTTCAAAGTGTATTTAAGACATTATATGTCTCTTGGGAGTGTTAAATGTCTTTTTTTTAATGCAAGCAGGGAGGGGGAGGAGGGGGAGGAGGAGGAGGGGGAGGAGGAGGAGGGGGAGGGGGAGGAGGGGGAGGGGGAGGAGGCCCCCGCTGTGAGAAGACCGTGATTATTGCTAGCGGCTATAGCAGCTGACAATTGTTAAATAATCCAGCATTGTAAGATAATCTGGCAGGCTGGTTGTACCCAAGTTGATCGATGTACCAACTTGGTACATTCAGCCTGCCCATTAACAGTTCGAATCTTGGCCGGTTCAGCAGGAACTTTTGAACCCTGTATGGCTGGCCTAAGTACCTGAATTTAACTTCTTATCAGCCTCTTTCAGGCCCTGAATGGAGAGTTCCAGATTAGGAGAGTGTTGCAGTGTGAAAGACATGCAAATAAGGGGAGGGGGGAGAGCAGAGTGACACGGTGATGAGCCCATCAGGCAGCTGCTTTTCCTTTCACTGTTCAGTCACAGAGTAAGGAAGAAACCAGCAAGTGAAAGTGAAACTGCAGCTAAAAAAAAAATCAGATCCCCTGCCCTGAAAGGCCAGAATGTGCTGTGTGTCAAAGATGTGCAAATATGAGGACTTGGTGGACAAAAACAAAATCGTTTTAGCAGGTAAAACTGATTTCATATATGTATATTTAATGTTTTAAAAACTTTTCTGGGTACTTAGGTTTTGAATATAGCATACAAATCTTTTTTTTGTTTTTAAACATAAATTAAGTAATGTTTATTTTGTAGAATGATGCCTAGATTTTCTTACATCGCATATATTGAGTATATTATGTAATGTATGTAGGTAGCACTTTTCTTTCTCTTAATTATTTGCTTTCTCTGTAAACAAGTTTAACTGATTTGGTCACATCTACAGCCCTATAGAATTACAGATTCTTTGGACAGTACACAACCAAAAAGCTGACAAGTGGATATTTTCAAGATGCTGAATGTGGCACCTGCTGCTGTGCTATGTGATTGTCAGCCATTCCTAACTGCCTGCACTCACAACAAACATCTCCACTGGAGATATGGGGGTTATTTACGAAAGGCAAATCCACTTTGCACTGCAAGTGCACTTGGAAGTGCAGTCGCTCTAAATCTAAGGGGTAGATCTGAAAAGAGTGGAAGCTCTGCTGATTTTATCATACAATCATGTGCAAGCTAAAATTCTGTTTTTTATTTTCCTTGCATGTCCCTCTCGGATCTACAGCGACTTTACTTCCAAGTGCACTTGCAGTGCAAAGTGGATTTTCCTTTAGTAAATAACCCCCATGGAGTGTGAACACTAAGCGGTTAGCATGTGCTTTCCAAGTAATAAAATGCATTTCATCACTGTGGGGGTTATTTACGAAAGGCAAATCCACTTTGCACTGCAAGTGCACTTGAAAGTGCACTGTAAGCGTACTTGGAAGTTCAGTCGCTCTAAATCTAAGGGGTAGATCTTAAATAAGTAGAAGCTCTGCTGATTTTATCATCCAATCATGTGCAAGCTAAAATGCTGTTTTTTATTTTCCTTGCATGTGCCCCTCAGATCTACAGCGGCTTTACTTCCAAGTGCACTTGCAGTGCAAAGTGGATTTTCCTTTAGTAAATAACCCCCTATGTTTGATGTAATAACCCTTTATGAAGATTTTTTGAGCTTTCAGAATGAGCCTCAGATGCTCTTAAATGCTTTTTAACTGCTAAAAAGCAAGGGAAGGGCTATAGGTGATACTTCCACTGGCTGCTGATCTATTTGAGGCCATGGTAAGAAGGGTAAAACATGGGGGTTAGATTAGGATAATGGGGGTGACTTCCTCAACAGAGTGCCAGAAGGTTAAAAGAAGTCTCCAGGATACCAACCGTAAGTTCCTGAAGGGTTTGCTGTTTCTTGTGCCGACTTAGTAGCGGGTTGGGTTTCCCTGATACTCCATCACGATGTCTGCGGCTTGAGATGTGCTGATACAGAAACACAAACGTATTATGAAGTTTATATATACATCCTGCACAAATCGTAAACCTTTTATTTAACCTGCTGAAACATGCAAACTAGGACAAATCGTCTGCAGGTTTGTCACATCAATTCTTTCTGATAGTCTCTAATTTTACACGACTAGTTAGACATAGGTTATAAGATTTATTGAGCCTGCAAAGGATCATGCAATTTATAAAACACAATTATTACATTTTTGACATGTGTCTTTATCTGTACATCACACCGATCTGTAATCAAAAACTGGTGATTCTCTTACAGTCACGTTCTAGTGTTCCCTAGCCAAATACTAAATAAAACATATGGAATAGGGTCGTTATCTCCTTCTGGAAAGCAAAGATTCTTTAAAGGATCATTTTTATAACACTGAACATTCAGAACTGGAAACTATCCAGTGTTTTAAATAACTATCAATGGATTTAATCAAAAGAGAAAAGAGATAACAGTGAGACTTTTCTAGGAAAACATCTGTATGTTTCAAATATATACTATATATATACCGGTATATATATATATATATATATATATATATATATATATATATATATATATATATATATATATATTTGAAATTTTCCACATTTTGTCATGTTACAACCAAAAATGTAAATGTATTTTATTGGGGTTTTATGTGATACACAAACACAGGGTGGCACATAATTGAGCAGTGGAAGGATAATGATAAATGGTTTTCAAACTTTTTTTACAAATAAATATGTGAAAAGTGTGGCGTGCATTTGTAGTCAGCCCCTCTGAGTCAATACTTTGTAGAACCACCTTTCACTCTAATTACAGCTGCAAGTCTTCTTGGGTATGTCTCTACCAGCTTTGCACATCTGGATAGTGACATTTTTGCCCATTCTTCCTTGCAAAATAGATTAAGCTCTGTCAGATTGGATGGAGAGTGTCTGTGAACAGCAATTTTCAAGTCTTGCCACTGATTCTCAATTGGATTTAGGTCTGGACTTTGACTGTGCCATTCTAACACATGAATATGCTCTAAACCATTACATTGTAGCTGTGGCTGTTTAGTGTCATTGTCCTGCTGGAAGGTGAACCTCCACCCCAGTCTCAAGTCTTTTGCAGACTCTTATGGGGCGTACACACGGTCGGACTTTTCAGCTACAAAAGTCCGACAGCCTGTCCGACAGACTTTCGACGGACTTGCGGCGGACTTTCTAACGAACAGAC
The DNA here is from genome assembly GCF_042186555.1 of Aquarana catesbeiana. NCBI lineage: Eukaryota > Metazoa > Chordata > Amphibia > Anura > Ranidae > Aquarana > Aquarana catesbeiana. The sequence goes on from NC_133325.1 coordinate 150,451,899, forward strand.
TTGCCTACACACGATCACACAAAAGTCCGTCGAATTCTTACGTGATGACGTACACCGGACTAAAATAAGGAAGTTGATAGCCAGTAGCCAATAGCTGCCCTAGCGTGGGTTTTTGTCCGTCGGACTAGCATACAGACGAGCGGATTTTTCGACCGGACTCGAGTCCGTCGGAAAGATTTGAAGCATGTTTCAAATCTAAAGTCCGTCGGATTTGAGGCTGAAAAAGTCAGTTGAAAGTCCGGAGAAGCCCACACACGATCGGATTACCAGCCAGCTTTAGTCCGTCAGCGTCCGTTGGACTTTTGTAGACGAAAAGTCCGACCGTGTGTACGCGGCATAACACGTTTTCTTCGAAGATTGTCCTGTATTTGGCTCCATCCATCTTTCCATCAACTCTGACCAGCTTCCCTGTCCCTGCTGAAGAAAAGCATCTCCACAACATGATGCTGCCACCACCATGTTTCACAGTGGGGATGGTCTGTTCAGGGTGATGTGCAGTGTTAGTTTTCCGCCACACATAGTGTTTTGCTTTTAGGCCATAAATTTCAATTTTGGTCTCATCTAAACAGAGCACCTTCTTCCACATGTTTGCTGCATCACCCACATGGCTTCTCGCAAACTTCATACGGGACTTCTTATGTCTTTCTTTTAACAATGGCTTTCCTCTTGCTGCTCTTCCATCAAGGCAAGATTTGTGAAATACAGTTGTCCTGTAGACAGATTCTCCCACCTGAGCTGTGGATCTCTGCAGCTCCTCTAGAGTTACCATGGACCTCTTGGCTGCGTCTCTGATTAATGCTCTCCTTGCCCGGTCTGTCATTTTGGGTGGACGAACATGTCTTGGTAGGTTTGCAGTTGCACCATATTCTTTCAATTTTCTGATGGTGGATTGAACAGTGCTCTGTGAAATGTTCAAAGCTTAGGATTTTTTATACCCTAACCCTGCTTTAAACTTCTCCACAACTTTATCCCTGACCTGTCTGGTATGTTCCTTGGCCTTCTTGATGTTGTTTGTTCACTAAGGTTCTCTAACAAACCTCTGGAGGCTTCATTTATACTGAGATTAAATTACACACAGGTGGACTCTATTTACTAACTAGGTGACTTCTGAAGGCAACTGGTTGCACTAGATTTTAGTTAGGGGTATCAGATTAAACAAATGCAAGCCACACTTTTAACATATTTATTTGTAAAACATTTTGAAAACCATTTATCATTTTCCTTCCACTTCACAATTGTGTGCCACTTTGTGTTGGTCTATCACATAACATCCCAATAAAATACATTTAGGTTTTTGCTTGTAACATGACAAACATGACAAAATGTCAAGGGGTATGAAAACTTTTTCAAGGCACTGTATGCAATATTCCTTACTTAGTCAGTTGCAATATGCTGAAACTTTCTAACCTCTTGCCATCCATGTAATGCATATGTGCAGCACCAAAGAGGGTGGGCTTTAACATCCACTTGTTGCACATATGTGTCCATGGGCGCCCGAGGTTTCTGTGCAAACAGCCAGATCACTGTGTGCTCCCTGTCTCTAGTGATTATTGGGAGAAGGCTGTGAAAGCCAATCACAGTGGTCATGTGATCGGGCAGCCCTTCCTGCCCACCAGACATAAAGACCCTGTTAGGCAGGCCATACACAAAGTGTATTTTACTCGATTCCCCCATTAACACAGTTAGTGTTGACAGGGGAATCCCTCCCGCCGAGCCATTGCATTCTCCCGGGGAGAGGTGGGAGGAGCCGCCCCCACCCGGAGCACACTGTTATTATTGCTTGCACCTATACCAGCCACTAGCTATAATTGCGTGTAAAATCCGTCAGGCTGGTCGTACCCAAGCTGATCGATCAACTTGGTAACTTCAGCCTGCCCATAAATGGTTTAAACTGTCTATGGCTTTGAAGGGTTGCTGGGGGTGGGGGAAATGTTAATTCGCCTTAATTTTAACTAAAAGTTTAAATTAGGATTGAACTGAGGTTGTACATTCTGTAAGCTGATGGTTGGTATTAAAGGTACTGTTTTAGGCTCGAGTAGTAGACCTTAGGGTGAGAACCACCTGTGTGGGGATGCTCATGGGTCCTCTGGACAGAAGCAGGAGTCAGGGCAGTGACACTGAGTCAGCAGAACTGTGATCTCTTAAAAGTGTTGTTATCCTTCTCATCCTATGCAGCCATACAGGATAGCAGAAGTGGGTTTATCATTGAAACATAACACACTGCTGTGTAGCACAATTTATTTACCATTCTATATGAAATAACTATTGCAAACCCAATAGTTCCCCAAAGTCCCCAATGTTCTTTAGGGTAAATGGAGAGAGAATCATCATAGCATACAGGAAGGAATACAGAAATAGTAATAAATGCAGACTGTATACCTGCTTAAGCTGGCCTTCTGAGGTGACTCTGACATTACAGATCTCACAGTGAAAAGTCCTCTCTTGGTTGTTGGAATCCACCGTTCCTGTTAACCCGCTGTTTAACCCTCCAAGTCGAGGATAAGCCTTTATTGGGCCTAGACCACTTCGCGCTTCAAGGATAGTTTTGTGCTTAGTGCCTTTATTAAATGAAAAATTGCCAAAATGAAATGATGTCAAGCTTCCCTGCAATCTAGAAAACTGCTGGAGGTCAGATGACAAATAGATAACTGTTTATACCAGTGGATGTCAATCAGTGGCTAAGAAGCTGAACATGACTCTCAGATGCTTATTATGTTAATCACTGCAGGTGACTGTCTGGAAATATCAAATGATGTATACTGTCTGAGCCAATCACATAGTATCTAATAATAAAATGTTCTTAATCTATTACTCTTTTTATATTTAATTTTCTCTAGGTCTCGTTCACACTGGTGGGCAGAGGGGGGCATTAATCACAGTTGGTTGAGTCTCAGTTTTACCACCCCTGACTGCCTACCTAACTAAAACGTGCAACCACTCAGGGCTGTACACATGCAAAGCATTGCAGCAACATTATTCACTCAGCTCACGGCACTGCTACCAAATATTACCCACTCAAGTGAATGGGGCCGTACTCCAAGCGTGAGCCAAACGCTTGTCTAGCAGTTGCATGCTGTATTTTCATATAAAATGTCCTTTCAGCTGTCAGAAAAAAGAGCATTAAGAAGGCAGCATCATTGCCTCTTGTATGCCTGGCAGATGCTGCTCTGTCACCCTCTGAAAAACAGTTCAACACAGATCGCTTTTCCTAGGGGGTGACAAGGCCTGCTGCCAGTGTGAATGAGCCCTTAGATAGCAGCCACAACCTAAGCAGCAAAACCCGTCTCCTACAAAGTGGGACCTTTGCCTTCTGTGTGAAAGCACTGGTGTCTCTGCAGAGGTCCAATACTCCATCTACTGGAGGCATGAGTTTTATTTTTTCAAAATTGAGGTTATTTCTCTAAAATACCACTGTGGGTGCCAGTTAATATACACAAATATGTAATATACACTAATGAGTACAGATCGTTCTTGCCTGGCTATCTGAACGTATGGATCTTCTTTGCCTTGCAATATGGAAGTACGAATCTTCCTTGCTTGGCTATCTAGAAGTACTAATTTTTCTTGCCTGGCTATTTGAAAGTATTGATCTTCCTTGCCTGGCTATCTGAACGTATGGATCTTCTTTGCCTGGCTATTTGAAAGTATGGATCTTTCTTGCCTGGCTATCTAGAAGTACTAATCTTTCTTGCCTGGCTATCTGAACATATGGATCTTCTTTGCCTGACTATCTGAAAGTATGGATTTTCCTTTTCTGGCTATCTGAAAGTATGGATCTTCCTTGCCTGACTATCTAGAAGTATGAATTTTCCTTGCCTGGCTATCTGAAAGAATTGATTTTCCTTCCCTGGCTATCTGAAATTATGGATCTTCCTTCTCTGGCTATCTGAAAGCATGGATCTTCCTTCTCTGGCTATTTGAAAGTATGGATCTTCCTTGCCTGGCTATCTGAACGTATGGATCTTCCTTGTCTGGCTATCTGAAATTATAGATCTTCCTTGCCTGACTAACTAGAAGTATGAATCTTCCTTGCCTGGCTATCTAAAAGTATGGATCTTCCTTGTGTGGCTATCTGAAAGTATTGGTCTTCCTTGCCTGGCTATCTAAACAAATGGATCTTCTTCGCCTGGCTATCTGGAAGTATGGATCTTCCTTGCCTGGCTATCTAGAAGTACAAATCTCCCCTGCCTGGCTATCTAAAAGTATGGATCTTCCTTGTGTGGCTATCTGAAAGTATTGGTCTTCCTTGCCTGGCTATCTAAACAAATGGATCTTCTTTGCCTGGCTATCTGGAAGTATGGATCTTCCTTGCCTGGCTATCTAGAAGTACAAATCTCCCTTGCCTGGCTATCTGAAAGTATGGATCTTCCTTGCCTGGCTATCTATGAGGTGTAAAGTGTGACCAGTGGAAAGTTCAAGATGGCAAGGCATGTTACAGTCTGTACAGGCACAGCAATGTAGTGTAAGGGCCTATCTGACTAAAATGAAGATAAATCAGTACTTATGTCTGCAATCTTTGGTCATCCTGGTTTGCAGGCCCTGGGTGAGTAACTTGCACATATGCACACTGGATTTCATTCATCCTGGTACCAAGGCATGCCCAGCTCAGTGTGCTAGCAGGAAGATAAGAAGCCTTTATTGCAGATGGGACGTAGTTTGTCTCTTTTGCAATAAAAAGCCGCCCCACTAGCAATTTTGTTTTTATTTATTGTACAGTTCAATCTTAAAGGTACATTTAAGTAGATCCTTACATTGCATACCTGTTGGAAAACTCTACCTTGGTCACACGTTACATAGGATGTTTCTATTTTTCTCCTTCCCATGGTAGATGTTCAGTAAGTATGTTATCAGCTCTTTCTATACTGTATGTGCACTGAGCTGAGAAGGATAGTCATGGTTTCTCACACTCCTGGCCTTACCTTTATTGTGGGCCTCCAGTTGTGACAGTGAGTTTACAGACACTTTGCAGAGGGCACAGTACAGTAATTTCTTTGCTCTGTCATCGTCACTCTCTGTAGTTGATGTGCTTGTTCCACTGCTGGCAGGATCAGTAAAGGAAAGAGGTTTTGCTTCTTCTCCGATTCCCTCAGATGTGGACTCAGGGCATCCAGACACAACAGCGACAGTAGTTTCATTTGTGATCATGGTCTCTGGACTCTCAGATGAGCACATGTCTGTGCTCTCACTTCCCTGATGATCTGTCAGAAAGAAAGAACATTCAACATGTTCATAAAGGGAGTGCAAATGTATTTATCATATTAAAGGACTACAACTGTTTTCAATGTTTTTTGTTTGTGGTAGGTAAATAGGAAGTTTTGAAGATGAACAGCTAAGATTTACATTACTTTTTTTTTAGTCAGCAGGTGGAGCACTTGACACCTTTTCACATGATTACCAGCCTAACATTAACTGCTTTACTGAAAAAAGTCTGCTCAAATACAAAGCTCAAATTACATATAAGAATGAATCAGAGGAGTGACTTATATATTTCATTTTTCCTTGCTCAGCATCACTGCATCTACAAATATATTCTTTGTAAAAATATTTAAATAATAAAAGCTATACAAAACATCTTTCTACATAAAAAGTAAAAATGACATGCATGAGTATCACAAAACACAACATTATAGGCAAATATATTGTATTTGTAAAAATGGGTGTACTGCATTTAATTACATTGAATGTAAAGCCAGACCAGGAATGATCTGTTGCTGTGCACATCAGAGTGAAATTGTGGATAGGAAACAGGATTACTATTATTATTATACAGGATTTATATAGCGCCAACAGTTTGCACAGCGCTTTTTAACGTTAGGGCAAACAGTACAGTTACAATACAATTCAATACGGGAGGAATCAGAGGACCGTGCTCGTTAGAATTTAACTCTTAACAAATAGCAGGCATCACCTTATGTCAGCATGCCATCACAGATATCCTGCAGAGCACTACCCTAGACTCCATAAAACTGGGGCGTTCTGCTAAGAAAATGGTGGCCAGTTTCCGCAGTAGCTTGCCCTGGCCCACCCATCCCGTGCCTAACTAGTGGCACACTTCTTAAATGGGCAACCTTCTTAAAGAACAGATAAGTACAGGATGTTGGCCAGAGACAACAATTATAGAAGTTGGTCACATAAGAGCTCTGTAGGGCATCAGGAGGACATTGCAGGGACATACATATGTTTGCAGGGTAATGAGAGCTACAGAATGCTCATGGTTTTGTTTAAAGCCCAAAGTTAAAGTGACACTAAACAATCCTTATCCTTATTCTCCAAAAACAATCCATACACATCCACTACTTAATAGGCCTGTAATCTATTTTCTTAAAATAATTTCTTAGTATGTTTTTCCAGCCTCTTTGTAACATCTTTTACCCCTCCACTCAATTAGTTTGTAATGAGCAGTGCACATTAGTTGTGGTCATGTGCACTGCTCTATGCACACTACACATCCCATAGTCCAGCGGTCTTCAAACTTTCTGAACAAAGGGCCAGTTTGTTGTCCTTCAAACTTAAGGGGGGCTGTACTGTGGACATTGGGAGTAGGAAAGGTCCAGACATCAGTGGGAATAAACAAAGCCCCATCTTTGGTGTCAGTGGGAGGAAAAGTACCCTATCAATGTCATTGGGAGGTATTGTGTCCCATTGTTGGTGTCACTGGGAGGAATTGTGCCCCATCTTTGATGTCATTGGGAGAAATTGTGCCCCTGTATTGGTACCAGTGGGGGGGGGGGGTTATTATGTGCCATCGTTGGTTTAGTGGATGAAAATAATGCCAAAAGGGCCAGATAAAAGCAAACAAAGGGCCACATCTGGCCCCCAGGCCGCAGTTTGGAGACCACTGCCATAGTCCATTGCTCCTAGTCCATCTCAACAGCAAGTAAGAGAGGGTGACTCCTGCATAAAATGGGACCATAGAGAAAGAATGTAGCCACCCTCTAAAAGGAAGTTTATTCACAGCAACAAAAATAAAAAAAAAGAAATGTGGAGGAGGCTGAGAGCAAGAGAAGGTACTTTTATGAGATGAGAAATCTCATAATCCTAAGAGCCCTTGCACACTGGGGCGGTTTGCAGGCGCTATTGCGCTAATAATAGCGCCTGCAAACCGCCCCGAAAGTGCCGCTACTTTCATTCCAGTGTGCAAGCCCCGAGGGCTTGCACACTGGAGCGATGCGCTGGCAGGACGGTAAGAGCCCTTGCACACTGGGGCGGGGGGCGGCGTCGGCGGTAAAACGCCGCTATTATTAGCGGCGTTTTACCGTCGGTATGCGGCCGCTAGCGGGGCAGTTTTACCCCCCGCTAGCGGCCGAGAAAGGGTTAAATACCACCGCAAAGCGCCTCTGCAGAGGCGCTTTGCCGGCGGTATAGCCGCGCCGTCCCATTGATTTCAATGGGCAGGAGAGGTAAAGGAGCGGTATACACACCGCTCCTTCACCGCTCCGAAGATGCTGCTAGCAGGACTTTTCTTACCGTCCTGCCAGCGCATCGCTCCAGTGTGCAAGCCCTCGGGGCTTGCACACTGGAATGAAAGCAGCGGCACTTTCGGGGCGGTTTGCAGGCGCTATTATTAGCGCAATAGCGCCTGCAAACCACCCCAGTGTGCAAGGGCTCTAAAAAAAGTCCTGCTAGCAGCATCTTCGGAGCGGGTGAAGGAGCGGTGTGTATACCGCTCCTTTATCGCTCCTGCCCATTGAAATCAATGGGACGGCGCGGCTATACCGCCGGCAAAGCGCCTCTGCAGAGGCGCTTTGCGGTGGTATTTAACCCTTTCTCGGCCGCTAGCGGGGGGTAAAACCGCCCCGCTAGCGGCCGCATACCGACGGTAAAACGCCGCTAATAATAGCGGCGTTTTACCGCCGACGCCGCCCCCCGCCCCAGTGTGCAAGGGCTCTTAATCCATCGTGGGAGAGAGCAAGAGCGGGTGACTATATTTCTACATACAGTGACCATGAAGAACGAACGTAGCCACCCTCTAACAGGGAGCCCAATCACAGCAGCAAACAAACATAGAATATTGGGGATATGGAGGAGGCTGAGAGCAATGAAAGGTACTTTTTGATTTAAGATACATACTTGAGTAGAATTTTAGTGTCAGCTTTAGGTAAACACACAGCACCTAGGCTTCACGTATCAAACATTATCGAAGAAATAACAACTGTTCTTTTAGGGCCCGTTCACACTAGCTTTATTATCCGCAGAGTAAACCCTTTATAGCCGGTAAAGGTAACATTTTCTTGGTAAAGCAGGAGACTAAAATGATGAATGAGACTGAGGAAGGAATCTCCCCACAGGCTATAATCATATATAATTTCCCTATAGATTTTTGTAGCTGAGAGAAGCATTGGGGCGGCCATTCATTAGCTTCATGCTATGTGGCTGGTCTTGTCAGAGAAATACTGTTTATTATTGTTGCTATGTGACTAAATATTCTGTGCAAAGTCTCTTGGCCGGGATGCAAGGTGTGTTTTTACTTTATGTCATAGATGCTGAGCTCTTGGCAGAGGCCTGGCCGACACTTGTGGATCAAGTAAGCAAGGCACTGGAGAGAGGCTGAGCCAAAGAGCAAGTGTACGAGAGAACTCAGAATATACAGAAACACAGTTCTTTGGGTGGCCATACATACAAAAACACGCATAGAGAAAGAACAATGCTTAGAGATTTGCCGCTAGGCTCTGTTGCAATCTCCCCAACTGCCTGACTTATGTATGGAGCTTCCCTTTGCAGACAATTTCTAACAAGCTAAACAGATATTTTAGTTATACAGTTGTGCTCATAAGTTTACATACCCTGGCAGAATTTATAATTTCTTGGCCATTTTTCAGAGAACATGAATGATGACACAAAAACTTTTCTTTCACTCATGGTAAGTGAGCGCCCGTCCCTTTATGAACCATACCAGGCCACATGACCTTAACATGGTAGGGTGCTGATGGGGACAAGGGCCTCTTCCCCCCAACCCTGACCAGTGGTTGAGGGGGTATGCGGGCAGGGGGCTTATTGAAATCTGGAAGCCCCCTTTAACAAGGGAGCCCCCAGATCCTGGTTCCCCCCCATGTGAATGAGTAGGGGGTACATTGCCCCCCTACCCATTCACCAAAAAAAGTGTCAAAAATGAATAAACAAAGAGACAATTTTTGACAATACCTTTATTTAAAAAAACAAAAACAATGTCCCCCAGTGTAGATCCACCGTCAACCACGATGAATGCCGCCACTGACCAGAAAAAAAAAGCAGATGCTGGCCGTCGCCGTCTGCCCGCTCTGCTGTCTGATAGTTCCTAAATAGCTAGGGGATGGGGCCACCTGGCGACATCAGTGAGTGGCACCACCCCCTGTGATGTTACTGACCCAGCGTGCACCGGTCCATGGCATTGAACAGTGGGGGGATCTTAAAGGGGCAATAAATACCAGGAATGCATTTACGTGTGGAGTTCAGGGATGCAGTATGTAGAGTATGCAGAGCTCAGGGGTGTGCTATGTACAACGTGAAGTTTCAGGGGTGCCCTATACACAGAGTGCAGAGTTTATGAGTGCGCTACATACATACTGCAAAGTTCAGGGGAGCACTATGTACAAAGTGCAGTTTTAGGGGTGCACTATGTACAAAAGGCAAAGCTCAGGGGTGCGCTATGTACAGAGTGCAGTTTCAGGGGGGCCCTATGCACAGAGTGCAGAGTTCACAAGTATGCTACATACATAGAGCAAAGTTCAGGGGAGTGCTACATACATATTGCAAAGTTTAGGGGAGCGCTACATACATACTGCAGGGTTCAGGGGTGCACAGTGCAGTTTTAGGGGTGCACTACGTACAGAATGCAGGGTTCAGGAGTGCGCTTTGTACAGAGTGAAGGGTTTAGGGTTTATGTGCAAGGTTTACCTCTCTTTCACAGCGGCCCACATCTCACTTCCACTCCTCCTCAGCTCTGACCTCTGCACCACCCTCCCCCATTCCTCACCTCCGCACACACCTCCCTTCACCGCCCTTGTCTCCCCCCAAAGCTTCCTCGCATCTCATCTTTTTAAAAAATACCTGGCCCGGCTCTAGTACCTCCCTGCAGTGTAGGTGGCAGAATGCAGAGCTCAGGGGTGCGCTATGTACAGAGTGCAATTTCAGGGGTGCTCTATGCATAGAGTGCAGAGTTCATGGGTATGCTACATACATACAGCAAAGTTCAGGGGAGTGCTACATACATACTGCAAAGTTTAGGGGAGCTCTACATACATAGTGTAGGGTTCAGGGGTGCACTATGTACAGAGTGCATTTTTAGTTGTGCACTACGTACAGAATGCAGAGCTTAGGGGTGCGCTATGTACAGAGTGCAGTTTCAGGGGTGCCCTATGCACAGAGTGCAACATTCACGGGTACACTATATACATACAACAAAGTTCAGGGGACCGTTACATACAACTGCAAAGTTCAGGGGAGCACTACATACAAAGTGCAGGGTTCATGGGTGCACTATGTACAGAGTGCAGTTTTAGGGGTGCAGTACGTACAGAATGCAGGGTTCAAGAGCGCGCTGTGTACAGAGTGAAGGGTTTATGTGCAAGGTTTACCTCTCTTTCACAGGCTGCCCACATCTCACTTCCACCCCTCCTCAGCTCTGACCTCTGCACCACTCTCCCCCATTCCTCACCTCCGCACACACAGCCTTCATCTCCCCAAAAAGCTTCCTCGCATCTCATCTTTTAAAAAAATATCCGGCCCAGCTCTAGTTCCTCCCTGAAGGCGGCTTCTGTGTTTAGCAGGAAGAGACCGGAGTTCCACCATGTTCCAGCTGGAAAAAAAACCCTGGGTGTGAGGGCCACGTGATATAGCCTGGTGGTTCGGATTCAACCCATGGGCCTTGTGTTTGACACATGTTGTAGAAAGTGTCCAGACCATTATTTCTTCCATTATAGTAATATAACCAAAATATGTTAATGGCCTTCTGATTGCTGCCTAATAACAATAGCTTAGCAGCTGTATGAACATTCCTTACAGAGGTAACTGCACTTTATAATGAGCTGATAAACTGGTATGGTCTGTCAGAGCACACACCACATGAGAAAAGGGAAAACCGAGGGCCTGATAAGTGGAACCATGTGGGTGAACACAAGGCCAAGACACACTCTAAAACTTATTATCATTTACAAGTCAAACGCCAACATATTAATCCGTGTGCTAGAAAAAATAACAAGCGAACAGAACTGATCTATCCCAGTGCTAAGGGGAACGGGCCTGTCTCTGGCTCCACAGAAACTTTCCAGCCTCTGGTAAAAATAGCAACATCTCAAAAGCAAAAAAAGAAACATTGCTTTCAAAGCACTTTTATTGTGTGATGTATCTAGTGCTATTTTTACTCAGAATTTCAGGCATTTGATATATAGGTTCCCAGTGTGTGTTGGGACACAAAGGCTGATTCTGAATTCATATCACGCAGGGAGGCTTCAATGAGCCCTTTACATGGGTGTATGCGGGAAATGAGAAGAGCGTGCTGTGACCTGAAAGGGATTCCAAGACCTGAGACTTGGCCAAAGCAAACACTGCGAGGTGCCTCTCCCTGAGCTCATAGCCTCCACTCTGACATTTATATAGGGCATGCACCCAACTAATGGCTCCGCCACTTCTGCCTTGTGTCACCTTCCATTCAATATGTCAAAAGGAAATGGCACAAGTAATCAGCCCAGTATTAACGCATAACTTAACCTCTAGTAAAAGTTTCCTGAAGAGACTAGTATGCTCCTGAGTTGTGCAGAGATGGGAGGCTGACAAAACACTTTACCCATAGAGGAAATCTCTCTATAAGCCTAAGGTGGCCTTGTTGGAGAGGGGCAAAGAAATGAAGCATGTGCTGTGCCTTGGCAGGACAGTGAATGCATATCAACGTTCAGCATAGTGGCTCAGTGTGTGTCTTTCATCTCACGCAGTTCTGAGGCTCTAGTTTGAATGCGCTATAAAATTGCATGCAGGTTCTTTCTATGGGACCTCCATTCTGATTCCCACACTGCCTGGAACAGATTATTTGTATGAATAAACATTTTTAGTAATAATTGAAGCAGGAATACACTACAGAGTTTAGGAAACAAGCTGATTTCATTAACCTTTATTATAAAATGTCCTCATTTCTTATTTTGCTTATAAAACTATTTTGATAAACTACAGGCGGAAAAAACAACTCTGCACTGCATCTGAGCACCACAAACCAAACCATATGCTGACCAAGTCTTTTTCTGACACTTGTTGTTTACAAGTAAAAATTTGTATTTTTTGCTAGAAAATTATATTGTTTTAGCAGAGACCCTAGAGAATACAATGGCAGTTGTTGCAATTTTTTATGTCACATGGTTTTTGCTCAGCGGTTTTTCGAACGCAATTTTTTTGGAAGAAATACACTCTAATGAATTTCAAAAAGACATAATATATACCCCAGTTTTTTGTATAATATGAAACTGATGTTATGTTGAGTGAATAGATATCTAACATGTCATGCTTTAAAATTGCATGCGCTCGTGGAAGGACGCCAAACTACGATACTTAAAAATCTCCATAGGCGATGCTTTAAAAATTGCTACAGGTTACCAGTTTGGAGTTGCAGAGGAGGTCTAGTGCTAGAATTATTGTTCTCGTTCAGATGTTTGTGGCGATACCTCACATGTGTGGTGTGAACACCATTTACATATGTGGGTGTGACTATGTACCTATGTACCACTGCGTGCGAGTGCACGGGGATGCTTTCAAAAAATAGTGTTCTTTACTTACATTTTTTGAATTTTTACATTGTGCCTTTAAAAAAAATGTTTTGATCACTTTTCTTGTTATCGCAAGGAAAGTAAACATTCCTTGCGATAAATACAGCATAAAAGGTCCTCTTTATAGAGAGATCTGGGGTCTATAAGACCCCAAATCTCTCCTCTACCCTTAAAAGCAAAAGATCCAAAATAAAAAGATCTTTTGCGTTAAAAAAAAAATGGCCTTGTTTACATGTAGCCGGAACCGAAAGTGACATCATGACGTCACTCCAGTCCTCCTAGGGCATAGAGATGAACGGAGGCAATCTTTCCTTCTCTCATCTCTCCTCAGCGCTGGATCGGTTTTCGGTCTTCCACATCCGCCTGGTAAGCCCGAAAACCACCAGAAAGCAGCATGGGGGGGGGGGGGTGACCTTTCCCGCTGCTTCTAAAGGTGACCCAGTGGTGAATCTGTTGCTTGGGACACTTTTATGAAAGATTAGTGCCTGAGGGAAAAAAATAAATAAATAACCATGTGCATAGAGCAGGTAAAGTGGTTATAAAGGTACAAAGTTTTTTACCTTAAAGCATTCTCTGCCTTAAGGTAAAAAAAAAACCTTCAGGATGCAGCTCCTCCCCCAGCTCCCCTTACCTGAGCCTGATTTCCATCCAGCAATGTGAATGAGAGCAGAGGCTTTCTCCATCCTCATTGGTTCAGACACAGCAGCGGGTTCAATCATAGCCAGTGAGGAGGGAGCGGGGAAGGGCTTGGGAGCAAGCATGCACGAGTGCCCCCATATTAAGCAGCATAGGTGTGCGCAACCTATTGCTTTAGGTTGTGCACCCCAAAGCTCAAACACACATGCCTTTCTCTGCAGTCTCAGCTTCACTGGACAGTGAATAAATGGGAAGTGCTCTGTGCTGAGCAGCTTCCTGTTCATGCACAAACTGAAGCATAATAAATACAGTTTACTATGCTTCAGTTATTAATGAACACAGTGAGTGAGCGTATTCACTGTGTTCATTTGGAAAAGGAAGGGGCCAATAAATGACATATTGACTAGTCTTTTCCTTCACTCTCCATCCTGAAACATCCCCTGCAGCAGCTGGGGGAGGAAGAGGGAAGCCAGCAACACTGTGGGGGGGGGGGGGGTGCAACATGGGGGAAAGCCCGGTCAGAAGGAGGAGTCAGCACCGCACAGAGTGATCACCTGGCACCCCCCCTGCACACACCTATAGCAAGTGACTTGCTATGGGGGCCAGAAGGAAAGAGCCAGGAGCACCAGCAGACTTGAAAAGAGGAGGATTGGGGCTGCTTTATGCAAAACCACTGCTGAGAGCAGGTAAAAATAACATGTTTGTTAAATAAATAAATAAGTTTAAGTAAGATTGTTCAGAGTAAAAGGTTGTAGTTTTTCTACAGTGATAATGGGGTAATGTTATGTGATAATTTACATACAAATCTTAGCGCAGCTCTTCTTTGAGGACACCTATTAGCTACTACTGTGAACACTATTGAGCTTGCTTTACAAACTTTATAGTGTACTTCATTTCTATTTGTAGGTGTAAAATACAATTTCCTGTTTAGACTAAAAGCTCTTCAGAGCAAGGACTCTGTTCCTAATGTTTCTTCTCTCCGTGTGCTTTTTGTTCCAGGTATGTGTCATTTTTTCCATGGAGTGTGTGGCGTCATACACCTTGAAGTAGAGCTGCTGTTATATTTCTATATTAACGCCGAGCAATATACACTTTTCTTCCCTTAACAGAAAGTTAGCTGAGCAATTTTAATTCAAGCGATAAAGCAAAGGCTGATGGAGGGTTATTATTATTATTATACAGGATTTATAAAGCGCCAACAGTTTACGCAGTGCTTTACAACTTGAGGGTAGACAGTACAAATACAATACACTTTAATACAGTAGGAATCAGAGCTTAGAGCTTACAGCCTATTGCCCCGTACACACGATAGGATTTTCCGACGGAAAATGTTCTATGGGAGCTTGTTGTCGGAAATTCCGACCATGTGTACACTCCATCGGACATTTTCCATTGGAATTTCCGTCACACAAAATTTGAGAGCTGGTTCTCAAATTTTCCGACAACAAAATTCGTTGTCGGAAATTCCAATTGTGTGTACCCAATTCCGACACACAAAGCTCCACGCATGCTCGGAATCAAGCAGAAGAGCCGCACTGGCTATTGAACTTCATTTTTCTCGGCTCATCGTACGTGTTGTACATCACCGTGTTCTTGACGTTTGGAATGTCCGACAATCCTATCGTGTGTACAGGGCATAAGATATTAAGGAAAGTGAATAGTTACGGGTGTTTATATAGAGAATATTTGTGGATGTTGTGCCAGACAGAAAACACAATGCCATACTAGTGAGTAGGGATGAGCTTCGAGTTCGAGACGAACTCATGTTCGACTCGAACATTGGCTGTTCGCAAGTTCGCCGAACAGCGAACAATTTGGGGTGTTCGCGGCAAATTCGAATGCCGCGGAACACCCTTTAAAAGTCTATGGGAGAAATCAAAAGTGCTAATTTTAAAGGCTTATATGCAAGTTATTGTCATAAAAATTGTTTGAGGACCCAGGTCCTGCCCCAGGGGACATGGATCAATGCAAAAAAAAGTTTTAAAAACGGCAGTTTTTTCAGGAACAGTGATTTTAATAATGCTTAAAGTCAAACAATAAAAGTGTAATATCCCTTTAAATTTCATAGCTGGGGGGTGTCTATAGTATGCCTGTAAAGGGGCGCATGTTTCCTGTGTTTAGAACAGTCTGACAGCAAAATGACATTTCGAAGGAAAAAAGCCATTTAAAAGTACTCGCGGCTATTGCATTGCCAGTCCGACAATACACATAAAAGTTCATTGATAAAAATGGCCTGGGAGTTCCCCTGTGGAACCCCAAACCAAAATTTAAAAAAAAAATGACGTGGGGGTCCCCCTAAATTCCATACCAGGCCCTTCAGGTCTGGTATGGATATTAAGGGGAACCCCGGCCAAAATAAAAAAAAAAAATGACGTGGGGGTCCCCCTAAATTCCATACCAGACCCTTCAGGTCTGGTATGGATTTTAAGGGGAACCCCACGCCAAAAAAAAAAAAGAAAAATGGCGTGGGGTCCCGCCAAATATCCATACCAGACCCTTATCCGAGCACGCAACCTGGCAGGCCGCAGGAAAAGAGAGGGGGACGAGAGAGCGCCCCCCCTCCTGAACCGTACAAGGCCACATGCCCTCAACATTGGGAGGGTGCTTTGGGGTAGCCCCCCAAAACACCTTGTCCCCATGTTGATGAGGACAAGGGCCTCATCCCCACAACCCTGGCCGGTGGTTGTGGGGGTCTGCCGGTGGGGGGCTTATCGGAATCTGGAAGCCACCTTTAACAAGGGGACCCCCAGATCCCGCCCCCCCCTGTGTGAAATGGTAAGGGAGTACAAAAGTACCCCTATCATTTCACTAAAAAACTGTCAAAAATGTTAAAAATGACAAGAGACAGTTTTTGACAATTCCTTTATTTAAATGCTTCTTCTTTCTTCTTTCTTCTATCTTCCTTCATCTTCTTCTTCTTCTGGTTCTTCTGGCTCTTCTGGTTCTTCCTCCGGCGTTCTCGTCCAGCATCTCCTCCGCGGCGTCTTCTATCTTCTTCTCCTCGGGCCGCTCCGCACCCATGGCATGGGGGGAGGCTACCGCTCTTCTCTTCATCTTCTTCTCTTCTTCATCTTCTTCTTCATCTTCTTCTTTTCTCTCTTCTTCATCTTCTTCTCCGGGCCGCTCCGCATCCATGCTGGCATGGAGGGAGGCTGCTGCTGTGTGACGGCGTCTCCTTGTCTGACGGTTCTTAAATAACGGGGGGCGAGGCCACCCGGTGACCCCGCCCCCTTCTGACGCACGGGACATTCCCTGTGGCATTCCCCGTGACGTCACAGGGAAGTCCCGTCAAGTCCCCGTGCGTCAGAGGGGGGCGGGGTCACCGGGTGGCCCCGCCCCCATTATTTAAGAACCGTCAGACGAGGAGACGCTGTCACACAGCGGGAGCCTCCCTCCATGCCAGCATGGATGCGGAGCGGCCCGGAGAAAAAAATGAAGACGAGAAGAAGAGAAAGCAGAGAAGAAGATGAAGAAGAAGATGAAGAGAAGAGCAGGAGCCTCCCCCCATGCCATGGGTGCAGAGCGGCCTGAGGAGAAGAAGATAGAAGACGCCGCGGAGGAGATGCTGGACGAGAACGCCGGAGGAAGAACCAGAAGAGCCAGAAGAACCAGAAGAAGAAGAAGAAGATGAAGGTAGATAGAAGAAAGAAGAAAGAAGAAGCATTTAAATAAAGGAATTGTCAAAAACTGTCTCTTGTCATTTTTAACATTCTTGACAGTTTTTTAGTGAAATGGTAGGGGTACTTTTGTAGCCCCTTACCATTTCACATGGGGGGGCCAGGATCTGGGGGTCCCCTTGTTAAAGGGGGCTTCCAGATTCCGATAAGCCCCCCACCCGCAGACCCCCACAACCACCGGCCAGGGTTGTGGGGATGAGGCCCTTGTCCTCATCAACATGGGGACAAGGTGTTTTGGGGGGCTACCCCAAAACACCCTCCCAATGTTGAGGGCATGTGGCCTGGTACAGTTCAAGAGGGGGGGGCGCTCTCTCGTCCCCCCTCTTTTCCTGCGGCCTGCCAGGTTGCGTGCTTGGATAAGGGTCTGGTACGGATTTTTGGGGGGACCCCACGCTGTTTTTTTTTTTTTTTTGGCACGGGGTTCCCCTTAAAATCCATACCAGACCTGAAGGGTCTTGCATATAACTTGCATATAAGCCTTTAAAATTAGCACTTTTGATTATTCATGTTCGTGTCCCATAGACTTTAACGATGTTCGCGTGTTCGAACAAACTTTTTTCCTGTTCGCATGTTCTAGTGCGAACCAAACAGGGGGGTGTTCAGCTCATCCCTACTAGTGAGTAATGGCTGAAAGAATTCAGTGTAGAGAAAAAAAAAGGAGGTGATTTCCTGGGCTGGAATGATAAGCATGGCTGAAATGGAGAGGTTTTCTTTTTACCACCGCAAAAGTTCATCTGCAGTGTCAGCACTAGGCTCAGAAAACCAGAGCTCGAGTTGGGTGCTGGTGGGTTAAGGCCACCATGGTGTGGTATCTCCGAGTCACAGGATTTGATATGAAGCAGAATGAGCTGCTTAGCCTGGCTGAGAGAGAGGAAGAAAGAATGCAGAACACTAACAAATAAACTAGAAATCAGATGCTTCTGCAAAAACACTGACTACAAATCTTCTGGCCTGCCACACCACCCATATGTGCCGAAGCAAAGCTTCACCTCCCCCTGAGCTGACCTAACATAGCTTTTCCCTGAAGAGAGATAGGAAGTCTACACAATGTTCATAATATAGAAGTGGAGACATTCGGTTTGGAGATTTTGGCAGGAAGTTGCCTTCAGCAGTACAAAACATAATTCATGTGAAATGCTCAGGAACTGTTGTTCCATGATTAATGGACAGTGAATGCACTCATTTTGTGGACTAAACACTGTGAAGGGAGATGGTTTAGGGAGTAGCTAGGTTCCCTTTAAGGATTTTACTGTTGTCTGTCTCCCTAATTGGTCAATTTTTCCTAGTGTCATAGGGACAAAAAGTGATGAGAAATCTCACAATTTATGGCGGTCACCAAAACAGGAGTTGAGAAGAAATGTTCAGTTTTCCAATGGGAACACTCGTTTTGGTGATAACTGTGGCAGTTTGGGAAATTTCCACCCACTACCTGTCATGTCTTCTGAAACAGGAAGTGATGGGAAAATTTCCCAATAGGACACCGACAGAAAAAAAAACCCTTACAGTGGTTTAACCATTCATACTCTCAGGCATGGAATAAGGCAGAATGGGATCCTAGGTAAGCTAGGGACTTTGAACAACCCATCCATTTAATTGACATTGATAAGGGTGGAAACAGCATGTAGAGGCCACCCCGATTGCATTGTCTGTACTGTGATGGTCCCAAGATACATTGGGGTTGATTTACTAAAACTGGAGAGTGCAAAATCTGGTGCAGCATGGTTGCCAATCAGCTTCTAACTTTAGCTTGTTCAATTAAAGTGGTTGTAACCCTCAGTCTTGTAATCTGAGCAAAGCACATATATCTGTAGTGTTTACTTATCTCTCTCCAAAGCTTTAAGTGTAATTTCTCTCTGGTGCTTCATTCCTCTGTTATCAGCATGAGTCTCTTCTGACAAGTTTTACTAACACATGAGATAAATTTGTGTCTACCTGTGACATGTTTTACTGTATCTTGTCCATTTCTGCAAATAAACAAACTGTTTGAACAAGAAAAAAAATAAATAAAATTGTGTCGGGAGGGAGAGCTCAGAACGGAGCTTGTCTATTTGGAAAACAGTTCTTCTGCTGTGTGGAGGGGGGCGTGTTCCTTTCCTCCAATCAGCTCTCACACACTGTAACTGCAGCCTCTCCGCCCCCTCCTCTGTGCTCCTGACAGATGAAGAAATATTTTTAACATGATCTGCCCTTTTGAAGAAGTGTAGGGAAGAAAAGACTGCAAGTAAAACCTACGTAGGAGGATTTGTTTAATCTCTATGTATCATCTGAGGCTGTTCACTTCACTGGGTATATGTGAGGGTTTACAACCACTTTAAGCTTTGACAAAAAATTGGAAGATGATTGGTTTCTATGCAGAGCTGCACCAGGTTCGGAGAGGTTTGCACTCTCCAGTTTTAGCAAATCAACCCAATTGTCTGTACTCAAAAATAGTGCTAAAATCTTGTGAGCCACAAATGGGTTAATGCCTTCAGTGTGAATAAATGAACCTAATTCAGCTGCACACACTAACCACGTTCCATACCGTGTATATGCCAAAAATAAATAAATATATGTGTATGCGCTAAAGGCTATAAATACGTGAACAAAGAATATAATAAATCTATACAATATTAAAAATTATTATAAATTATAAACAGTGTCACACACCTGTGAAGAAAGTGACTATAATCCACAATTGAATATATGAAAAATGGTAACATGCACCATGCAAAAAAATGTGAGAAAAAAAAAATCCTTTAAATGATTAAAAAAATATATATAAGTGCTACTTGATAAATAAAGTGTCCGAAACCAATTCATACAAATGAATATATCTCAGTCCAAGCCATTCATAAGAGTATATAAATCAAAGTGCACAATAGTGCTATTGTGCACTTTGATTTATATACTCTTATGAATGGCTTGGACTGAGATATATTCATTTGTATGAATTGGTTTCGGACACTTTATTTATCAAGTAGCACTTATATATTTTTTTTAATCATTTAAAGGATTTTTTTTTTTTTTTTTTCTCACATTTTTTTGCATGGTGCATGTTACCATTTTTCATATATTCAATTGTGGAATTATAGTCACTTTCTTCACAGGTGTGTGACACTGTTTATAATTTATAATAATTTTTAATATTGTATAGATTTATTATATTCTTTGTTCACGTATTTATAGCCTTTACCGCATACACATATATTTATTTACAATTGTCTGTACTGTCATGTCCCATCTGAAACCAAGTGCCCACAAGTGCATCCTAGCTTGTGAAGTGAGAGGGTGCACAGCTTTGACTAATTGTGATATTCTTCTAGTGTACTGCAGGAGAATGAAGGATGTAGCTGGGTCCCCTTGACATCCACTAGGCCTAGGCTCCTGCCTAGAAATACCCAAATGGCAGCTGCATCTAACTTGATGCAGCCCTTCTCTATCAACTTTTCAATAGAATGTTATTGGGTAGGAGGAAGTCAACAGGGCCACCCATGAAGAGGAATTTTTTGCGGGTTCATCAGGAACTGAATGCAATCCAGACATTGTATGGAAGGCTTAAAGTGGACATGAAATATGAACAAAGCATATACTTCTAAACTGGTCTCAATCCAAAGCACTAAGCCTGGATTCACACTGCTGCTGTCCGAGACACCGCATGTAATTCACACAGGAATTGCAGCACATTCCTGTGCAAATTACATGCGTTGTCTCTGGGGTGCGATTTGAGCCATGGATTAAATCGCACCACATTCGCACCAAACTGATGCAGGACCCTTTTTTTGTCCACACCAGAATCGGATCGCATGGGCGTCCACAAGTATTCGCTGTGAACTTGCGCCGCATCTAGTGTGAACCCAGGCTTAGTGTGATTTCTGCCTGCTGACTTGTTCCTCTGCTATCTGCATGAGCCACTTCTGACAAATTTTCCTGACATCAAGAGCTAAAAAGGTAACAGGGGAGGGATCTCCAGGACACAGCCTGTGAGTGACAGCCTTAGCTCGGTTCCTGTGTGCTGTGTGAAGGGGGCATGTCCCTTCCTTTCAATCAGCACTCACTGAACTCTGCAGAGTATAACTTCAGCTCCCCACCCCTGCTTTCTGAAAGCTCAGATAAGCTGTATAAATTCTGCACTTTAAACAGCTCTGGATAAGAGAGGGCTGCAGATAAACAGGTACAACTTCTGTATGAAGATTTGTTTTTTCTTTGTGTATCATCTGATGCCAGCCACTTCACTTTTGCAACCACTTTAAATCTCCCCCTTCTCTGTCCAAAACAACACATGTATTGGCTGGGCTCCCACATGAAAACAGATAGGAATTTAATAGAAAGATTGGTTAGAGGTTATTAAACAGAGCACAAATTAAACTACAGTTTTCTTTTTCGATCAACAATATTACTGTTAATGTAGATGGATTTACCTGTATTTATTCTTCAGTTAAAAAAGCTTTTACTAAGGTGGTTAGATGATTTGTGTCCTTAAAGTATTCGAGTACAAATGCATACAATTATGACGATGGAAATCCGTTTCTTAGTGCTATTTGTTTTATTCTAAACATTAGAGCATACATTTGGCACAGATGACACAGCAATAAATGTAATAACAAACCTTCCCAGGGGCTTATGACAGCTGTCTAAAATCTCTTCCAGAAAACACTGGCTCCAGCCTACCGACACTCATATGTACCAACAACAGTGCATAGAACTGCACTAGAGCATGAATTGTGATCCAGCACTGGATGATGAGAAACCTCATATGCCTCCATAACCTTGTAAAACTTTAATGGCTAATGAAACCAAAGACAAAGCCACATTGGCTGCGCATGGCTTCAGTCCCTGCTGGCAATGTGCTCTAATCCCTTGGTTACTGAAGTATCAACTGGAGGACATTCCAGCTAGTTCTGTTCCAGCCATCCTTGTAAATTACATAAAGGGAGTTCTATTTTCTTTTTAAACAATGGGATTGAACATTTTTTGCTAGAGCTTTTACTAAGGAACATACAATGTTCTATAATTTTATTCTTGTGAGATAAAAAAAAACAACCTTTTTACTTCCGACACATTCAAGTAGAACTAAAGGCAAACTTTTTTATTCCATTTTCGAGTAAAGGAAGATTATAATCCCTGTGTAGCACCCAGTCTAGTGTGTGCTAGAAGTAAGTGTAGGCAAACCATACTCTGACTCACAGTTAAGCTGGTGAGAGTCTTAATTGGGTCAGGGTTTATTAGAGTTCAGGGCTGGATGACTTATCCTGGCAGCTCTCTGGCGCCTCTCCCTGGTCTAGAAGGCTGGGGAATCTTATAGAATTAGACGGCGGGGGTTAGGAGGAGCTACCTTGAATATTTATGGAGCCTTGGCCAATCCTCAGCAGTGGGCTGGCAGGGAGCTAAGATAACTTCATGAATAGGCATGGGCCATGATAGCATGGGCAGTCGGGTGGATGATGGAGATAAAGTGTTGAGGAGGCTGTCAGTGGACTCAAGGGTGCCCCCTAGTCTTGGGGGGATGTCCTGCCTTGGGCTGAGGCTCAGGCAGAAGCTCAGGTGCTGGAAGGATCCTGCTAAAACACAGAGGAGGAAGTCTTCCTGGAGGCACGGGAGCAAGCGAGGACAGAGTGAGTAGTGCAGCACTGTGACTAACCAGGGCCATCTTTAATATTGATTGGACCCTGGGCGAAAAAAATTCTTGGGCCTCCTCTTTCATGCAATTTTGCTCTCCACCTGCTCTGAGACAATAAGCCGACTCAAAATCGGTTTACTGTATCAGATCAGACAGTGATTGCGATTGGTTGCCAGAGGTTACAGCATATCATTACCACTTACTGACTGGTTGCTAGAGGTTACAGCACATATTACGGCTCACTGATTAGTTGCTAGAGGTTACAGCACATAATTTCCTCACTGCCTGCACACCATGGACACTCCTAGAGATCCTAGAACTCCTGGGATCAGTGGCAGTGCTGGGGTGGAGGGTAGGGAGTAATCAGTGGCAATGCTGATTTTTTTTTACCGACTTTCAATATAGAGAGGAGTTTCAACACTGGCCACCAATGTAATAGGGGTTTACACTGACCACTAATGTAATAGGGGTTTACACTGACCATTAATGTAATAGAAGCATTCAGAGTAACCACCAATGTAAGGAGGGATTTACACTGACCACTAATGTAAGGCGAACATTCACACTGGCCACTAGTGTGAATGAAAGGATTCTACACCAAGCCTTTGCAGAACAGGCTGATGTTAGGATTGACGCAGTTGCAGGTAGGACTTTCAGGCATGCCCCTTTACCTCCCCAGTGGGCAGCAGTCAGTATAGGTGATCGTGGATATGACCTCAGGGGGTCAAGATATACATATAAATGCCGCCTTTATTTATATATCAATGCCGCCGATATGTGCATATGAATGCCGCCGCTATTTACATATCAATGCCGGTTATTTACATGTAAACACAGGGTCTGCAGGTGAGTCATCTGTACACAACAATAGGGCAGATCTGGGCAGCATTCACTTCACGCTGAGATATTGGACACATCACAGGACTAAAGTTCATGGGACAAGGGAATTTAAACCAGGATAGTTGGCAAGCATGAGGCAGCTGCTTTGGGCCCCACAACAATGACAGGGCCAGGGCAGTTGGCCCTTTTGCCCTGCCTTAAAGACGGCCCTGAGACTAACAAAGGGGGGAAGAGACTGTCACATGTAGCCAGTCTCCCTTGAAGACAGCGGAGTGCTTAAGTCTTCAGTCCTTTCCCTGAGAGGTCTCCTGAGAGTCTGCCTGGTGGGCTGGGGAAGAGCCAGCCGGGTGGGCTGGTGAAGAGTCAGTCGGGTGGACTGGTGTAAAGAGGCAGCCAGGAGGTCTAGTGAAAGGGGCAGCTGCAGCCAGGTAAGTTGGCAGTGCCTGAAGAGATGGTGCAGGGATCAGTGGCCACAGAAGAGAAGTTACATGCTGTTTCACTATATCTGAGCTACACATAAAGGGGCTGCAAATTCCTGCCTGTAATGAGCTGTTGCTAAATCTGACTGGGAGCCTGTCAGATCATCTCAAGAGTGATTTAGCTGGAGCTGTGCAGGAGGAAAGAGGAGAAGGGACTGTATATAGACTGTATATAGGAAGTTGTCCCTGAAGTTTGTTGAAGTCACATGGACATCCCATAACTTCCCATCCCTATCCAAGTTATTAACCCTCTAATAAATAACAAAAAAAAAGCCACGGGCTGTTCTCTGACTCTGGGTGCTTGTGAAGACTTGGTGTGCCTGGCTGTGCAAGAATGGGGTATCCCTTTCATCTGCAAGGGTTTGAAGGTAATCAAACCCTGCACAGTCCTGATCTGACAGAGTTCCTATATCAACTCCTGTATACCTAAAGGAGGGAGAAGCTGGAGGGGGGAGATCACCTCCTCCTGGCGTCCTCCTCCTCTCTGCTGCTGTTACTACCCCTGAAGTGAGTTCCTGCTGCTTTAGCATCTGAGGAAGAGGATTTGTGTTACAAGGGGGGTGGAGGGGATTTGTGCTTGGGTAGAGGGGGGGGGAGATGAATCGTGATAGGAAGGGTAATTTGGAGGGGGGGGGGATTTGTGCTTGGAGGGGGGTTGTGCTAGGAGGAGTGATATGGGGAGCAAAGAATTGGGGGGGTTTGTGCTAGGAAGCAGAGCGGGAGGGGAAAGGATTTTTGCTAAAAGGGGGCAAGGGGTGGGGGAATTGTGCTAGGAGGGTGATTTGCCCGGGGGGAGGATTTGTGCTTCAAAGGGTGGGGATTTGTACTAAGAGGGGAGATTTGGGGGGGAGAGAATTTGTGCTAGGAGGGTGGGTTTCTTTTTTTTTGGGGGGGGGGGGGTTTGTGCTAGGAGCGGGGAATGGGGGGGGCATTTGAGCTGAGAGGGGGGATGAGGGGAGCTAAGATTTATGGTGGGAGAGGGGATTTATATTGGGAGGAAGGGGAAGTTTTATAGCATCACACAGCTCCCTTTTTTTTTACTTTATTAGAAGTTTACAAAGTGACACACCATTTATGTCACTGCACAGCAGCAAAGTGCACTGCTCTTGCTGTGCGGTGACATGTGGAACCATGCATAGTGGTACAATACTATGCAAACACGTTGCAAAATATTGCACTGCTCTGGAACGCAGAGAAACACTGTGTTCTGGTCTGAACATGACACACAGAAAACTACTGTTTTCTGTGTGTGTCATGGCAGGTAACTGTGATAGGGTCCTAAAAGGTTGTCTACAACACCCCTGTCTCTACCGCAAAGAAAAATAGTAAAGCCTATGGAACTCTTCACACTACTGCGCTGCTGGTGCAGTGCGTTTTTAAAAGTCCTGCATGCTGCATTTTTGGTTCATGTTTAACTAGTTGTCGCCGAACGCACGCAAATATGTGGCCTCTCGCAGCCGGCCCTTGGCGTACAGCGGGCACAAAATTTGCGTGCAATAGCGCCAACAGTGTTGTGCCAAGAGCGCGTGCTTTGCATGCTCCCCGCGGCACATGGAAAGTCCCCGACTGCTGCTTGCAATCGGGACTTTTCAGATCATGTGACCACTGTGACAGCCAATCATGGCGGCCACGTGGCCATAAGCCACACCCCGCCTCCAGGCACAACAAACCCCTTAAGACGCCGGCGGCAGCTGACGCCAAGGGGTTAAAAAGTGCACAAAAAACACATCTTGGTTGAAATGAATGGGAAAAGCCTAAAAAAATTGTTTTTGGTGGCTTTTTGAGTCCCATGTCCATGTTTCACACGTGCATGCAGGGTGTCAGGCAACCAGAAAATGTACCAAAAAAGGAACAAAAATGCATTTGCTATCAGCGTGAAAGGGCCCTTAACAGTAATGTAAGAGGTTACAATTGATACAAGTACATTCGCCAGCATGCTGTCAGTTACGTCGCTACATTCAGTGTAAAAGCAAGATAGCTGCAATGCCATACTGGACATATACAGTTCTATGATCCTGTTGCACATGAAGGTAAGGTTCCAATTATTTCCTATGTAACTGGATCTTGGAATTCACACCAAAAAATCACAGTTGAAAACTTTAAATATAATTTTTAAAAATGATGAGATGTTGAGTTTAACATTGCTCTGTGTATAGTAAAATCCAGAACGAGGCAGGGGCCAGAAATAAAACATTTGGGCAAGATTTCACAGCTGGGGTCCCCAAATGTCCTGAAAATCCACTAAAGGACTGAATGGACCAGCATCCAGCCAAAACTGAGTTATCACTTTTACTTGGACCAGCATTTTAATTCATTCTCAAACTATACACAAGCTGTGGAAGCAGAATAATACACCAGCATGCAATCTTGGCATGCAGAAACATTCTGGAATCATTTCTTTTAGGCTGAAATGGAAGAATGATCCTTTTGCTATAAAATGTTTTATGCTTTTTAACTTGTTGTCTGCCAGAAGGAGCATCGGGCAATGTGTCTACAGAGCTTGGCAGGCCACATAGCCATTTAAAGAGTTAATGCCTTAAAAGTGTTTGGACAAGTCACGGGCTCGGCTGCGTACGAATGAAGGCACGCAGTTTTCGCACATGTACGCTTTTGGTTCGGAGACAGTTTTTGGCAAAGTACCTATTTATTACTTATAACAGCCATATGCCATGGCTAAAAATATCACTGATTTCGTAATGCAGCTATAGCTAAGGGTGCACATGCGTAGAACTGCTGTCGGATGTGTGAAAGTCATTGTTCAGCATAAATGATTGCTAATTGGACTGGAGAATAGAAAGTCCTTCATGTACAGGTAGACAGACCCCATTATAGACAATCAGATGTAATCAGACGCACATTCTTCATAAGGTAGAAACAAAGGCACACTATAAAATGTTCCTCTAATTTAGAGGATACTACACTGGGAAACAGACTTTGCAAGACTTTCAGTAGATCTTTTTCTCAGGGAACCAATCCAACATCTGATAAGTGGCCACAGCTGGAAGAGCAATTAACCCTTAAAGGTCAGTGATACGCCCTTCCTGTTCTTCTGAATAAAAACTAGAATTGCAATCAGGATACAAATGACATCAGTAAATCTATATAGTATCAGTTTACATGCACCTGGTGTTCTCCTTTTTTGTAAAAGTGATTATAAACCTCAGACATGAAATATGAACAAAACATATCCCTCTATAGCGTTTACTAAGAGCACTCAGTGTAATTTCTATCTGCTGCTTCGTTCCTCTGCTATCAGAATGAATGGTGACAGGGGTGGGACCTTCTGCTAATTGACATCCTCAGCTCTATTCCTGTGTGCTGTGTCAAGGAAGGTGTGTCCCTTCCCTCTAATCAGTTGTCTGAGCTCTCCACTGAGCTCTGCAGTGTGTAACTTCAGCTTCCCACCCCATTTTTTTGACAGCTCAGACAAGCTTTATAATGTCTGGCCAAACGTTTGAGGAAACCTGCCCATTGCACCCATAAGAGCTTGTTAGATATCCTGTTCCAAAACCATGGAAATTATTGTGAAGTTGATCCCATCATCTCAGGGGGCTAACAGGCTTTACCCCTCTGGAAAAGCTTTCCACAAGATTTTAAAATAAATCCGTGGGAAATTGTGCCCATTTAGCAAAAAGAGCATTTGTAAGGTCACAGACTGATGTTGGATGAGAAGACCTGGCTTGCAGTCTTTGCTTCAATTCATACTAAAGGTGTTGATTGGAGTTGAGGTCAGAGACCCTTAGGCCCCTTTCACAGGACCGTTCCGATCAGGTCTGCCTGTCAGTTTATCAGGCAGACCTGACTGGAAGGTTCATTCATCCCTAGTGAGCAATGGGTGTAAACGGACTTGTGTCCACGTACACCCGCCTACCTCCGGTTTGTTCCGGTCCACTAAAAACAAACGTAAGGGGATACATTAATTTCCATGTAAATGGACTGAACTACAAGTGGTCGTGTGTAAACGGAAAGTGAAGTCTGTTTACACCCGGTCGCCCATTAAGCAGAGAGCGGGCTCTGTCCGTGTCCGCTCTGCAGAAAGTGTGTAGATACGGATGTCACCCCCTGCTCTGCTCTGATCACCAGGGAATCAGCGGATAGATCCCCTGTAGATCAAAACGTCCCATGAAAAAAGGGACCTAACAGACCACTTGAGTTTCTTTACACCAAACCTGCTAAAACAATGTTTATGGAATCTGAACACAGATGCATCCTACAAAAGTTTATATCTCGCCATTTCTCTTTACACTGACTGGATTGGTGTCTCCCCCATCAAGAGACTTCACACAGCAAACTTGGCAAATAAAAAGTTCACTCAGTAATACTAGTCTTTTAGAGTTTTTTGGTGGATTTCTGTATTTTTTGAGACTTATATACTAATAATGGCAGATTGTCAGGCTGAAGTCTCAGTAACGTGTCACAGTGACAAGAGAACTCTCTTCTAAACAAAGGATGGGTCCCACAGACCACATGCCACTTTGATGCAGTGATTACAGGAGAATATGACCATGTAAAACACTGAGTACAGGAGGACCTGTCACAAAGATAAATAACAGAACACAGACTGAGGTGTGTATTTCTCAGGTGGTGGGAAATACACAGTGATGGAAAAAATCCTATCTATGCAGGTGCCAGAATGATGGATCCCCCTGCTCTGTGATGAGAGTAAATGAAATAACTTCCTGCTACGGTAGGAGTAGATGATGGCAGACATTACCTCCAAGCTAATATATCATCTTTTATATGCCCTGACAGATCTGATGTTGAATTAGTGGTCATATTTCAATTCAACGGTTAACCGAACAGGCTATCCCTATAGCAGAGAGAGCTGTCTACTGTCTCACTACACTGGAGCTGGGCCATTTATATATTTCTAGCTGCCAAGATACCCACAATGGCAGATATATACATACATACATATCTATTTATTTATCTTTATATATATTTACACAGCTGGTAAAATAAGTATCAAACACGTCACCATTTTTCTAGGTAAATATATTTCTAAAGGTGCTATAGACATGAAATTTTCACCACATTACAGTAACAAACCATGCGATTCATACATACAAAGAAAACCAAAACGAACAAGTTCAGAAATTAATTTAGCTCTAATAAAATGGAATGACACATGGAAAAAGTAATGAACACATGAAGAAAGGGAGGTGCAAAAAGGCATGGAGAGCCAAGACACCAGCTGAAATCTATCAGTAATTAGAAAGCAATCCTGCCCCTTGTCAGTGCAAATTAATAACAGCTGGTTCAGTCTCAACTGATGGCCTATAAAAAGATGTCTCATTACCAAGGTGTCACACAAGAAAACATCTCATGATGGGTAAAAGCAAAGAGCTCTCTCAAGACCTTCGCAACCTTGTTGTTGCAAAACATACTGATGGCATTGGTTACAGAAGGATTGAGCACTGTTGGTGCCATAACCCAAAAGTGGAAAGAACATCATTTCACCATAAACCAGCCACAAACAGGTGCTCCTCACAAGATTTCTAACAGAGGAGTGAAAAGAATTATCAGAAGAGTTGTCCAAGAGCCAAGGACCACTTGGAGAGCTTCAGAAAGACCTGGAATTAGCAGGTACAATAGTTTCAAAGAAAACAATAAGTAATGCACTCAACCGCCAGGGCCTGAATGTACGCTCACCACACAAGACTCCATTGCTAAAGAAAAAGCATGTTGAAGCTTGTTTAAAGTTTTCTGCACAACATTTAGACAAGCCTATGAAATACTGGGAGAATATAGTCTGGTCAGATGAGACTAAAATTGAACTCTATGGATGCCATAATATACACCATGTTTGGAGGTCAAATGGCACTGCACATCACCCCAAAAATACCATACCAACAGTGAAGTTTGGAGGTGGGAACATCATAGTGTGCGGCTGTTTTTCAGGATACGGTACTGGCAAATTTCATGTCATTGAAGGAAGTATAAATGGAAAAATGTACTAGGACAGTTTTGATAAAAATCTGCTGCCGTCTACCAGGGACATTTCAGCAAGACAATGATCCCAAAGACAAAGCCAAGGAAACTCTCAATTGGTTTCAAAGAAAGAAAATAAAGCTGCTAGAATGGCCCATCCAATAACCTGACTTTAATCCAATAGAAAATCTATGGAAATAACTAAAAATCAAAAATCATAGAAGAGGCCCACGGAACCTTCAAGATTTGAAGACTGTGTGGAAGAATGGGCCAAAATCACACCCATGCAATGCGTGCGTCTAGTTTCTCCATACAGGATGCGTCTTGAAGCTGTCATTACCAACAAAGGGTTTTGTATGAAGTATTAAATGAATTTCAGTTAGCGTGTTCAATGTTTTTTCCCTGTGTCATTCCACTTTATTACACATAACTTAATGTCTGAACTTATTTGTTTGGGATTCTCTGTACTGTATGTATTGATTGCATGAGTTGTTATCGACATGTGGTGAACATTTCATGTCAATAACACCTTTAGTTATATATTTACCTAGAAGAATGGTGATGTGTTCAATACTTATTTTACCTGTGCAGAGCGACTCGCACATGTGCAGTAGGAAACCAGCTGAGAAGTCGCAAGGCTTCACTTGTTTCCCTTACTTCAGATGCTGATGTTGAAGAATCAGGTCGGGTAAGGACATTGCTGGATCCCTGGACAGCTGTGTCCTCATCCCCTTCCCGCTGAGCATACGCAGATGTGCGGCCTCAGCTTTCGGGGGTTATACCAGTATGATGCCCGCAGCTGCAGGCATCATCCCAGTACCGTTTCTTAGAGCGGCGATCGGCTTTCCAGGGATAACAACCGATGCAGCTAAAAGCCACTCGATTGTTATCCTGGAGGAGCGGGAGGTGATGTCCCCCCCTCCCGCCGCTCTGATCGGGCCTCCCGTCTCACCGCGAGAACTGATCCACGATCCGCCACTTCCAGCAGCTAGGGACAGACTGGCACGAAGCCGGAAACGACTTTGTTCCAGTCCCCTGATTGTAAACACGGAAACAACGTCACAACGTCACTTCCTGTTTACTCGGCTGCCAATTGCGCCGGATTTTAAAAAATATACAGCATTCAGAATCACCGAAAACGGCGATCTGAATACTTTGAAGTGCAAAGGAAGGATTGGAGGTCTTTTAGACCCCCGATCCCTCCATAAAGAGTACCTATCACCACCTATTACTGTCACAAGGGATGTTTAACATTCCTTGTGACAGCAATAAAAGTAATCAAAACTTTTTTTTTAAACACAATTTAATAATACAAAAATAAAAAAATAAATAATAAGAAAACATTTTTTTTTAAGAAGCCCCCATCCCCGCTAACTCGCGCAGCAAAGAAAAGGCATACGGAAGTTGCGCCCGCATATGTAAACGGTGTTCAAATCACACATGTGAGGTATTGCCGCGCTCGTCAGAGTGAGAGCAATAATTCTAGCACTAGACCTCCTCTGTAACTCTAACCTGGTAACCATAAAAAAATTAAAGTGTCGCCTATGGAGATTTTAAGGTACCGTAGTTTGTCGCCATTCCATGAGTGCGTGCAATTATAAAGTGTGACCTGTTTGGTATCTATTTACTTGGCGTAACATCATCTTTCACATAATACAAAAAAATTGGTCTAGCTTTACTGTTTCGTTTTTTTTAAATTCATGAAAGTGTCCCTTTTCCCAAAAAGTTGCGTTTAAAACACTGCTGCACAAATACCGTGTGACATAAAATATTGCAACAATCGCCATTTTATTCTCTAGATTCTCTGCTAAAATATATATATATATATATATATAATGTTTGGTGGCTCTAAGTAATTTTCTAGCAAAAAATACGGATTTTAACTTGTAAACACCAAATGTCAGAAATAGGCTTAGTCATGAAAGGGTTAAACTAAATATCAACAGCTACAGAATTTGTAGCTGCAGAGTTTTAATTTGTTGGGGGGGAACCTGGAGCTCCTCTTTAAGCGTTTCAACCAAGTATTACACACCCTTTAAATTAGGAGTCTGGGGTGTGATTGCCCATTTACCACAAATTATCCTAAATTATACTTCCTGAATGATACTGACATACCTGATAATTTAGACATACATTAAGACTGTGTCAGCTTACCAAGAGATAGGTGGAAAACGATCATCAACACTGTCATTGGGATGAATCAGTAAAATTAGCTGTATATGAGAAGAGCTTCCATATAACAGGATTAAACATCCAGTATATATCTGTTTCTGATGCTGCTCATCACTACCTGCCTGTCAAATGGTTGCAAAGCATACTATATGGTCAAAGGTTGTGACACGTCCCCCTTTCCCACCACTCACACAAACACCTTACCACAGAAATAACCTCTACTCTCCTACAAAGGCCTACTACAAGAGTTTGCAATGTTTACATGGGTGTTGAAGGGCATTTGTTAGGTCGGGTATTGATGTTGGATGAGAAGAACTGCCTTTGCGATTGATGGTCTAGTTCATCCCATTAATCATTTGCAGCATCATTTGAGTCTTCAGTTTGCATCTCAGTCAAGACATTTGCTTGGTGTTTGCCTGTGCCTCCCACACTGTAAACACCTGCTGGTAGGTTTTGTTTGCTTCTGTCTAAATTAGCCCTAGTATGTGTGTGCATAGATGTATGCACGTGAAGTAGGGACCTCAGATTATAAGTTCCTTGAGGTCTGGGACCAAAAACCAAAATTACATTACATTTTTATTCTACCTGCCTGCTCGCAGTCTTCTGTGGCATGTACACTGAACTATGCAAGTACATCTCAGTTTATGTCGCTGCCATGGATCCTGTGTACCGGGATGACTGACTTCTGCACATGTGGAGGAGCTACATCATCCCGCACCGGGCAATCAAGGTGGCCAAAGACCAGCACCTGGAAGAAGACAGCGAAGGACCCCTTGCAGATGTTGGAACGTTGGAGAGGAGGTAAGTATTCTGATGCTAGTTTTGCTTGAATATACAGTATGTAAAGCATACTGCCAACTTTCTGAGATTGGAAAGAGGGACACAATGTAGCACTTAGTATGTAGGTAAACGCCACACCCCATACCACATGCCCAGTTACAGTATCTCACAAAAGTGAGTACACCCCTCACATTTTTGTAAATATTTTATTATAACTTTTTACGTGACAACACTGAAGAAATGACACTTTGCTACAATGTAAAGTAGTGAGTATATAACTTGTATAACAGTGTAAATTTGCTATCCCCTTAAAATAACTCAACACACAGCCATTAATGTCTAAACCACTGAAAACAAAAGTGAGTACACTCCTAAGTAAAAAAGGGGGGCCCAAAGTGTCAATATTTTGTGTGGCCATCATTATTTTCCAGTATTGCCTTAACCCTCATGGACATAGAGTTCACCAGAGTTTCACAGGTTGCCACTGGAGTCCTCTTCCACGGAGCTGGTGGATGTTAGAGACCTTGCGCTCCTCCACCCTCCATTTGAGGATGCCCCACAGATGCTCAATAGGGTTTAGGTCTGGAGACATGCTTGGCCAGTCCATCACTTTAACCCTCAGCTTCTTTAGCAAGGCAGTGTTCGTCTTGGAGGTGTGTTTGGGGTCGTTATCATGTTGAAATACTGCCCTGCGACCCAGTCTCCAAAGGGGGGGGTAATGCTCTGCTTCAGTATGTCACAGTACATGTTGGCATTCATGGTTCCCTCAATGAACTGTAGCTCCCCAGTGCCGGCAGCACTCATGCAGCCCCAGACCATGACACTCCCACCACCATGGTTGACTATAGGCAAGACACACTTGTCTTTGTACTCCTCACCTGGTTGCCGCCACACACGCTTGATACCATCTGAACCAGATAAGTTTATCTTGGTCTCATCAGGACATGGTTCCAGTAATCCATGTCCTTAGTCTGCTTGCCTTCAGCAAACTGTTTGCGGGCTTTCTTGTGCATCACCTTTAGAAGAGGCTTCCTTCTGGGATAACAGCCATGCAGAGCAATTTGATGCAGTGTGTAGCGTATGGTCTGAGCATTGACAGGCTGACCCCCCACCCCTTCAACCTCTGCAGCAATAATGTCAGAACTCATATGTCTCTTTCACAAAGAAGACCTCTGGATATGACGCTGAGCATGTGCACTCAACTTTTTTGGTCAATCATGGTGAGGCCTGTTCTGAGCGTAACCTGTCCTTTTAAACCTCTGTATGGTCTGCAGCTCAGTTTCAGGGTCTTGGCAATCTTCTCATAGTCTAGGCCATCTTTATGTAGAGAAACAATTCTTCTTTTCAGATCCTCAGAGAGTTCTTTGCCATGAAGTGCCATGTTGAACTTCCAGTGACCAGTATGACAGAGTAAGAGCGATAACACCAAATTTAACACACCTGAGACCTTGTAACACTAATGCCCTGTACACACGATCGGACATTAATCGGATATTCCGACTACAAAATCAATGGACTTTTTCTGACGGATGTTGGCTCAAACTTGTCTTGCATACACACGGTCGCATAAAGTTGTCAGAAAATCCGATCGGTCTGAACACGGTGACGTAAAACACGTACGTCGGGACTATAAACGGGTCAGTAGCCAATAGCTTTCGTCTCTTAATTTATTCTGAGCATGAGTGGCACTTTGTGCGCCAGATTTGTGTACACACGATTGGAATTTAACCGATCGGATTTTGTTGTCGGAAAACTTTATAGCCTGCTCTCAAACTTTGTGTGTCGGAAATTCCGACGGAAAAAGTCTGATGGAGCCCACACACGATCGGAATTTCCAACAACACAATCCGATCGCACTTTTTCCATCAGAAAATCTGACGGTGTGTACAGGGCATAACAAGTCACATGACACCGGGGAGCAAATTGGGCCCAATTCGGACATTTTCACTTAGGGGGTACTCACTTTTGTTGCCAGCGGTTTAGACAATAATGGCTGCGTGTTGAGTACAGTATTTTGAGGGGACAGCAAATGTACACTGTTATACAAGCTGTACACTCACTACTTTACATTGTAGCAAAGTGTCATTTCTTCAGTGTTGTCACATGAAAAGATATAATCAAATATTTACAAAAATGTGAGGGGTGTACTCACTTTTGTGAGATACTGTACATGGATCATTAAGAATTATTATGCATTAAAAGTTTGGTTAAACAGATTCCACCACTACTTTTCCTTTATAATGGCTTTTCCTAATAACAACTGCAATAATTTAGAGGTTGGGTGAAAGGTTTATTTATTTACATTTTTTATAGAGGTCTATACATCAGGCCAAATGAGGGACCACTAAGAAGGAAAGGGGGGCTGAGGGACTTGGTCCCAAATGATCCTCCAAATGAGGGACAATTGGGTGCTATGTGTAAAGCCCTGTCAAGTGCATGTAGCGCTCCTGCTCCATGATAGCTGCTGGTTCCAGCATCCTGGTTTTAGTTGAGCTGCATTCTCCCTGTCTGTCTGTCCACCTGTAAGGTGATTGATGCAGCCACTTTCTTAGTGGAGACCAAACTTGATTTAGGGGTAAGTGTGTGTTGCCAACCTACCAGATTGAAATTTACTGATACGACACCCAAAATTTACTGGCACAGCCATGTTTTTACTGGCATTTCCAAAAGTTGCAAAATTACAGTTGTAAGTGCAAATTTCAGAATTTATGCTACAAATAAGTACAATATGCAATTAGTAATATAATTTAAAGTAGATATTAAGGCAAAAAGCATATTTCTTATTTTATTCTCAATATAGTAAGTAAGTGGCTCAGGGACAGGACTCAGGGGCAGGACATTAGAATGGGCAACACACGCACATGAAATTGACTTTCACAGTGACACTGACAGCAGTGTGCAGCAGCACAGATCACTGACATGTCCCATCCTGAGTCACAGTGACAGTCTCTATCCATGCCAGGTGGTCCCCTCAGTCCACTCCAGTCCAAACAGCACTGACAGACACCTGGCTTTCCCTACTCCTGTCCCATAGACCTGCACTCGAGTCTCTGGCCACTCCTCTCGGCTCCCTTGCACCATGACATCACACAACATGCTCAGGCATCATCTCCGCCAGACCCGACCCCCGCCGGTACCACCTGAACACACTGTAGCATGCGTTTGGATGGTCCTGTCCAGCTCCGGACCCGAGCTGCGCATGCCCAGTTCCGAGCCAAGCGTCACAGCCATATTTTTTACTGGCGAACTTTTCCTCTTACTGGCATTTACTGGCAGGAGAAAAGTGCCTGTTTTTTTACTGGCTGCCAGTAAAAATACTGACGGTTGGCAACACTGGGCAAGCCTTGTACTATAAAGCATTTCTAATTACGTTAAGAAGGTATCAGTTGATCAGTACGTTTGCTTTAACCAATACACATTATTTCTTAGCTAACTGCTTTTGATTAAAGTATAACTAAAGGCAGTTTTTTATTTTTTTTTTCTTATTTTTTGGTAGAGGAGAGATGAATTAGAACACCTAACAGTTTTTATTGCTGTCTGCGTCCCCAACTACGAGGATTCATCCTCTCCATTTGTCCTGTTTACCATTATCGTTGAAAGTGAAAGTAAAAGAAAAGCCCAAATATTGGGTTGTCCCCAGAAAAGTAAGAGGGGAAAGCTCTGGTGACGTGGGGGCCCTCAAGAGTATCCCTTAATTTGCAGGGATTTCGTCTCACTTCCTGTTTTGGCTATTCGACAGGAAGTGAAGGTGAATCTCCCCAATGGGACCAAAGATGGCAAAAAATAAAACTTACAGGGGTTATAACCCTCCCTTTCTCTATCCAAAAATGAAAAAAAAAGTTTTGCCTATAGTTCTACTTTCTCCCTCCATGAAAAATAAGGCCAAGTATATCCCCTTGTTTGCATTAGCCCTGTACAGTTATAGGTCAACTGACACAGTCCCAGCCAACACGGCTTTCCTTTAAAAGGATATGCCTAGTGTAGCACCCTTCTAGATAGGTGCTAGGTTAGGTAAACTTAGTTCAGTCTCACTGTATTAAGTTGAGCTGCATTTTATTGTTGGGTAAGTTGAGTTCTGGTTCACTGTAATCAGTGTTTAGTTAGGTCTGTTCTGTGTTTCATTGGCTGCAGGGTTGACTGCCTCCCCCTGTCTGTCTGGAAATGTTCTGAAAGGTAGAGGGCTGGGAGAGTCTAATCAGCAGCTGAATATTTATGCAGCCCTGGCCAATTCCTGGAGAGGTGCCGAGATGGTGGCTGGGAGTGTGTATAAATACTCTGAGACCTAGAACGGAAGGTTTATTTTCCCTGAGGAGGAAGATCACAGCTTGAGGGGGCTGTTTGCCACCTAGGCAAGCTTGCCATGTGTCTGTGATTTATCGGAGACCCAGCTAGGCTACCTGTGGCCTATTCTACTGAAAGTTTGCTGAAGCTGACTGACTTTTGTCTGGAAATCTAGTCTGGTGTCACTGGAAAGGTGTCTGGAAGATATTGGAAGGAGGCAACCAACAGTAGTGAGTACAGGCTGGTGTGAGAGATCATTGAGACTCTGTGCTGCTGCCATTCCTCTTGTTTAGAGACATTGTTATTCAAAGGGGACGTAGTCTGTGGTGTTCTGAAGAGTTCAGTCCACTAACTGCTTGCATGAGGACTTTCGCTCACATTACTGCAGCTGCTAAATCTCTTGTAATAGAATCAGCTCTACCTAAAGGGAATGCACCATTAGTGTCCTCAAGTTTGTTGCTAGGAGTTACTGGATTATCGTACAACTACCCTGTACCTATCCCCGGTCAAGTTTCCATGAAAGCATCAAAAAAGCATACCCCTAGACTAGTTAATGAGTCTGACGTGTCTGGCTGTGGGGCAATTACTGGGAAAAGAGCCCTCATGCTGGGGTAGCATTACAGAAGCACTGGACTATAAATTATTAGTGTGATCCAACAGAATTTGGATAGTGCACACTGTAGATATGATCTGTAATCCATTGTAAAAAACAGAAATCAATTTTATGTTTGTATATTCAATTTTGGCACCTGTAAGGAGTAGACAGTTTACCATGTCAGATAATCCATCATTTGGACACCTGAGGAGGCTGTCTAAACATCTCACCAGTAAACTGAATAAACCTTTTGACAATGAAAGGTAATGACATTACTTGAAGCATGTGCATATTATGCTGGCGGGTAAGTACAACAACATTTCTTTTGACATAGATGAGCAAAGAAAGAAAATCTAAAGTTACATCTCTCTCAGTCACCTTTGCTGTCGGTGTCACTCTCACTGGCACTGGGCACGGGGCTAATTAGAGGGGTGTTCCTGTCTCCATCTTGCGTTCCCTCTTTCTGTCGAGTCTTTGCATTCTCGATTCCCTTCACTCTCCGAGCATGCCGGTTTCCTTTATAATGAGCCTCAGCCTGACTCTGTAAAGAAACAAGATAAGCAGTTACTAAACAGAATTTTCCATACTGTCAGAACAGACCTCACTTATCAAAATACGAAACAACAAAGAACTGTCTGCTTTGTACTATTTCAGCCAATCGCGTTCAAACTTTCATTTGCCAGTTGTCATTTTTCATTGCATTTTGTAATCTGGAAGCAAGAAAGGCAGCACAGGCCACTCTTACTTGAAATCCACTGTTTGCTGGTTTTAAATACATTACAGAGAAAGGAACCTCTAAAGCATGAGAATGAACCTCCATCATTGTCTAATGTACACCTATCAATCTTCAGATGCCATGTGCACTGCCGCATAATTCCAAACGGTCCCTTTCTGTAAAATCATGTGTGTCTCTCCCTATGACAGGGCCATTTGGTGACAGCAGAAGGGATTATTTGGATGATTGGAAAGCTCAAGACTCCCCAGTCTGCTGCTGGAAAACCAAGTGCTGGATAATTGAAGCTTAGCCCTGTTTTTATGACACTTAATATACTTGTATCAAACATCTACACATCCAGAAGTTCTCTGCAACAAGTTACTTAGAACAGATTCAGCTTAGCTACAGTTGTACAGTATGTCCCTGTTCTTACCAGTTCAACCAATAAGTGAAGACAATTCAAGTAACTGGCACCATCAACTGGATGGTAAGAATCTATCTGTGCAGAGACATATGATTACCATTCATCAGATCATCACCTGATAGTACTCTCACCAGCCTGTTCTTTTAATAATATAACAGGAACAGGTTAGCAGTCATGCAAAAAAAATGATGCTCCATGTGCTTTGCCAGTCCATTTAAGAAAAGTCAGTGAAAAATTTCAAGGCTTTATTTTATTGGTTAAAAACAGATCAAATTGTGTACCTTGACGGCAGTATGCTCTTTATTCTTATGAATATCCACATGTGAGCATGCATGGGTCACATGGATCTTGGACCCCACTTGAATTGGTGAAGGGACATCTGGATGGAGGGCAAACTAGCGATTTTATTTTGTTTATGAACAATTAACTATATTGCAGGTAAATGTAGTCCACTCTAGGTTCCTGCACTTTATACATGTCAGCAGCTTTTTATTTTTGTTACAAACAAAAGTCATAGGTCAGCAAGCAAGCAAGGTCACAGATGAGAAACCGCCATCTATTAAAAAAAAAAAACAGCTAAAATAAGGTCACATGATCACACTGTCCTTCTTTCTGTTCCATAAAATGTAGCCTAGGAGAAAGAATTGCTGCAAGAGCTAGTTGGTTATAATGTAGTCATGTGACACTGGAAGGAAATTTGCTGATACCACTGGAGGGTTCTACCTCATTCTGAACCATGGTAGCAGCAGAAGTAGCCCAATCACTATCATTTTAATGTCATGCCATGGCTAAAGCCTGCTAAAACTGTAACCCAGATCATGAATGAGATCTAGAACCTGATATTTAGGAACACTGCAGAGTGATACTGTAAAAAAGGGGTCTCCAAACTTTCTAAACAAAGGGCCAGTTTACTGTCCTTCAAACATGCTGTGGCCGTTGGAAGTAGAAATTGTCCTGGTGTCAGTGGAAGTAAACAATGCATCTTTTGTACTAGGGAGCAATAGCACCCCATTGTTGGTGTCAGTGGGAGGAATAGTGCCCCTTTGTTAGTGTCAGTGGGAGATATAGTGCCCTATTGTTGGTGTCAGTGGGTGGAATAGATCCCTGTCGTTGGTGCCAGTTTGAGGAATAGTGGCCCATTGTTTGTGTCAATGGGAGAAATAGTGCCCTGTTGTTGATGTCACCACCAGGAAACATGCTCCATTGTTGGTGTCAGTGGAAGGAATAGTGTCTTGTATGAGTGGAAGGAAAGGTACCCCAAGGGCTGGATAAAGGCAAGCAAAGGGCCACATCTGGCCCCCGGGCCACAGTTTGGAGACCACTGCTGTAAAAGGTAAAGCATACTGATTTGGGAGAAGGAATTCTACAGATAAAAAAATGCTTTAAAAAAATCCATTCTAGAATATTATTGACCTTGAGAAAGCAGTACTAGCTGACAATCCTTTGGCAGTACATGCTTTATGTGAAATGTCACGGGAGCACACCCATCACTTCGGGAATCAAAAGGTGCCCCTTCTTCCCACTATACAGTTACTTTTTTATTTAAAGCGGGGTTCCACCCAAATTTTGAACAATATCTGTATGTATTCTCTTCCTTGCCTAGATGCTGACATGCCGTTTAAAAAAATTTAAATCGCCGTAATTACCTTTTATTTTTCTATTCCTCTTTGCACTTCCTGGTTCTCCTCCCGTGGGAGTAGGCGTGTTTCTAGCCTCTCCCAGACTCCTGGGAGCTAGTCTCAGGCTTCCCAGGATGCCACTGAGCATGTGCGGGAACGAGCGGTGAATGCTGGGAGCACAGCATTCACCACATCCAGGAAATAAATGCTTGTGGGCTTCAAATGCCCACAATGAATATGGAAACCGCCTGCAGTGAATAATATGTTATTCTTTCCGACGAAATCTGACACAGGCGGACATATTACACACAATATGTGAGTATGTAATGCTGAGAAGAAAAGTTTGTGAATGAACTAAAAAAAAAAAAAAAAGATAGATAGGTGGACCCCCGCTTTAATGTAAAAAAGTTCCACTTTGCTATAAAAAAAGCTGTTGCTTCCTTTATGTGACCTAAAGCTTAGGCAAAAATCACATGATTATAGCTACTAGGACCTACTAGGTGCTTAACATAATTAGAGGGTAAAAGAAGTCTGTCACCAATCAGATACAGCAAAAGAATACACATGAAACAAACAATAATAATCAGGAGCAGAGCCTTATCAGTGCAGCCCTGTTAGTGCATCTTATCAGTGCCACCTCATCAGTGGCCACCATTGCAGCCTATTAATGCCCATCAGTGCAGCCTATTAGAGCCCATCAGTGCTACCTCATCAGCGCAGCCCCCATTAGTGCAGCTTATCAGTGCCACCTCATCAGTGGCCTCCAGTGCAGCCTATTAGTGCCCATCAGTGCATCCTATTAGAGCCCATCAGTGCAGCTTATAAATGCCGCCTCATGGCCATCAGTGCAGCCTCAACAGTGCAGACTCATCAGTGCCCATCAGTGCACAATATCAGTGCACCCTTATTAGTGCCTATCAGTGCAGTTTATCATTACCCATCATTGCCGCCTCATCAGTAGCCATCAGTGCAGCCTCATCAGTGGCCATCAGTGCAGCAGCGTATTAGTGCCCATCAGTGCAGCATATCAGTGCCCATCAGTGCAGCATATCAGTGCTGCCTTATGGGCGGCTTTATGGAGGCGCCAGACTGATCTGCCTCCGGGACCCTGCCCCCCGGCCCAGTCCCCCCTTAAGTCTGGTGCTACACTAAAAGTGTAGCGCAAGCCAGCAGGGACTCTTTTCGCGCGGGAACCGGAAGGAGACTGTTTTTTTTTGTGCACAAAAAAGCCGCTCCCCTTGCAAAGTGCCGCCCTAGGCCAAGATACAACGCTGCATAAACTGTCAGAAGTGTGTATAGCACTTTCAATTTACACAGCGCTTTACATATACATTGTACATTCACATCAGTCCCTACCCTCAAGGAGCTTACAATCTAAGGTCCCTAACTCACATTCATATACTAGGGCCAATTTAAACAGAAGCCAATTAACCTACCAGCATGTCTTTGGAGTGTGGGAGCAAACCGGAGTACCTGGAGGAAACCCACGCAGGCACAGGGAGAACATGCAAACTCCAGGCAGGTAGTATCATGGTTGGGATTCCAACCAGCGACCCTTCTTACTGCTAGGCAAGAGTGCTACCCACTACACCACCGTGCCACCCAATACACACTATAATAGGATCTGTTTTGTTAATTTTTCATTTCAGAGGTAAGGTAAGAGTGATTTCTTGATAAGGGAGAAGAGATCCATCACCATTAGGTCACTAAGACCCACAGAGTGGGGTACAGTTATAGGGGGATGCCCAGGGAGCATGTCCTCCAAAGCTTTGCCAGTGTCCAATCACCTGAAGGTACCAGCCTATAACCCAAGGCAAAGGAATATCAAGCCTGCATCCTGAAATGCATGATTAACAGAAAATGGTTAACAGGGAAAGGAGAAGGCTTAAAAGGAAGCTATGGGGTAATTGTGAATGAGGGTCCGCTTTAAGCTTCACCTCTTTTTAATATGTGTTAAATATTTGTTGTTTATTATAATGAGAATTAAAACTTTTTTCAATAACACAATTCAACCAAGCTAACTGTATTATTTAAGGAAATGCACTTTGGATATAATTAATAAATGAGAATGAGGGAAAGTAGAGGTGTGGCAAGCAACAACCAATAAGAATCCAGCTGTCGTTTTTTTTCCCAATAGAAAAGAGGAATCTGATTGCTATGGACAATGTGAGTCCCATAATGGGAAAGTGGAACATGTGCCTATGGCAAGCCATCTGCCAGCTGTCATTTTCTATTGCAGCTCAGAAAATCGAATGTAACTGCTCGCTGGTTGCTGCGGGCAACATACCATATCCATAACTCCAATGTTATACACTAGTGCTGTTACACAGTGCACTACATTACAGCCTTCCTGTACTGACCGCAAACTATCCAAAATGAACACAAGTGACAGCTCAGTAATGCCTTTTCACAGTTTATCACTTTTAAGTCATTCTTTATCCATCACCATTATCTTCACACCACTTTAAGCCATTCAGTTATGATGCATTATGTATAACCATCTTCAATCTGTCTCAGACTCTGAAATGTTCCAACATTTTATTTTACTAAACCATTCATCTGGGGAATAGCTACATAAACAGAAGATGCATTTCCATTATCAACTATATGAACAACAACAAAAAATAAAGTAACTAGTTTATAGCCACCAGCCATGCTCTCATAAAAAAAAAACAAAAAAAAAAAAACATTCATGATCAAGACTTTTATGAACCCTTTTGCTAAAAATGTTATTCTGTAAAAGTGATCTTAAACATACATAACGTTCGACGTTTTTAGCCCTAATTGTGACAGTGAGATGATGAAAGTAACATGATTTTCTACCCTCTGACAATTGCTGCCTAACAAAACTGTCTGCTCTGCAAAGCCTAAAATTGGGAGATGGTAACCTGGACAATCAAGATTTTAACCATTGTATTTACCAGGATGTAAACCAGGTTAGGTTAAATTGCACTGACATTTGAAATCTATTGAGTAACAGTGATAACACTCCACTGAATATAATCAAATTGTGTGTTCTGTTATATATCCAGTCTGTGATGACACCCAGGAATTTAGCCTCAGGACCAGAACAAAATCCTAGTTATTGGAGAGATCTCGGAATTGCTGGAGGTTTAAAGACACCTTTGGTGTGAGACACTTTATTCAGTAAATTTATCTTGCTTATTTTGACTCGTACTTTCCAGTTATGCAATAAAATGTTCAGACAAATGAATACGCCTATTGGATGGCTTGGAAGGAGCATGGCCGCAGGTCAACATTCTGACATGTTTCTCTATCCCCTGTGACTTCACATTAAGACTCTTGCAGCCCTGGCTGTCTCAGTGGAATGTTGTCTGTTGATTAATAATATCTATTGCTTCCAAATGTACTGAAGTGGGATCTACGAGCAGCAGAAAGAGCGGAGACATCTGACGGACACTCCATAAGTGAAATGATTTGGTGATAAGTTGGGGGGGGGTGGCTCCTCATGTAATGGACGTTAGCATGTGTGAGAAAGCCAGCTGAGAATAACAAGTCAAGCATAACAACATTATATATACAACTGGGGAACATTATATAAACTGTTTTGATCATTTTTAACCTTGGGTCAATGATCAGTGTCCACACTTCCACACTTTTGCAGTTGTGTGATCAGTAATAGTTTACAAAACTGTCTTTTGCTTTGTATAGGTTTGTATATACAAGCAATTCAAAGTATATATATATATAAAAAAAAAAAAGAATTTACACAGAGCATACTTCTTGAGCCTATCCTACAATGGCCTGGCCCCTCACACATCTCTCATGGTTGGGCTTCACATACATGCGAATGGTTGTTTTTGGCTGTGATTAAGGTGATGAGAGAGATCACAAGACAGGCCAAGATTAGACTTTATGTCATCTTTGGCTTTGGACTTACCCCTCTAGCAAGACTCTGATGTTTAAAATAACTGCATTCCTGGAGAATTCTCTCATTCATTACAGAACCGATAACAAAGTTCCAAAACACCATGAGCACCATTCATCTCAGATCAACTTTTCATCGATGTTGTCTTAAAAACTAGACACATGACCTTATGGTTTCAATTTGCTGGCTGTGCTTGTGACAGTTTAATTTATTTTTTAAATGTGCTTATATAGTGACAGTACTGCACTATGCATTGCCGAACACATAGTTATATGGTTAGTAAGGTTAAATAAAGATACCAGTCCATCCTGAGTGAGTGTGTGTCTACAACCCTGACCCTTGTCCCTAACCCTGTACATCGCACACTCACATCAGTCCCTACCCTCAATCCAAGGTCCCCATTCATATACTAGGGCCAATTTTGGACAGTAGCCAATTAACCTACCAGCATGTCTTTGGAGTGTGGGAGGAAACTAGAGCACCCGGAGGAAACCCACACAGGCACAGGGAGAACA
The DNA here is from genome assembly GCF_042186555.1 of Aquarana catesbeiana. Classification (NCBI taxonomy): domain Eukaryota; kingdom Metazoa; phylum Chordata; class Amphibia; order Anura; family Ranidae; genus Aquarana; species Aquarana catesbeiana. The sequence continues at coordinate 150,496,776 of NC_133325.1, forward strand.
TGCAAACTCCAGGCAGGTAGTGTTGTGGTTGGGATTCGAACCAGCAACCCTTTTTACTGCTCGGCGAGAGTGCTAACCACTACACCACTGTGCCACCCTATACCATAAAACCATTTACACAAGCCTCATCAGTGGAGCTTACGATCTAGTATCCTTACCACACTCATGTAGTGTGTTCATCACATTAGGTAGAAACCAAATGTAATTTTATTTATAATGTACAAAACACCAGCATATTACTGTTAAGTGTTCTTGAAAGGAATATTGCACTATTCATACCAGTGCAATGTGGCTCCAACCAAAAATGTCTATGAATAAAGCTGAACTCCAAGAACAAAACTTTATTTTAAATGCATTCCTCAAAAGTCACAAAGGATGTAAATCTACTTTATATGCACAAAATGCCTTTGCAAACCAACTTATTAAAGTTTAAAAACAGTCATGACATTGCCACAGTTATGCACTGTGCCAACAATAGGGCTGTGGGAGGGACCCAGCAGCTCCACCCACTACAAGCTGCCTGCAGAAAACTACAGGAGGGGCGGATATAAGACTAGTCACCCTGCACAAGGACAGAGAGCGGCAATGATCGGTCTTTATTACAGGAGTGCTTCTGCTTAGAGGCAAAGTTTCACACTGGATTGCTGCACAAATATGGAAGAAATACACAAAGCACACAAAATTCATATGCCTATTAAGATAATAGTGGCTTATTCCAGAGTTCAGCTTTAAAGCTGATCCTAATGTAATTATGTATGCATTTATAAATCAGTGAGGCTGGGTTCACACTGGTGCGACACGACAGCCGTCCTACTTTGGATCCGACTTTGCCCTGCGACATGAAGCCGGCATGTGTCCGACTTTCAATGAACGGGGATCCGACTTGGATCCCCGCCAATGCCGGCACTGTGTTTGGTATGAATCTTTAGGGGGGAACTCCGCGCCAAATTTTAAATAAAAAACCGGCATGGGTTCCCCCTCCAGAGGCATACCAGGCCCTTGGGTCTGGTATGGACCTTGAGGGGAACCCCCTACGCCGAAAAAACGGCGTGGGGGGTCGCCCCCAATCCATACCAGACCCTTATCCGAGCACGCAGCCCGGCCGGACAGGAATGGGGGTGGGGACGAGCGAGCGCCCCCCCCCTCCTGAACCGTACCAGGCCGCATGCCCTCAACATGGGGGGTTGTTGCCTTGGGGGAGGGGGGCGCGCTGCGCCCCCCCCACCCCAAAGCACCTTGTCCCCATGTTGATGAGGACAAGGGCCTCTTCCCGACAACCCTGGCCGTTGGTTGTCGGGGTCTGCGGGCGGGGGGCTTATCGGAATCCGGGAGCCCCCTTTAATAAGGGAGCCCCCAGATCCCGGCCCCCCACCCTATGTGAATGAGTATGGGGTACAGCGTACCCCTACCCATTCACCTAGGAAAAAAGTGTCAATTTAATAAAAAACACTACACAGATTTTTAAAGCATTTTATTAGACAGCTCCGGGGGTCTTCTTCCGACTTCGGGGGTCTCTCCGGTTCTTCTCCACGCTCTCCGGATCTTCTGCCGGGCTCCTCCGCTCTCTTCTGCTCTTTTGCCGCTCTTTTGCTAAAGCGGAGGAGCCTGGTCTTCAATCTTCTGCCTTCTGCCTTCTGCCCTCTTCTCCTGATGTTGACACGACGCTCTCTGGGGCTAGAATGCTCTCTGTGCGCTCTGCTCTGACTTATATAGGCGGTGACCCCGCCCCCTTATGCCGTCACAGTCCCTGGGCATGCTGGGACTGTGACGGCATAAGGGGGCGGGGTCACCGCCTATATAAGTCAGAGCAGAGCGCACAGAGAGCATTCTAGCCCCAGAGAGCGTCGTGTCAACATCAGGAGAAGAGGGCAGAAGGCAGAAGGCAGAAGGCAGAAGATTGAAGACCAGGCTCCTCCGCTTTAGCAAAAGAGCGGCAAAAGAGCAGAAGAGAGCGGAGGAGCCCGGCAGAAGATCCGGAGAGCGTGGAGAAGAACCGGAGAGACCCCCGAAGTCGGAAGAAGACCCCCGGAGCTGTCTAATAAAATGTTTTAAAAATCTGTGTAGTGTTTTTTATTAAATTGACACTTTTTTCCTAGGTGAATGGGTAGGGGTACGCTGTACCCCATACTCATTCACATAGGGTGGGGGGCCGGGATCTGGGGGCTCCCTTATTAAAGGGGGCTCCCGGATTCCGATAAGCCCCCCGCCCGCAGACCCCGACAACCAACGGCCAGGGTTGTCGGGAAGAGGCCCTTGTCCTCATCAACATGGGGACAAGGTGCTTTGGGGTGGGGGGGCCGCAGCGCGCCCCCCTCCCCCAAGGCAACAACCCCCCATGTTGAGGGCATGCGGCCTGGTACGGCTCAGGAGGGGGGGGCGCTCGCTCGTCCCCACCCCCATTCCTGTCCGGCCGGGCTGCGTGCTCGGATAAGGGTCTGGTATGGATTGGGGGGACCCCCCACGCCGCCTTTTCGGCGTAGGGGGTTCCCCTCAAGTTCCATACCAGACCCAAGGGCCTGGTATGCTCTTGGAGGGGGAACCCATGCCGGATTTTTATCTAAAATTTGGCGCGGAGTTCCCCCTCAAGATCATCTGAGCACAAGTCGCGTGCCGAAGTCGGATCATGCGAGACGGCAATCCGACTTTGATCCGACTTCAATGATAGTCAATAGGCTGAAGTAGGATCAAAGTCGGACCAAAGTAGTACAGGGAGCATTTCTAAAGTCGGAACGACTTGTGTCGGACCAGTTAGGACGGCTCCCATAGGGAAACATTAAATTTCACACGTCATGCGACATGAGCTCCCAATGTCGGAGCGTTTGTCGGACCAGTGTGAACCCAGCCTAAAGGTGTATTTTTAAATGTAGCTAACTTAAAGCAGAGTTCCAATATAAAAAAAAAAAAAAAATTAAAAGTCAGCAGCTACAAATACTGCAGCTGCTGACTTTTAATAATCTTACACTTACCTGTTCCAGGGTCCAGCGATGCGGGTGAACGAAGCCCCGCTCGTCTCCCCCTCCTCTTTGTGGCGCTGGCATTGTCACTGTGGGCGCCCGGCTATGGCTTCACAGCCGGGCACGCACTGCGCATGCGCGAGCCGTGCTGCACGCTGTGACTGGCCGGGCAATCATCTGGGACCTGTAACGTGTCACAGATGATTAGCGAGAGTAAGGGGGGAGAGGTGATCTCCCTTCCGACGGGAGGAAGTGGGAGCTGGAACCCTCTAAAAAGTGGGTTTCTGCTCCCCCCCCCAAAACAAATGACATGCCAAATGTGGTATGTCAGGTGGTCACCTTCCCTTAAAGGGGAAGCTCCATTTATGGGTGGAAGTCTGCTTTAAAGTAGTACTAACATCTAAATGTTTTTCCTCAATGGCTTCTCTGCATTTAGGTAACAAAATACCCCCCTCCTCTGTCACTAAACACTTACCCGACTTCATGTCACCCCTCCATCGTTGTTTCCAGCTTCAGTGTAAGTCCCCTCAGGGCAGCAGAGCCCTAGGCTCCTACTGATGTCATACAAACATCTCTGAATAGGGAGTGGGAGCATTGCTTTCCGCCATTGTGGGTCTATGGATGCACACAGCTCGGCACAGGACCCGACGGGAGCTCACACACACAAATGTCTCCTTAGTACTCAACATTGGCAGCCTGTTCATGAGGGGCACACGGGCGGGGTTTTTTGTTTTTGAAGCATGTGATTAGAGCCAGAGGCTCTAATAGGCTTCAAAAAAGGGGGGGCTCGGGGGGCGCCCGGGGGGAGCACTGCGTTCTGAGCCCACCCAGTTGTGTGACAATCACCCAAACCATCCTCTCCGCTCTTCTCAAGACCTCCTACTCCCAAGCCCTCTTGTCTCCTCCACCCATGCTCGTCTCCAGGATTTCTCTCCCATCCTCTGGAACTCGCTACCTCAACCTGTCCGGCTATCCCTTACTCTTGCTACCTTCATGCGATCCCTGAAAACTCATTTCTTCAGGGAAGATTATCACGTCTCCAACTAATCTTTTACCTCTTCTATCAGCTCATTCCCCACAGCTACAACCTTTTGTACCACCTGCCCCACCCTATTAGATTGTAAGCTCTTCTGAGCAGGGCACTCTTAATCCTCTTGTATTTTATTGTATTATAAATGCATTGTCTCCCTTTTATATTGTAAAGTGCTGCGTAAACTGTTGGCGCTATATAAATCCTGTATAATAATAGTGAATGAATATTCACTATTTTCACACTGGTTCTCCTCCAAGCCAATCAGGAAGAGGGTCTGAGACCCGTTCCCCGATTGGCCAAAAGGAGAAGTGTTCCAATTGGCCGCCAAGAAGCCAATGTGATACCTGCGGAGGATAGCAGGGAAAGAGGAAGCCGCCCGTGATGCCGAGAAAGAGAGCAGGAGAAGCCGCCTGTGATGCCGAGGAGGAGAGCAGGGGAATGTGAAGCCGTTGCCCGGGTGAAGCACTGCCCACCATAGAGATGGGGTAATTGCTCCGTTGCTGCTGATGACCCGACCGACTGGACCGGGGGGGGGGGTGCACTGTTTGCCGCCACCACTGTTACTCAGCTTGCTATAGGAGGCACCCGAAGGAGGGGAAGAGACCACAGCGATGGCAGAGGACTGTGAGAGGAGGAGGAAATCGACATTTCTGAGCATTATCGATGCCTAGAGCAGATAAGTGCTACTTCTTTTTTATTACATTTTTTTTTTTTAATTTTAGTGTCACTTTAAGTACCTGTACATGAAATTAGCCTCTTTAATTGTCCTGTACAGAGGTGTGTTGCATCTATATAAGCTAACAAGGTACACGCTGATAGGAGAAGCAGAGTGAGTAGAGAGAATATGTCATCAATCTTCCAATGGGGACAGTAGTTCTGGTCACCTGGGGGTCCCCAAGGAATTTCCATAATTTGCAGAGCTTTCCTCTCACTTCCTGTTTGGCTATGGGACAGGAAGTGAAGGGAAATCTCTGCAATGGGACACAGACAGCAAAACATAAACTGACAGGGATTATAACTCTCCCTTACTCTATCCAAAATGGGAAAAAAACTTTTGCCTATAGTTCTACTTTAAGTATACTTCCTGTACATGTAATCATACTTGAAGCATGTGCAGCCTATACAGTCTAATGTCCTTATGACCCTACCGGCATACAGACACATCAGGGACATCGTGCTTTTGATCGGTGGGAAGACATTACAGTATCACCTAGAAACTCATGCAAACATTACAGGAATATTCAAACATCATAAGGATGATGTCCCTAGTGGTAACTCAACTCAACATACTGCTTTACAATACAATTAACTTACTGCAATGTCTGTCTAGATCAATACATTAATTCTCATGCATTTGTATGACTCCTACTAGTGTCAACATAGACTGAGCATCCAATGCAATTTTGCACATAAGGCCTCGTTCACACAGGGCGTATCAATGCACCACATGGGGACAAAGATGTTGCTTCCAATCTGACATTAGTGCAGGTGCATGGCCCCGAACGCACACTGGTTGCATTCGGGGCCATGCACCCACACTCGCATGAATGTCAGATTTGGAACATTGTCTGTACAGCTGCTACATCCCAATTGAAATCATTGGTACTTCCTGTATGGGGATACACTGAACACCTGTGCATCCCCGTGTGGGTAAACACAGACCTCACACAGGGTACGCATTGATAGGCCCTGTATGAACAAGGCTTATAGCTGAACTCCAGGCAAACAGCTAAATATACAGTTTAAAACATACTGGGAGCTATCTTACCCGCTATAGCCTAAAATCCAACAAAGTTTGTTCAAAAACATACCACGGCCCTGCTAATTGGACAATGCACACTGATGAGGTCATCTCTCTGCTTATTCTGCTTTCTTCTCCTGTTATTACATGTGCATTGCATCAAAGCCCTAAACAAAGGACCAGTACACTGTCCTTCAGACTCTGTGGGGGCTGGACTGGGGCCAGTAGGAGTAGAAAATGTCCTGGTGTCAGTGGGAATAAGCAATGCCTCATCATTGGTGTCAGTGGTAGGAATAGTGCCCCATCGTTGGTGTCATTAGGAGAAATTGCATCCCTTCATTGGTGTCAGTGGGAGGTCATATGCCCAACTGTTGGTGTCAGTGGAAGGAATAGAGCCCCGTCGTTGGTGTTAGTGGGAAGAATTGGGCCCCATTGTTGGTGTCATTGGGAGAAATTGTTCCCCTTTATTGGTGCCATTGGAAGAACATATGCCCAATTGTTCGTGTCAATAGGAGAAGACGTGCCCAATTGTTGGTATCAGTGGGAGGAATAGTGCCCCAAGGTCCAGATAAAAGCAAGCAAAGGGTCATATCCGCCCGCCCCCCGGGCCACAGTTTGGAGACCACTGGTGTAGAGGATTACTGGAGGCTGATTGTTTATATAACACTAAATTGTGCTGAAAACATAACTGCAATAATGACGTTTTTATAACTCTGCAATGTTCTTATTTAAGCATACCTTTTACAATAAAATAACAAGATTACAAAAACGTCAAATATCCAATTTTCTATGCAGATCCAGAAAATTCCACATACGTAATTACAAATGTTAGAAGCTATTTCACAAAGTAAATTTGTTTTACATTTACTGGTTTAAAGTACTGTAAAAGTTTTTAAGGAGTTTAAATTGAATGTCACATTACTTTATCACTTCTATTGCTATCTACTATGACAGGCAAAATGCATTATCAACAGACTAATAATATGAAGAATTCAGAGCAAGTGTGAATGGAGTGCCTCATTTTGTAAATGGGAAAGCATGTAACGCAACAAACTGATTGTGTAATAAGCAGAGGACAACGACAAACAACACATGTAAGAAGTGATAAAGGCTAGAAGACAGCAGATTGTAAGAAAAGTAAAAAAACAGAAAAGATCGTGGGAATAAAAAGCAGAATAAAGCAGCTGAAGAGCAGAAGGAGAGAGCAGTTTTCCCTTTTGGCTGCCATTGATTTGACATACGCTTAATATCCCCCCACGCTGCCTTAGTTCAGTGTTTGGATAACTGGGGATTAACAGGAAGTCGCCTCTGATAAAAAAAATCTTGGCTGGACTTCGCCACAACACAGCAGCAACCTCTTGGGGCAGAGAGGAATCTGTCAGCCCCCTCTCTGCCAGTTAGGATAGATTTTTAGTACTATGGGGCTAGCCAGAAAGAAGGAAAATGAGGAGGATCTCTGCTTGTTGACTTTTTAATCAAAATGATAATTAAGCTTTATAAACTCCATATGAAAAATGTGTTTTAACCAGTGTAATTAAACAGTGGTTTGAGCCACAATCAGAAACAGCGATAAAATATTTTGTAACCATGAGCTAATTCATTGTGTAGAACTGAAGAACTCATGTGGTGGGGTCATGGGGAATGATGAACGTTTCACTGCAATTAAGGCGCACTTCATCTGTATTAAATTATATCCATATTTTTTGTAGTAAATGTGACACATCACCAGGTTCCCTGAGGTAACTTGATTAACACCATTTAGAATGTACATCTCCGAAAAATTGCTGTCTGTTGGTGCTATTATCTGTTCTGGTCTAGTTGGAGGATTCTGTGGAACAAACTAAGGCTAAGTTCATAGTGCCGTGATCCGATTTTGATCTAATTTTCAATATGATTATGTAGTGTAACTTGGAAGCAACTTAGATGTACAGTACATCTGGAAAGTATTCACATCGCTTCACTTTTTCCACATTTTGTTATGTTACAGCCTTATTCCAAAATGGATTAAATTCATTATTTTCCGCAAAAGTTCTACAAATAATACCCCATCATGACATGAAAGATGTTTGTTTGAAATCTTTGCAAATATTAAAAATGAAAAACTAAAAAAAAAAAAATCACATGTACATACAGTTGTGCTCATAAGTTTACATAATTTTTGATTTCTTGGCCATTTTTCAGAGAATATGAATGGTAACATAAAAACATTTCTTTCACTCATGGTTAGTGTTTGGCTGAAGCCATTTATTATCAATCAACTGTGTTTACTCTTTTTAAATCATAATGGCAACAGAGTGTGTGTGTGTGTATAAAAGGTCAATGAGTTTCTGGACTCCTGACAGACCCTTGCATCTTCCATCCAGTGCTGCACTGACGTTTCTGGATTCTGAGTCATGGAGAAAGCAAAAGAATTTTCAAAGGATCTGCAGGAAAAGGTAGTTGAACTGTATAAAACAGGAAAGGGATATTAAAAGATATCCAAGGAATTGAGAATGCCAATCAGCAGTGTTCAAACTCTAATCAAGAAGTGGAAAATGAGGGGTTCTGTTGAAACCAAACCACAGTCAGGTAGACCAACTAAAATGTCAGCCACAACTGCCAGGAAAATTGTTCGGGATGCAAAGAAAAACCCACAAATAAATTCAGGTGAAATACAGGACTCTCTGAAAACATGTGGTGTGGCTGTTTCAAGATGCACAATAAGGAGGCACTTAAAGAAAGATGGGCTGCATGGTCGAGTTGCCAGACGCAAGCCATTACTATGCAAATGCCACAAAGTATCCCACTTATAATATGCCAAACAGCACAGAGAAAAGTCTCAAACCTTCTGGCACAAAGAAATTTGGAGTGATGAGACCAAAATTTAGCTTTTTGGCCACAACCATAAACACTACATTTGGAGAGGAGTCAACAAGGCCTATGATGAAAGTTACACCATTCCTACTGTGAAACACGGAGGTGGATCGGTAATGTTTTTGTGGGATGTGTGAGCTACAAAGGCACAGGAAATTTGGTCAAAATTGATGGCAAGATCAATGCAGTATGTTATCAAAAAATACTGGAGGAACATTTGCATTCATCAGCCAAGAAGCCGTGCATGGGACGTACTTGGTCATTCCAACATGACAATGATCCAAAACACAAGGCCAAGTCGACCTGTCATTGGCTAAAGCAGAATAAAGTGAAGGTTCTGGAGTGGCCTCAGATCTCAGTCTCCTGACCTCAATATCATTGAGCCACTCTGGGGAGATCTCAAACGTGCAGTTCATGCAGGACAGTCCAAGAATGTACAGGAACTGGAGGCTTTTTGTCAAGAGGAATGGGCAGCTTTACCATCTGAGAAGATATAGAGCCTCGTCCACAAATACCACAAAAGACTTCAAGCTGTCATTGATGTTAAAGGGGGCAATACACTGTATTAAGAACTTGGGTATGTAAACTTTTGATCAGGATAATTTGGGTAGTTTCTGTTGCCATTATGATTTAAAAAGAGTAAACACAGTTGGTTGATAATAAATGGCTTCAGCCAAACACTAACCATGAGTGAAAGAAAAGTTTTTGTGTTATCATTCATATTCTCTGAAAAATGCCCAAGAAATCATAAATTCTGCCAGGGTATGTAAACTTATGACAACTGTAAGTATTCACAGCCTTTGCTCAAAACTTTGTTGAAGCACCTTTGGCACCAATTACAGCCTCAAGTCTTTTTGAGTATGATGCTACAAGCTTGGCACACCTATTTTTGGGCAGTTTCTCCCATTATTTTTTGCAGGATCTCTCAAGCTCCATCAGGTTGGATGGGGAGCATCGGTGCACAGCCATTTTCAGATCTCTCCAGAGATGTTCAATCGGGTTCAAGTCTGGGCTCTGGCTGGGCTACTCAGAGTTGTCCCATAGCCACTTCTTTGTTATCTTGGCTGTGTGCATAGGGTCATTGTCCTGTTGGAAAATGAACCTATGCCCCAGTCTGAGGTCCAGAGCACTCTAGAGCAGGTTTTTATCAAGGATATCTCTGGACATTGCTGCATTCATCTTTCCCTCTATCCTGACTAGTCTCCCAGTTACTGCCGCTGAAAAACATTTTCACAGCATGATACTGCCACCACCATGCTTCACTGTAGTGATGGTATTAGCCAGGTGATGAGCAGTGCCTGGTTTTCTCCAGACATGATGCTTGCCATTCAGGCCAAAGAGTTCAATCTTTGGCCTGAAAAATTTTGTTCCTCATGGTCTGAGAGTCCTTCAGGTGCCTTTTGGCAAACTCCAGGTGGGCTGTCATGTGCTTTTTACTGAGGAGTGGCTTCCGTCTGGCCACTCTACCATACAGGCCTGATTGGTGGAGTGCTGCAGAGATGGTTGTTCTTCTGGATGGTTCACCTCTCTCCACAGAGAAATGCTGGATCTCTGTCAGAGTGACCATTGGGTTCTTGGTCACTTCCCTGACTAAGGCCCTTCTCCCCCGATCGCTCAGTTTGGCCGGGCGGCCCACTCTAGGAAGAGTCCTAGTGGTTCCAAACTTTTTCTATTTACAAATGATGGAGGCCACTGTGCTCACTGGGACCTTCATTGGCGCAGAAATTTGTCTGTACCTTTCCCTAGATCTGTGCCTCGATACAATCCTGTTTTGGAGGTCTACAGACAATTCCTTGGACTTCATGGCTTGGTTTGTACTCTGACATGCACCATTAACTGTGGGACCTTATATACACAGGTGTGTGCCTTTCCAAATCATGTCCAATCCACTGAATTTACCACAGGTGGACTCCAATCAAGTTGTAGAAACATCTCACGGATGATCAGTGGAAAGTGGAAAATAATGAATTTAATCCATTTTGGAAAAATTCTGTAACATAACAAAATATGGAAAAAGTGAAGCACTGTGAATACTTTCCGGATGCACTGTAGTCTGCAGATTCTATTGGGCCAAAATTGTGCTGGAATCGCACCAAATTAGTACAGAAATCTTTTCCAAGATTGTGCTGTTCTGGGTTGATTTCCACTGTCGTGTGATCATGTGTGACTCAAATCGCATCTGAAATTGCACCAGTGTGAATGGAGCCTTAAAGAAAACACTGGAGGTTATTTACTAATGGAAAATCCAGTTTGCACTGCAAGTGCACTTGGAAGTAAAGTCGCTGTAGATCCGAGAGGGACATGCAAGGAAAATAAAAAACAGCATTTTAGCTTGCACATGATTGGATGTTAAAATCAGCAGAGCTTCCACTCATTTCAGATTTATCCCTTAGACTGCACTTTCAAGTGCACTTGCAGTGCAAAGTAGATTTGCCTTTCGTAAATAACCCCTACAGTGTTGCAGTGGAAGTCATAGCAGGCCCTGGCAGGAAAATGGTTCAGACAATCTCTCTAAGCCCATCCTTGTTGCTCAGCAAGTCCTTCTCTGCATAAGTTTACGAGGGCTTTTTGATACTGTCCTAGGCACGCCTGTCTCAAATACTCTCTTGCTGCCCTGGCTCTCATTATTTCATTTGCATACACATTCAGGTAAACAGCCACATCATGTCCTTTGACATAAGCAGAACCATTAAAGTAGAACTATAGGCAAAACATTTTTTTCCATTTTGGATAGAGCAAGGGAGGGTTATAACCCCTGTCAGATTTTTTTCGCCATCTGTGGCCCATTGCAAATATTTACCTTAATTTCCTGTCCAATAGCCAAACAGGAAGTGAGAGAAATTCCCTGCAAATTAAGGGAACTCCTTGGGGCCCCCAGGTCACCAGAGCTAGTGTCCCCCTTTGAGGATTTCCCCTCTATTACTTTTCTGGGGACAACCCCAAAATTTCGGATTTTCTTTTACGTTCACTTTCAATGATAATGGTAAACAGGACAAATAGAGAGGGGGAATCTCCTTATCGGGGGACACAAACAGCAATACAAACTGACAAGTGTTCTAATCCCCCTCCAATCTATCCAAAACAAAACAAGTTTTGCCTTTAGTTACACTTTAACCACTGAAAAGTTATGGATTGTAATGCTGCATCAAAATATACATTTGTCTGTTCTTCACTATCGTGAAATGCACTTAGCCTGTAATTTTATGATCTCAAACACAGGCTGAATGGGCATCATGGTTGCCCATGTTTAAAAATTATTCTGATTCATCAAAAAGGTTGGTCTCTCCTAGACAGTTTCCATTTCACGTCCTACTGGAACAAGGGGTCTGTAGGACTGAAAACACACAAACCACATTAGAGTTGTACACACAGGGTTTAAAAAGCAGTTCTTGGTATGTGTTTCTGAAACCTTCTGACAGCTGACACCTCATGCTCTAAAGAATTGAACACACAAATATCAATGGCAAGAATTCTGCTTTACACTGTGCCAAACTGAAAGGAGCATGGACTGTGACTACTTTGTTAATTATGTGATGGACATGGGGCCACCAGGGTGATTTTTAAAATAAGATATTCTTCTGTATGAATGTTTCATAGCCAAAGGAAAGGGGCAACAAGGGACAACATGGCACAAATGCAACAAGATGGTTAACTTGGTAACATCACTGTAAAATGTGATTACTTAATACATATTATATAAACTCAGCCATTTGTGGTCTGAACTCTATTCAACCCAAAATCCACAATAAGGCACAATGCAGTCTCCATTAATTGCTGGATTACCACACAAACAGCTGTTGCCTATTTGTGATATAAGTGCAATTTACATGTTCTTATACTTCTGCAGTCCTTACTGATTCTTGCATGCAGGGTTAGCTAATGGCTGGATCATATTATGCGAAGCTTCTGTACTTGTTATATTTTTTTGCCTTTTGCAGTGTGCCATTTTGCCAAGTTTGCCCCCCCCCCCCCCCCTTTGCCTGCAGCCTTCTGGGACATGAACATGCTGGATCCTTGGACAAGAAAGCGAAGAGACCTGATTTTTCTCTGCAGCAGTTACAGGTCTTCTGCCCATCCCCAACAACTGAAAGGACAGTGAAAGAGAGTATCACTCTGCTCTCTTCTCCAGTCAGCACGCTTCTTGTCGTCACATGAGCACTACAGCTCAGCTTATGGGCTCCTTGTGCTGCTTCATCCTCCTCCAGTCTCAGCTCTGGTGTATAGTGAATGCAAAAAAGCTGATACCAAGTAAAGTTCAAGTACTTACACTGCTTTAAAAAAAAACTGCTGAATCCTACAATGAGACAAAATCTACCCTTGCAGTGGGGCCCCTAGCACTACAAGGATTAAATGCTCTTTTATTCTAGGGGTGTAGGAATAAGCAGTATTACTTACCATATATACTCGAGTATAAGCTGACTTTTTCAGCACATTTTTTATGCTGAAAAAGCCTCCCAGGGCTTATACTGGAGTGAGGGTCTCCCGCTGTGTCATGCAGTCTTAACTGTTCGGCGGCCGTCCACTGTAACAAAGCCCCGTCTCCTCCTCTTCATCCGTGATAGACAGAACACTGATACAATGCTGGGAAACTGAATCAGTGTTCCGTCTATAACGGATGAGGAGGAGGCGAGGCTTTGTTACAGTGGACGGCCACCGAACTAAGACTGCAGTTGCATGACACAGCGGGAGACACCCACTGTTTGTAATCAAAGGTACAGGTGGGCACAGTGAGGCTGCAGATGGGCACAGTGAGGCTACAGATGGGCACAGTGGGGCTGCAAATGGGCACAGTGAGGCTGCAAATGGGCACAGTGAGGCTGCATATGGGCACAATGAATCTGCAGATGGGCACAATGAGGCTGCAGATGGGCACAGTGAGGCTGCAGATGGGCACTAAGGATACAGGTGGGCACAGTGAGGCTGCTGGTGGGCACAGTGAGGCTGCAAATGGGCACAGTGAGGCTACAGATGGGCACAGTGAGGCTGCAAATGGGCACAGTGAGGCTGCAGATAGGCACTGATGATACAGGTGGGCACAGTGAGGCTGCAGATGGGCACAGTGAGGCTGCAGATGGGCACAGTGAGGCTGCAGATGGGCACAGTGAGGCTGCAGATGGGCACAGTGGGGCTGCAGATGGGCACAGTGAGGCTGCAGATGGGCATTGTTTACCAGTAGCTGCTGCATTTCCCACCCTAGGCTTATATTCGAGACAATACCTTTTCCCATTTTTTTGTGGTAAAATTAGGTGCTTCGGCTTATATTCGAGTATATACGGTACCTTAAGCAGGCTTCCTCAATTCATGTGGCCGGTCGAGCGCTGCCACCTCTCTAAGGAGCTTCAGACTGCAGTTGCATGCTCACCACCTCACATACGATGCAGGGTTAATAGCCATTTAATGCAGGGTTAATAGCCCTGCACTATACATAGTGACATCCAGGAACAGCCAATGGCCCAGAGCTTGAAGACAGCACAAAGTCAGGAATAGGGTGAATAATACCCCTAGATTAAACACTTTTCAAATGAAGCCCTCCAGTGCTGAGTTGTCATCGATCCTGGCGCTTCCTTCTTTGCCCAGTCTTCCTTTCGGGTTTGCACTTGCTGTCCCTCTTAATGGCCCGGGCCATGATGGTGTCACTCCTGCATATGTGCCACAATCGCAGCACAGTATGCAGAGCACACTGCACATGCAAAGTCAGCCTCAGCTGGAGAAGACCTCCTAACCAGTGCATGTTTAGGAGATATTCTCTGTACCTACAGGTAAGCCTTATTATAAGCTTACTTGAAGGCATACGTTTTATGTAAGAGTGTACTACCATTTTAAATGTGAACATTAAAGATATTTTTAAGAAAATATTTGATTTTCTTTCACCTGAGATTCTATTTTTTATTCTGTACTTTTGCTGTGACCTAATATAAACTACGAGAAAAAATCTGAACTCCAGTCAAACACTTAGCAGCGTAACCCAAAGAGAACATTATCATTAGAAGAAAACGTCACTTTTAACCATATTTTCCATAATGACCATCATGTATTTTTAAACTCACTTTATTGTAAGACTCTGCTCTTTTTAAAAGCCTTTTCGAGCAGTGTTTCACAAGGCCATGCCAGCAATGAAACTCAAAGGTCAGTTTAAAACAATGAGGAATGTTTTTTAAACCCTGTACAGTATATGATGAATGCCACACACAATCATTCCTGCTGTTTAGTGAACTTTTATTGATGAACCACAGATAAATTCAGACATGTTTCGCAACGCAGTCTTTAGGCATTACTCAGCAACTAAGCACTACTTCACAAACCCCTGAAATATTAGTTACCTTACAATAGTTAGAGCCGGAACTGCCATGCTGTAGCCATGAGAGACAGAGCAGTTCGGACTGGCAATTTTTTTTGGAAGCTTCCATATGCTCCATTAGTTACTCTATCTCACAATATTTTTTTCTTAAAAATGTTTAATTGACAAAGAAAAATATAGAATAGTTGATGAATAATCTTTTTCTACTACAAATGTGCATTTAAAGTGTTTGTTACCCTAAAAAAAAAAAAAAAAAAAAAAAAAAAGATCCTATTCCCTAAAAGCATGTTATACAGCACAGTGCTTGGGCTGTGTCATTTGGCCATCTGTATATCCTTAAAAACCTGGCTGATCCTGCCTGGTTCTGCCCTCCCCCTGTAAACTGACCACGGTTTATCATAGCTGCTAAGCCCTGACACCGTGGTCAGTTTACGTGCCTCCGTCATCCGAAGCTCTGCTCTGTCCCCCTCTCCCCCCTCCCATCCCTCCCTCCCTGCTGTCAGCTTGAGACACTGCCAACCCCTTCCCGCCTGCTGCTATAAAAACTATAACCTATTCATCCCATCCCCTCTGTTATATAACAATATGTGTCCCAGTTTCTTATCTATATAAAAAAGATTTGTACCTTACATCAGAGCATCTCCCGGCATTTATATGACCATGTGGCTCTCTCTCTTCCCCTCCTCTCCAGCTGTTGTCAGCGGGTGTTCTCAGTCCCTCCCACTGTAGCTGTCAACCGGGGAGAGGAGAGAGCCGAGGAGTCACATGAGCGCCGGGAGACGCTCTGATATAAGGTACAAATCAGCATCTTTTTTATATAGATCAGACACTGGGACACATTTTGTTATATAACAGAGGGGATGGGATGAATAGATTATAGTGTCTTAACAACCACTCTAAAGGGAAGTTGTACTTTTCCCATACTAGACGTTGTGAAATTCTGCTGCCCTTGGCCTTTCTGGTCTTGCTAAGAATTAGGGCTTGCTTCCAGTTCGTGACTGCAACACGCTTATTAAATTCCTCATGCATAATGCC
Source organism: Aquarana catesbeiana (assembly GCF_042186555.1). Classification (NCBI taxonomy): domain Eukaryota; kingdom Metazoa; phylum Chordata; class Amphibia; order Anura; family Ranidae; genus Aquarana; species Aquarana catesbeiana. The sequence continues at coordinate 150,512,690 of NC_133325.1, forward strand.
CCAGCTGTGAAAATCCTTTTGTCCCAATAAAGCCTGCTTTATTAGTCAAATTCGAGAATCAAAATTGTGATATTGACAGAAACAGGAACAACTGAGATGTAAAAAGCATGTGGCACAATAACAACTATTTCCAGGAAAACCACTTCCTAGTCGATTAACAGCATTCATTCTTCAGAATATTGGTAGAAAAATATTTAAATGTTTATATTAGTTGACTGAACATGGTTAGCTATAACAAGCTTACTTCAAAAAATGACCTATGTTAGTAACAGAGACATCCTCAGACATGTTGTCAAAGAGTTTCAATTATATCCACCACCTTTAGTGTGCCAAATCGCTGTCATACAATTAAGCCTTTCTGTAGCTACAGTGATTAGTAAGTCGCTCAGAATCTGTTTATGCGTGACAAAATCACTTAATTAAGACTATACGCTTATCAGAGATCCTTGAGAGCAATGTCATTCTATAGTAGAACACTGGTGAAGTCACAATGTCACCAATGTTAAGAAGGAGAGGCACAGGATTGTTCATTATAAGGAGAAAAGAAATGAAGGCACTTTTGGGGATACTCAGCAGCTCATTTACTGTAGTGCAAAACAGGAAAGTTGATGTGGGAGGTAATTAAACCAAGTTTTACAGCTTTCACGCAGAAGCACGCAAACAGGGGCTGAGTGTATAAATAGAAAGTCCTAATTATTTTGTTAAGTAAAAGGGAGTTGCGAAAAAAGATAAGTTTAGCTGCAGAACAAAAATAGGATTTAGCTCTGATACATGGTGTCTTTCAATTAATCTAAGCAACTCCGTAGGACTCTAGAAATGAGCTAGGTGCTAAGTGCAGTGATTAGATGTTGGAAACTCGTTTTTCCAAGAGCTTACTCAACTGAAACAAGCGGGGAACTTCCCCTAATAAATATCATATCATGTGTGTGTATCTATCTATCTATCTATCTATCTATCTATCTATCTATCTATCTATCTATCTATCTATCTATCTATCTATCTATCTATCTATCTATCTATCTATCTATCTCAATGGCATACTGCAGGAGGATGTACATCGTACATATGGGGATACAGGGTCTAGAGCTGATGGTTAGTATAATTCATCCAGACAGGAAATTTAGAAAAACACTATATAAAGCCTGATTTTAAATGAGTGTACACTCCTTTAATACAGTAAGAGCATCCATTTTCAGATTCAGAATACTTTATTTATCCCAAAGAGAAACAGCAGTTATACCCAACAAAGACAAAGCAAAATCACAATAACAAACAAAATAGGAGTCACCAATAACACCAATTAAATATATATGATAACCGTGAATTGAAATAAAACCAATTAAATACTGTATTGTAATAAACATACCATCCTATTAATACACTACATTGAATAAATAACACAGGTTTAACAAATAGCATAAGAGTCAAACTAGAAAAATGCAAAAAAATTCTAAAAATTCTTACACATAAATTAACCGGACACCCACATAAAATAAAAACAACATAAAAATCTGGATCATAAGTTCAGATTAAAATCCCTGCATCAAACACTCACAGAGAGGAATTATATACATATATGTAATTAGATGGCCACAGGCTAAAATATTGTGTAGTAGGTGGGAGCAGTTGTCCATGATTGAATGTACCTTGGACAGAATCCAACTCCAATCCAGAAACATCACTGGCCTTGGAGATCTGCTTATTGAGTGTGTTGGTGTCGGCCACCCTTAGCCTGCTTCCCCAATGTGCCACTGCACGCAGGAGAGCACTGCCCACCACAGACACATAAAACATTTTCAGCATAGTCCGGCAGATGTTAAAAGACCTTAGCCTTCTCAACAAAATAGTGGTGGCTCTGTCTCTTCCTATAGGGCACTTCAGTGTTCTTATTCCAATCCAGTTTAAGTTTAGATTTCCCATAAAATGATTTTGCTGTGAGGCCAATCATACAGTTAAGTAGGCTGTACAAGAAAAAGGAGTAAGAAAAAAATGAGGTCATTCATAAAAAATACTAATATGTTTAGTACTAGAATATGATGGCAGCATCCCACCACCAGACTGGCAAACCATTTGATCCCCCCATTCAACAAATGGAGAATGTTCCAGTGATCCTATGTAAAGCAGATAGAAACCTAGAAACAGTGATGGCACAAAAAGACCAATTGGTATATTGAGTATGACCAATTTTATAAATATATATATATATATATACTGTACATAGTATACAGTATATATTAATGCTGTTGGAAGATAGGACATTTCACATATGTGTATTAAGCTGTCTGGAGTTCAGATTTAAACTCAATTAAAGTAGAACTATAGGCACAACTTTTTTTTTTTTTTTGGATAGAGTAAGAAAGGGTTAGGGCAGCACAGTGGTATAGTGGGTAGCTCTCTCACCTAGCAGTAAAAAGGGTTGCTGGTTCAAATCCCAACCACGACACTACCTGCCTGGAGTTTGCACGTTCTCCCTGTGCCTGCGTGGGTTTTCTCCCACACTCCAAAGATTGGACACTGGCAAAGCTTTGGAGGACATGCTCCCTGGGCATCCCCCTATAACTGTACCCCACTCTGTGGGTCTTAGTGACCTAATGGTGATGGATCTCTTCTCCCTTATCAAGAAATCACTCTTACCTTACCTCTGAAATGAAAAATTAACAAAACAGATCCTATTATAGTGTGTATTGGGTGGCACGGTGGTGTAGTGGGTAGCACTCTTGCCTAGCAGTAAGAAGGGTCGCTGGTTCGAATCCCAACCATGATACTACCTGCCTGGAGTTTGCATGTTCTCCCTGTGCCTGCTTGGGTTTCCTCCAGGTACTCCGGTTTCCTCCCACACTCCAAAGACATGCTGGTAGGTTAATTGGCTTCTGTCTAAATTGTCCCTAGTATACGAATGTGAGTTAGGGACCTTAGATTGTAAGCTCCTTGAGGGTAGGGACCGATGTGAATGTACAATGTATCTAAAGAGCTGCGTAAAATTGACGTCGCTATATAAGTACCTTAAATAATAATAATAATAACCCCTGCCAGGTTTTTTTTTTTTTGGCATTTCTGTCCCATTGGGGAAATTTACCTTCACTTCCTGTCCCATGGCAAACCAGGAAATGAAAGGAAATCCTTGCAAATTAAGAGAATCCCCAGTCACCAGAACTAGTGTCTTCACTGGAAGATTTCCCCTCTATTACTGTTCTGGGGACAACCCAAAATGTGGGATTTTCTTTTACTTTCACTTTAGATGATAATGGTAAACAGGACAAATACATACAGTGAATCTCCCAAATGGGGTCAGAGATAGCAAAAAATAATATTCCCATCTATCTCTACTCTATCCAAAACTAAGAGAAAAAGTGTTTTGCCTTTAGTTATACTTTAAGTGACATTGCAATCAGTTACAGAATTAGTATACATTGCTAACTACACCAAAGCAATTGATGATTTCCATTTTTTTTCTTCAAGTAGGCAAGCCTAATGTAATGTCTGGCTGGCTGTTTGGAAGATAATTGCAAGCACATACATATTCTAATTGGTGCTTGTGTTAAAAGTACAGATACGTGACTTGAATTACAATGACTCAAAGAATAACAATATGAGGGGGTGGTTTGACTCCTACAAATATCAGTAATGTCCCCAAAACAGAACAATTACGAAAAAAGACATCTCTTCCGCAAGAGACAAAGGGTCTTGCTGCTCAAATGTTTTCAGAGGTCTTACCCACTGGGGGTTATTCTGGACAAATACAAGTACTCATATTGGAAATATCAGTTTTTGGTAGAATGAAAATTCTACATATATTTAGAATAATTGTGCTAGTTCACATTGAATCACTCTTAAAAATCCTTCTGCACAGTACAGTTTGTATGTTTTGTTCTTAGTGAATGTTTTGATCAAGGCATTCTTGAAGGAATTTTTTCATCTCCAATTTCAACCATAAACATTTGTGAAGAAGTCAGCACATTGTGCATTCTATATTACACAACCCAAGTACACACCCAAAAGACGATTTAAAAAAAATTCAGCATGGATACAATTCTTTAATTCAAAGTACAGTAAATTAGCAGTCAGGATTAGAAGGAGGATTGGATCAGGTGTCTAAGTAACATTACGATGTAAGGTTGGTTTAACGACTTCAGCCCTGGAAGATTTTACCCCCTTCTGGACCAGAGCACTTTTTGCTATTCGGCACTGTGTCGCTTTAACTCACAATTGCGCGGCCGTGCGACGTTACACCAAAACAAAATTGACAACCTTTTTTTCCCACAAATAGAGCTTTCTTTTGGTGGTATTTGATCACCGCTACGTTTTTTTTGCGCTATAAACAAAAAAAGAGCGACAATTTTGAAAAAAAAGTAATATTTTTTACTTTTTGCTATAATAAATATCCCCAAAAAAATATACATATATATATAAAATTTTTTTTCCTCAGTTTAGGCCGATATGTATTTTAAATATTTTTGGTAAAAAAAAATTGCAATAAACGTATATTGATTGGTTTGCACAAAAGTTATAGCATCTACAAAATAGGGGATAGATTTATGGCATTTTTATTATAATTATTTTTTTATTAGTAATGGCGGCGATCTGCGATTTTTATCGTGACTGCGACATTATGGCAGACACATAGGACACTTTTTACACTATTTTGGGACCATTGTCATTTTTTATGGCGATCAGTGCTATAAAAATGCACTGATTACTGTGTAAATGACACTGGCAGCGACGGGGTTAAACACTAGGGGGAGATCAAGGGGTTAAGTGTGTTCTTGGGAGTGATTCTAACTGTGGGGGGATGGGCTACCACTGACATGACAGCAATCACTGCTCCCGATGACAGGGAGCAGTAGCTCCCTGTCATGTCACCAGGCAGAATGGGGAAATGCCTTGTTTACATAGGCATCTACCCGTTCTGCGACTCCGTGACATGATCGCAGGACACCGGTGGACATTGAGTCCGTGGGACCCACGGGCACGGTTACGCCGTACGCAGTGGCGCGGGTGCACCCACTAGCCCTGCCAATTAAAGGGGACGTACAGGTACGCCCATTTGCCCACCACTGCCATTATGCCAACGTATATCGGCATCCAGCGGTCAGCAAGTGGTTAAAGGTTGAGGTATATTGTTAGAAAGGGAGAAAAAAATTAGGAGGTTAAAGTGGTTGTAAACCCGATTCATGAAATCTGACCTGGGCACATATATCTGTAGTGTTTACTTATCTCTCTCCAAAGCTCTGAGTCCCATGTCTTTCTGCTGCTCCGTTCTTCTGTTATCAGCATTAAAACTTTTGACAAGTTCTCCAACACAGGAGATAAAAGCAGCTGGGAATTTGTGCCAGGGAGGGAACTTACAGATAGATAAGCAGATAGCTTGTCTATTCAGACTGCAGCTGTGCAAGTTTCTTCATTCCTCTGCCTAAACAGGAAGAAAGATTTCCAACACGATCTGCACTTTCTAAAGGGTGAAGAAAGCTAAAGACAGAAGATATACATGTAAAGCTTATATAGGGAGATTTGTTTAATCCCTGTGTATCATCTGAGGCTGTTCACTTCACTGGGTATAGGAGAGGGTTTACATCCACTTTAATTTATGGTTATCTTACGATCTAAGGATTAGGTGTTAGGGTCAGGTTAAAGGAGTATTTTTTATCTCAATGCATTCCATGCATTAAGATAAAAAGCCTTCTGTGTGCAGAAGCCCGCCTAATACTTACTTGATCCCTCTCTGTCCAGCGATATCCAGGAGTGTATCAGCCATCCGAGCTTCTCCTTCCTGATTGGCTGAGACACAGCAGTGGTGCCATTGGCTGCCACTGCTGTCAATTAAAGTCAGCTAGCCGATTAGGGGAGAGATGGGGCGGGTCGGGTTGGGGCTCCGTGTCATGTGACTCGGCTCGCTGCTTGCTGTGGGGGCACTGGACAGGAGGGAGGGGCCATAAGCACAGAAGAGGGACCTAAGAAGAGGAGGATCTGAGCTGCCCCATGCAAATCCACTGCAACAGAGCAGGTAAGTATAACATATTTGTTATTTTTATAGGAAAAAATGAGACTTTACAATCACTTTAAGTGCTAATTTTTTAAATTGTGTGAGTGTGGGGGGGGGGGGGGGTAAAGTTTTTACTCTTAGTGCTAAAAGAAAGTCCAGCTCTACACCACCCTACTCCCCACCTCCTCCCATGTGATTATTAAAAGTTTTTAGTATATATACATCATGGGTCCTTCCTCTCCTCCAGCAGTGAGCAGGTTCTGAATGCTGCAGATAATTGCACCAGGTAATTAGATGTCAAATTTCTCTGTAGCATTTTCCCGTTAAACCAGGGGGATTTGATGACATACCTTCAGGAAGAGTATCTTGATGCCCTCAGCCCATAGGAAGCTGGACACTATTAAAATGGAAGATGACCAATACTTGACCATAGAGAACAACGAGTGGCAAAAGTGCTGGAAAATGGAGAGTGAGTTTGCTTTGCAAACATTTTTTTCTTTTGTTATTTCAGGAAGAGCAGGAAGACCTTTATCCCTTATCACATTCAGGCTCCCAAGGCATATTTAAATCTGGTTGGTGGCTGTACCATATTATTAATACTGATTTTTTATTTTATATCAGGCTTTCTGTATGTGAGAGACAGTAAGGTGCCCACAGTGGGTGTGTTTGGAAATAACTGTCCTGCATCACAAGCAGGGGTTCCCAAATTACAACCAATGTCTGCATGAAATACTCAAGTACTGAGCAGGTGGTCTCTTCCTCTTTGTATCAGGCCAAGGCTGGTATCAGTTTTGGATGGACTTAACAAGAAATGCCGCACATGCAAAAGTACTGTATATCGGGACTACAAGTATAAAAGACATGCCCTAGATTTTCATAAAATATGGTATGCATATTTCAGACTAAACGTTAATCTAAGCATCTATTTTCCTCCCATCTTTATCTCTCCAGATGGTTTGAATGTCAGGATGTGTAAGGCACATATTTCCGGACTGCTTTTTGTCAAACAAATGTGTTAGTATAGTTTTATGTCTCTGTCTATTAATTTACGTAATTCAGTATAGATTATTCTGCAGGAATGCTGATGAGGCCGGAGTCAGGACAGGTACAGTATATTTATCATAACCAAGGTTTGTTCTAGGAGCTCAACAGCTGATACATATTCAGCAACTGTCAAAGTCAGCAAAGTGGTTTGTATGAAATCAGGCAATATGATCTGATACCATCTTTTAATTTTACTATCTTTTCTGATATAATAAGATGCACCTGAAACAGAAGAATATATATAGCTAAAAACTATTCAGCTATAAAAACACAGTTATGTCGCGTACACACGATCGCACATTCCGACAACAAAATCCATGTTTTTTTTTCCGACGGATGTTGGCTCATACTTGTCTTGCATACACACAGTCACACAAATCTTGTCGGAAATTTCGAACGTCAAGAACGTGGTGACGTACAACACGTACGACAAGCCGAGAAAAATGAAGTTCAGTGCGGCTCTTCTGCTTGATTCTGAGCATGTCCGATGGAGCCTACACCCTGACGGAATTTCCGACAACAAGCTCCCATCAAACATTTCCCGTCGGAAAATCCGACCATGTGTACGCAGCATTAGTGTAGCTCTGTATTAATCAATACATCTGTAAAAAAAATATTTTTATATACACGCAGTGTAATTACTGGAATTTGACCTGGTATCAGCCTTTTGCAGTCTCTACCCATCAGATCTGGAGTGTAAGAGGAAGAAGCAGTACAAGAAACCAATAGGTTTATGTGCTGACAAACAACGTAGTGATGGGAAGAGAAGGCAGAGTGACAGACAGATGAGCTCATTACTGTGCTGCTTTTCCTTTCACCTTCCAGTCAAGGCTGGTGCAGGTCCAGGACAACATGGGCTTGGGAAAGTGGATTGAATGATGCTTACTGTCAGACTGAGGACATCTAGGGACAGAATTAAAGTAATGCAGAGAAAATCTCTGGATTGAAGGTAAATAAGCAACAAAAGCAAGTTTTGTGTTTTACCTTTTAATGGTCTACTCATTTTTATCTTGTTATCTTTGGATGCAGTTCTTCTTTAAAGCAAAATTGATATTCATTTGTAGGTATGTAGTTAACTGTAGGTATTAATTACAGTAAAATGAGCTAGGAGAGCCCCTGACCCCTGCTGAGATGGACTTAACTTCCATAGTCATTTTTTGATGTGATAATTCACTAGAATGGGCTTCCAGCCTTGTTGGGTATGCCTCCATAAATCACTTATCTTCATATGGGATACAATTAGAATTATCAACCCAAACCTAGTCTCAAAAGGAATAGCTCAAATAAGTGAGTTTTAATATATAGCTTACCCGGATGAGACTTGTCCAGCCCCACCTGCTTAATATGCTTAACTACTGTCTATCACTTTGATGTGCAGCCTTATAACCCTTTCCTCTCTCTACTAAAACACATTTTTAGTTTTATTGTATTCCCATCGTAGAGATTTTCCTTTACTTTCTGCCCCAATTACATGAGCTGCAAGGCAGAAAATCTCAATGGGGAACAAAGACTAAAAAAATCCTCATGAGAGTCTCTAACCACTCACCACCCTATTAAAACATTATTAAAAATGTTTTGGCTGAAGATCCACTTTTGTTCAATTTTATATTTTCTGTGCATGTAAGAAACTGTCTAGAAATGAAAGTATCTCTATATAATCCTTTTTGTGTCAATAAATAATTTGTGAGTGATGCTAATGTTAAATTCACTCTCAACTCTCATCAATCAGATGAGCATTAAAGTATTTTTATGTTCCTCAACCTTAGTGCATTCTCTCTAGGAAAATATAAAGAATTTGTTCATCGTCTAACATTGTAAGCTGGGCTGAAGAGCTGAAAAGGACCCTGCACAGGCTTGACAATGGTTCCACATACATATTACATATGTTGAGGGTTGGAAAAAGGTTTATAAAGATGAAGACCTTAATACCTGAAGAAGGATTGAATCCTTCCTCTATGCATCCAAACTAAATCTTTAACATTTCCACTGATTTCCACTGAGTCTTCACATACACAGCTTGATTGGTGGAGGTTTTCCTACCTCACCTGATTCCTGAAAAGTCTTGGGGCTACCAACCACTTAGAGCCTGAAGCAAGAAGCTTTGTATCTCTTCAGCTATTATTATATAAAACTGTATTGCATGTGGAGGTAAAATTTCCTACCCTGTTATTTGGATTTGTTTGAATCAGAGGGTCTAGACCACCCAACATACAGTTAAAGCACCGAAAAGATCCTAATTAAAATTTGTATATTAAGCTGTTTTGGGATGCTCACACTAATGCAATTGTCTGGATCAGCCTTTCTCAACCTTTTCAACATGGAGAAATCCTTGAAATAACTTTACGGTCCTGCTAAAAGTTACTATATCTAGAACTCATTAAACATTAGTGTGATGGTCAGTGGAAAGAAGGCTCCTTACATTTGTGATCATTTGTACCCCTTTACAGATAGCTAAATTGATCAATAGTGTCAGAGGGAACTTATCTGAGAAGCAGAAATTGCTCATTGCTCAAGGAACCCCTAGTAACCTCTGGAGGAAGCCTGGTTGAGAAACCCTGGTCTGGATCACTGTGTACCTGCCATTTCTTGTGAAGCTTGTATACCTAAGCGATGTTTCCTGCTTGTGTGATGCAAGGTGTTAAGAAGCAAGTGGCAGTAAAGATCTATGCCATCAACACCTGGTGTCGTCTATTGCAATAGCAGGGAGTGATTTACTGACCTGTGACATTCAATAAACAGTTTCTGCATTTTTGTCATATACAAATGGGTAGTGACAATCAGATAATGCATAAAAACTACTGGACAGGAAAGAACAAAAATGAATAGATCTATATTCCAGCCGGTTATTATTTTAGCTTTAGGGGCAATATTTGCTAAATTGTGTCTTTTAGAATGGCTCTGCTACCTATCCACGTACTCCCTGGGTATCAAAGAAACAAGTTCTGTAAATTGGGGCATATATTTATCACTATACTAAGTTTGGCAATCGATGACCAGAAAGCAAAACGTACTTCTTTCCTGCTGTGACAAACAGTACAGGCCACGAGTAAGGCAACTTTTCTTGAATTCTTATTTTGACTCACTACAAGAATATATCCTTGTTAGCAGACTTGCTGACTGCAGTATGCCTGCTGAGTGGGTGGTAGTTCAACTTGCTAGTTACCTGGCCCCTCTCTGGAGGCAAAGCAACTGCATTTCATCCAATAATACAGCTACAGTACAGTACTGAGTACTACATCAATGTGTTACTTACATCTAATCATTGCATTATTATTATTATTATTTGTATCATTGTATTACAACATCATGGGGTCTCGGGCTTCCCTACAGCTTGAAATCTGTGAAGGGACAAAATACAGTATACCGTGCAGCTTTCAAACGATACTAACTAAAACATACAGTAAAACTATGAAACATACCACTTAATAAATTATAATTCACATGTACAATTATTCTGCTCCTTCAGCCTATATACATGGAATTCCACAAAGCAAACCCTGCATCAGAGTGCAAAGTGCTGTTATATAATAGTCCTCTACCCCCCCCCCCCCCATTAAAAAATAGTCAAAATAAAAAGTGCAGGAGCGAATTCTTGCAAGATCTTCAACCCCTAGGTGAGGGGTGTGATATAACGTTTTCTCCCAATGTTTTGTTTTTTCATCATTTTTACATTGGGGGGGGGGGGGGGGGGGGGGGTGGTCTACTACACACTGGCACTTTTTGATGAAAGTCCTCCAAGTGGTATTAAAACCAAAGCAAACATTTATTATATTGCAGCTTACTAATTCTTAGATGTGATGGCTACACTCATTTACTGTTTTAGGCTTTCTTTCTTCTATTTGTATCTGCTGATCCACCCAACAAGATGGTTTTTTTTTTTAAGAACAAGCTCTCCAGCAGAATATATCAGTTGCAGAGGTGAGACAAACCATTTATCACTAGCAGGGGTGCGTACAATGATCATCTTTTATTTATCTATGTAAAACCTTCTCTCAAAAGGAAAAACATAGTTTGCTTCAACTGCTTATAAAGTATTAGATGGAGTTTTTAGATAGCCTGTTTAAAGCAGTAGTAAACCATCAGAAAAATAAAAAGGAATGGGCCCCCCTGCAGGATTAAGTTATAATGTGCTAGTATGCACAGCATACTAGCACATTATGACAGACTGACAAACCTGTACACGGAGCCCTCCAGCACAGCACTGTCACGGTTCCCCGATGCTGCCATCTTTACCCGGTCTTCCTTCCGGTTTTGCGGGCTCCAGCTGTGTGAGTGGCCGGGGCTGAAATGGCATCACTCCTGCACATGTGCGCAAGAGCCCTCGGCTCCTGCACGGAGATCTGAAGGTCCAGCACAGTATGCTGTCCCTTCAGAGCACATGCATCGGTGACATCACTGGTTGCATGTTATGTGAATATCTACAATAATTTCTCCGTAGGATGTGGAAACATGTCAATAAGATTTGAACAAATTAATGTGGTGGGCTACTACATGGCAAATGAGGTTTTATGTAGAAAAATATAAAATAATACATTTGGGTGGCAAAAATATGAATGCAATCTATACACTGGGGGGAGAACCTCTGGGGGAATCTAGGATGGAAAAGGACCTGGGGGTCCTAGTAGATGATAGGCTCAGCAATGGCATGCAATGCCAAGCTGCTGCTAACAAAGCAAACAGAATATTGGCATGCATTAAAAAGGGGATTAATTCCAGAGATAAAACAATAATTCTCCCGCTCTACAAGACACTGGTCCGCACGTACCTGGAGTATGCCGTCCAGTTCTGTGCACCAGTCCTCAGGAAGGATGTACTGGAAATGGAGCGAGTACAAAGAAGCGCAACAAAGCTAATAAAGGGTCTGGAGGACCTTAGTTATGAGGAAAGGTTGCGAGCACTGAACTTATTCTCTCTGGAGAAGAGACACTTGAGAGGGGATATGATTTCAATGTACAAATACCATACTGGTGACCCCACAATAGGAATAAAACTTTTCAGCGAAAGTGAATTTAAAAGGACACATGGTCATTCACTAAAACTAGAAGAGAAGCGGTTTAACCTTAAACTGCGTAGAGGGTTCTTTACTGTAAGTGCCGGTTCACGCTACAATGACTTGGGATCCGACTTGTCAGACCTCAAGTTGCCCCAAGTCGCTGGACATAACAAATTCTATTGAAGTGAATGAGAACCGTCTTAATGTACACTACTGAAGTTGCTCCGACTTCAAAAAAGGTTCCTGTACTACTTCAAGGCGACTTCTAGGCAACTTGTACCCATAGATTTCAATGGAAGTTGTCTCCAAGTTGGTTCTCCATCTATTCTGAAGCAACTTTACAGGAAAAAGAAAATCATTTACACAGGTACTTCCCATGTTTACCCAGGCAACCCCCTCCCTCCCACAGAGCTGATTATTCTGTGATTGGCCACAGCCAAAGCCGCCTGTCCTGGAGGCAACTTTAAGTTGCGTTGTAAGTTGCGCAAAGTCACGCTGAAGTCGCCTCCAAATCGCCTTGCAAAGTCACGTTGTAAGTCAGGTTGCCCCTGTGTGAACCGAGCCTAAGAGCAGTAAGGATATGGAATTCTCTTCCACAGGCGGTGGTTTTAGCGGGGAGCATCGATAATTTCAAAAAACTATTAGATAAACACCTGAACAACCACAACATACAGGGATACACAATGTAATATTAACATAAAAGCGCACACACAGGTTGGACTTGATGGACTTGTGTCTTTTTTCAACCTCACCTACTATGTACTATGTACTAAATAGTGCAAGTTTAGGAGATATTCACTGTGCCTACAAGTAAGCCTTATTATAGGCTTACCTGTAGGTACAAGTTCAAAAGTGAAGTTTATTTCCACTTACAAAATTAAAACGAATGCTGCCCCCACATCTAATGATTGGTGAGCTGCAATATAATACATTTTTGGTTCTGAGTTTAACCAGTTGCCACCCGCCCACCGTCAAATGATGGAGGGACAGTGTGGCTCTCTTTCTGGGTTTGACGTCAGGGCACCAGAACGCCCACTCTCACGCCTCCGCAGGGGCGCGCAGCACGCGATCGCGGCTGCGCTGTTAGGACACAACGTGACCCAGATATTTTTAAAGAGCCGCTAATGCGGCCCTTTAACCGTGTGATCGGCTGCTTACAATCACAGCCAGTCACATGTAAATGCAGAAGTGCCGTAAATCGGCTCTCCTCTCCTCATCCTGAGTGTGTGGCGAGGAGAGCCGATCAGTATCATCTCCTCGCAGGGGAGAACAGGGAAGGTAATCAGGGCACTGATCATCAGTGCCCTGATTACAGTAAAGCTCCAGCAGTGCCACCAATCAGTGACCATGAGTGTCACCAATCAGTGCCCATGAGTGCCATCAATCAGTGCCCATCAGTGACAAATCAGTGAAACAAATCAATGCCCATTACTGGTGCCAGTCAGGGCTGCCTTTTAGTGCCCATCAGTGCCTGCTCATCAATGCTGCCCATCAATGCCCATCAGTGCTGCTCATCAGTGCTGCCCATCAGTGCTGCCTATCCATGCTGCCTATCAGTGCCCAGCAGTGCCAACTATCAGTGTCCACCAGTGCCCACCAATACCACCTATCAGTGCCCATCAGTGCCGCCTATCAGTGCTCATCGGTGTCACATATCAGTGGCCATCAGTGTGGCACAATAGAGCCTCCTCATCACTGCCACCTAATCAGTGCCCATAAGTGCCACCTCATCAGTGCCCATCAGTGAAGGAGAAAAATTACTTATTTACAAAATGTACTGACAGAAACTAAGAAAAACATATTTTTTTCAAAATTGTCAGTCTTTTTTCTTTAGTAAAAAATAAAAAAACCCAGCAGTGACTAAATTCCACCAAAAGAAAGCTCTATTTGTGTGAAGTAAATGATCAAAATTGTATTTGGGTACAGTGTTGCATGACCGCGCAATTGTCATTCAAAGTGCGACAGCATTGAAAGCTGAAAAATGGCCTGGGCAGGAAGGGGGTGAAAGTGCCCTGTATTGAGGTGGTTAATACCACTTCAACCTAAAACTTTTTAAGCTAAAGTCCTAACTAGGAGCAGGATCTGCAAGATACTGGATAGCACTTTATAGAGGAAGTCTTTTCTGTGCTCTCTATGATTTAGCTTCAGTTTGTTTTTTTGCCAACTACCCGCCATTCTTCCGTCCAATGAGAGGGTCCCCGCTGTCTGTAAGAGCACTGTCATTAGACAGGAGGATGGAATTTGGGGAGCTCAGTCACAAATATAGATACCGTAGTTAAGGGCATTTTGTGGTGTCTGCACTGAGAAAGAACTTTTCTATTGAGAATCTAAAATACAGCACAGATTTGGGATAAGTGTGTTTTCCATGATGGAATGATGGTGTTTTTCATAAGCAATAATTGAATGGAAAATTCACTTAGCAAATAAGGATGATGAGTAACTTACATGGGAGAGAGGCGATGTGTTTATATATAATTTTAGCATCTTAATTACTTCATGTTTTGTACATCCAGCCAAAGACCATAGCACCATCACTAAGCCACAAAAGCAGTTTTTGTACTTTACATGTGCAAGTGATTTTCCAGTCAAGTCATCAGATTAGGAGATCTAGTACCATGGCTTAAACTGGGGCTCTCCCACAGGCCTCTGGTATAACACATACTGCATTCTAAAATCCTTGAGAATCCATGCAAACTCCACTGTATAAGATGTTTAATGGGTTTTGGCCTGAAAAATAAATTCCTAACATATTTTCAGTGACTCCCATGAAAACCTTCACAACGGTGTCTGGGGCTTCTCAAATGATGTCTTGCAAGGCTAAACTATATATTTTTGAATATTACATATTATTATGTGCATTATTATGGGTGTAACAGATCTACTTGGAAATGTTGGAAAGGCAGAAAAAAGGTCAATGCTTCACTCCCCTAGGAACTATATGTGATGTAAATAGTCAAGTCATGTGGCTATTGCATATCTAATGCAAAGAAAATGCAAAGACATCTATGTACATCCACGCCAGTTTGTTTTATTCTGCACTGAGTCTATGCATTACATAACTCAACTGGCAGTAATGTTTCCTACTCTAAGATCCCTTGAAGTCATTCTTTATACATTCAAATATATATACCACAGGGTCAATTCCCAAAGCCCACTATCTCTGTTGCTGGAACCCCTTGAAGAGCTCATGCAAATATTGACTTCCTAAAGGTCAGCAATTGCTTGGTGTTTTAAAGAGGTTTTAGATATGCCTTCAAGCATTTCTCCAATGCTGCAAGCAAGTTATGGCACCATGTAATGCCTACAATTTAGCTTTATTTTTAGCTTATTAACTATATGGTCACTTTTTTAAAACTTGAAGTTCCCCCAGAAGTGAATAAGGCTTTCGAGCCCCCTTGCCATGCATCCCTGTGCCTCCACTTCTACATCTGTATAGATAAAAGGCTGAGCCTGTAATCTCCCGTAACTGCCAACTAGTTCCGAAGGGATTACTACAGTAGTAGCTGGTGGCTTGAGTTGTGTGAATGACAGTGGCTGGGGAGTGGCACCAGTCATTCACAAAAACAAAAAGCAACAGCACAAGCCACCAGCAACTACTGTAGTAATGTCCTCTGTATTAGCTGGCAGCTATGGGAGATTGTGGACTCAGTCTTTTGACAGTAGCGGAGTAGGCATGGCTGCAGAAGGGAGAGGGGCTGTGTGGGGTTGCAGCTGCAACCCCTCACAGCACAAATGGAGCAGAAGAGGCAGAAAGATGCACACACAGAGTAGGTGAGGCACAGGGAATCATGATAAGAAAGGCTGCAGACTTGAGAGTGGGCTGTGGCTTCAGTGCTACCTGTGCCAACTATATAGTTGCGCCCATAATTTGGGCATCTGCTTGAAGCTACAGCCAGCACTAACAGGAATAAAAAAAACACATCACAGATTTGAACGCGTACACATCATATGTGCATGGGGTCCACTGGGGAATTTAACAAGTCTTTTTAACTTTATGGTGAGAATCCTTCTTTACTGATCTAACACCATATTAGAAGCTTTGACTTCCCTTGGACTTTACCATAGCTCCCAACTCTCCCTCATTTGAAGGGACAGGTCTCAACAGCAGTTGAGACAGCCAATTATTAACAGCCAATTATTTTCTGCATATTAGGTCTTTGTGGTCCATGTAACCAAGGCTGTGGCAGAAACGTGTCTATTACCTGCATACTGGAGCTGATTTACTAGAACCGGAGAGTGCAGAATGTGGTGCAGCTGTGCATGGATAGCCAATCCGCTTCTAACTTCAGTTTGTTCAATTAAACTTTGAAAAAAAGCTGGAAGCTGATTGGTTTCTCTGCAGGGCTGCACCAGATTTTGCACTCTCCTTTTTTAGTAAATCAACAAAAGTGTGCTAAAAGGTGTCCCTCTTCATCATTTCAAAAAGTCGGGAGCTATGCCTTACTGACCTGCTTGATCCAACACACTATTCAGAAAGTACTGAGCCCAGGAACAGCCAGACAAATAGCATTTTCAAAAGGAGGTAAGCAGTGGCATTAATCATATTTCTCTTAGCACAGGTTTTTGCTTTATTGTACAACATAAAATTTTCATTGTGCTTCCTCTACCCTGATCTCCACTCTATAATTCCCATCACAAAAGGCAAATGGTGACAGGAATGATCATAGAAATAACAGCAGTCTTCATCTGCCATTTTCTTTGTCTATAGTGATTCCCTGTCATTATGCTGGTGCAGTGGTGGCTGGTGCTCAATTTTTAGGGGGGGGGGGCCAGCAAACAAACACCCCCTTACACAGTTCGTTCGGCTGGTCAATGACCCCACCACCCCCCCCATCAATTAGCCGGGTGATCCCCCCCATCGCTTGTCCACCCACCAGCCCCGCACTTACCCCATCTAGGTTGCGGGCAGTTTCATCTCCTTCCTGCATCTCCTCCTCCTCATCGGCTTCACCTGCATCTCATCCTCCTCGGCGGGTTCCTCCTCGGTGGCCAATATGGTTGCTTCTCCTCTTGCCCAATCAGGCCTTAAGACCTGCTTCCTGATTGGCCAGGAGAAGAATCAGGAATACAAAAGCAAATATAAATTCGCTATTGTCACACAACTGGGTGGGCTCAGCGTGCAGTGCTCTTCGCCTCGAGCCCACCCTTTTTTGAAGCCAATTAGAGCCTCAGGCTGTAATCATTAGCTTCCAAAAAAAAAAAACATTGAAATCCATGCGTCCAGCACCCTGTATGTAGATTAGAGCTGGGTACATGGATTGGAGGGGGGGCGCTCCTTATGGACAGGCTGCCACTGTCCTGGTACAGGCTCCAGCTCTGTAGGTGCAATGTGTCTAGTGGTGAATGAAGGCTCTGGGCAGACAATACTTATCATTTAAAATATATTTTTGTATATTTTGGTCTGGATGCTCTAAACTGCCCAAAATCTCCTGATCCAGAAAGCACAGGAGGTCCAGCCAATAGATGTCACACCTGCAGACATGTTCTTTATAATGAAGGTAGAAGGTCTGTCTTTTCTGCTTATCTGAATACTGATGACAGGGCTGACTGCCAAGTGAGCCCAGTCCATATGTTGGGAGGACACAGAAGAAGTGAGAGAAGGAATACGAAACTACAGCTACGTGAACATTTGCAGCAAACATTTATTGCTAAATTTGGAAATCTAGCAGGAATAATTTCTGGATGCCTGTGAATGAATCAGATGAAGATATTTGGGAATTGATGTTCTGAAGTCAGAATGACTGGCTCAGTGGGGAATAATTCCTTATCTGTACAAAAGACACAAACTTCATAGACCAAAGCTGTGCACGCTTCTTTATTGTTAGTTAACAAGCATCCAGTCCAAGTGAGCAAGTTGCAAAACAAACAATTTGTGAGAAACAGTTCAATCCCCAGAGATTCAGTTCTTCCAATTTACTTTCTAGAATAGGAAGATACAGGAAGCAAGAGCTCAGCCCAAACTCCGTTTATGTTTCCTACTGGCAAATATGAAGCACAATGAGGATCAGGGGTAATTGAATTTTCACATTTATGTTCAGAGTGGGACCCATCCGATCCAAACCTAAAATACTTTCAAATTGCCTCTAGCTCAGTTTGCATATTGGAAAAAGTAGAATATAAAATGTAATATCTGCAAAGCTAAAGCCCAACTCCAGGCAAATAAAAATGATCCTCTGCAGGGTTAATTGCTCTAGGGGAACAATAAAAGGAAATGTACTTACCTGCTCCTCTCTACAGCTAGACAGGTCCTCGCAGCTTTTGCGCCCCCACACCCCCACGCATTAGTGTTCTAATGTTCTGACGTCATCAAGACCAGAGCAGGGTCCACAGCCCTTCTTTGGATGTGAGGTCACCACCGGTACCTTCCAGGATACATACCTTTATTCCAGAAATCAAATCCAGGAGGGCTGGAGTTTATCTCCATCACCACCGGTAGACGATTCTCTGCTGTATAGCCTGGCACTCACGTTTTAATGTGGCATGTGAAATCCGACACTAAGAGCCCTTGCACACTGGGGCGGGGGGCGGCGTCGGCGGTAAAACGCCGCTATTATTAGCGGCGTTTTACCGTCGGTATGCGGCCGCTAGCGGGGGCGGTTTTACCCCCCGCTAGCGGCCGAGAAAGGGTTAAATACCACCGCAAAGCGCCTCTGCAGAGGCGCTTTGCCGGCGGTATAGCCACGCCGTCCCATTGATTTCAATGGGCAGGAGCGGTAAGGGAGCGGTATACACACCGCTCCTTCACCGCTCCGAAGATGCTGCTGGCAGGACTTTTTTTACTGTCCTGCCAGCACATCGCTCCAGTGTGCAAGCCCTCGGGGCTTGCACACTGGAATGAAAGCAGCGGCACTTTCGGGGCGGTTTGCAGGCGCTATTATTAGCGCAATAGCGCCTGCAAACCGCCCCAGTGTGCAAGGGCTCTTAAGGTATGATGCTCATCTATGGAGTGTTACATTGTGAGCAGAGGCTGATGCCCCATTGGTGTGTGTGTCAGTTCCAGCATGGAACTGGTTAAATGACTGTACCCATCATGTAACCTTGAAGAGGACCAGTTCTGAGTGTCAAGGGCGGACACGTAAGGGAGCCCTGAAGGCTAGAGAGGCTGAGTAGTGATTTGGTAACTTAGATGGGGGTGGAGGAAGAAATTTTAAAAATTACATGGAACTGAGCATATAGCTGAATCTGCATATGCAAGCATGTCGCTGACCTCACTTTTCAGGGCTGCAGTTAAGCAAAACAGCTTAGTCACCAACCAGCAATCCATTGCAACATTCCAATACACAAATTTCAGGGCTGATAAGAAAACATTTCAAAAATGACTGAAGCTGATCTAAAGGCAAGGTAAGTTGTAGGTGTACTCCATCCTTAAAGAGAACCACTAGCTCCACCATTCATTTTAACAAAAAACTTATCATAAGATTATATGTGCATTCAAGTTATTTTATGCATGTTATTTACCTGTAAAAGCCTCCTTTGTGTAAACATACAAAAGCCCTGAGACTGCTGCTGGGTGCCGCCATTTTGAATATAATGTCAGCAGTCCGCAGAAGAAAGGGGCAGAAATTCTGGGTTAGCACAGATGGGTTTAGTTCATTTTGTGTGGATTAGCTTTAAAGGACCCCACCAAGTTATACATGGTGAAACAGTGACCTGATCTTTGTGTTTGGCTAGTGTTGAGTCCCTGTATATGAGTCTATACACTCCTATTTTATTAACTTGGTTTTAGTACAGATGGTAACTGGACCCTCCAAAACAGGAGATGACTATGGCATGCAAGGTGAAAAGGTGAAAGGGGACTATAGAACATAGTGTTATGCTGCGTACACATGGCCGGACTTTCCGGCAGAAAAGGTCCGATGGAATCATTTCAATTTCAATTTTTTTTCCGATTTTTAGGAGCATTTTTATGTAATTTTTTTTTTTAGGGTGGACCTCCGATTTAATAATTCCTTTCTGGGTCCTGGAGCTTAGCAGAGCTTGGGGTGAGTATAAAGCCCTAGGCCACTTTTTGGGGTTAGTGAAAAAGAAAAAGCTGCGCTATCAAGTGAACCAAACTAAAACTAAAACCAACTACAGCTGCTGGCACACAACAAACCAAGTCACAAATAATATCAAAGAAGAAAAGTGCAGCGCTAGTCTATATGTGAAAATAAACAAATAAACAAATATGTGACTCTATATGGCAAAAGTCAAGTGATAAAGGCACAAAAAACAATGACATAGCAGGAATGTGCAAGTTAGTGTCTCAGGAAAGAATGTCAATCCCAAAAGTCTATAAATAATTAAACCAGAAGATCCTCTCCCAAGCAGGGGAGTGACAGTGTCTTGGAGGGGCTGTGGACACCAAGGAGGCGACCACAAGTTGCAATGACACTCCAATCTTCAAGAAAAAAGGTGGGTACTCTTACCGGATCAGTAGGACGCATCTACCATATAGCAGTGCGTCAGTAAGGCAAAAAGGGGATGGTCATCCAGGATATCCAACCAGGTAGTGTTTTCCGGGTCCCGACCACCAATGGAGGGGTGGTGTCCTAGGCAGGCTGTGGATCTCCAATGCACCCTGTCAGTGGGCCCTGAGGATAGGGTTTATGACCACTGACCTAAAAGACCAAGGCAAACTACAGATAGAACCATTTGCTTGTGATCGCTCAATTCCGGTATCGGAGATCGGGTGCATTGGAGATCCACAGCCTGCCTAGGACACCACCCCTCCATTGGTGGTCGGGACCCGGAAGACACTACCTGGTTGGATATCCTGGATGACCATCCCCTTTTTGCCTTACTGACGCACTGCTATATGGTAGATGCGTCCTACTGATCTGGTAAGAGTACCCACCTTTTTTCTTGAAGATTGGAGTGTCATTGCAACTTGTGGTCGCCTCCTTACAAGTGTCCACAGCCCCTCCAAGACACTGTCACTCCCCTGCCTGGGAGAGGATCTTCCGGTTTAATTATTTATAGACTTTTGGGATTGTCATTCTTTCCTGAGACACTAACTTGCACATTCCTGCTATGTCATTGTTTTTTGTGCCTTTATCACTTGACTTTTGCCATATAGAGTCACATATTTGTTTATTTGTTTATTTTCACATATAGACTAGCGCTGCACTTTTCTACTTTGATACTAGGCCACTTTTTACCTTCTAGCTAGGCCTCATTATTAGTCAGTAGGGATGAGCCTAACACCCCCCGGTTCGATTCGCACCAGAACATACCGAGCAGGCAAAAAATTTGGCAAAACACCCGAACACCATTAAAGTATATGGGACACAATCATGAATAATCCAAAGTGCTAATTTAAGAGGCTTATATGCAAGTTATTGTCATGAAAAGTGTTTGGGGACCCGGGTCCTGCCCTACAGGACATGTATCAATGCAAAAAAATTTAAAAACGTCAATTTTTTCAGTAGCAGTGATTTTTTTAATGCATGAAGTGAAACAATAAAAAATGAAATATTCCTTTAAATATCGTGCCTGGGGAGTGTCCAAAGTATGCCTGTAAAGTGGCGCATTTTTCCCGTGTTTAGAACAGTACCACAGCAAAATGACATTTCTAAAGGAAAAATTGTCATTTAAAGCTGATCGCGGCTGTAATGAATTGTCGGGTCTCAGCAATATGGATAAAACTCATTGAAAAAAAAGAGCATGGGGTCCCCCCCCCCAGTCCATTACCAGGCCCTTTGGGTCTGATATGAATATTAAGGGGGACCCTGAACCAAAATGTAAAAAATAAAATTGCGTGGGGGCCCCCTAAAATCCATACCAGGCACTTCGGGTCTGATATGGAAAGAGGAACCCTGTGCCAAATTTAACAAAAAAAATGTCGTAGGGGTCCCCCCAAAATCCATACCAGACCTTTATCCGAGCACTCAACCTGGCAGATCGCAGGAAAAAGAGGGGGGGACGAGAGAGCACCCCCCCTCCTGAACCGTATCAGGCCACATGCCCTCAACATGGGGAGGGTGCTTTGGGGTAGCCCCCCAAAGCACCTTGTCCCCATGTTGATGAGGACAAGGGCCTCATCCCCACAACCCTTGCCCGGGGGTTGTGGAGGTCTGCGGGCAGGGGGCTTATCGGAATCTGGCAGCCCCCTTTTAACAAGGGGACCCCCAGATCCCAGCCTCCTCCCCTGTGTGAAGGGTGGGTACAAATATACCCCTATCATTTCACAAAAAAAGTATCAAAATGTTAAAAATGACAAGGCACAGCTTGAGGACAAAAAAAGTATGTAACCGAGTGGCCCCGCCCCCCTTTGATGCCACAGGGAGGCCGTGGGAAAGTCCCCATGGTGTCAGAGGGGGCGGGGTCACCCGGGAACGTCACCGGGTGGTCCCGCCCTCAGTTATATAAGAACTGTCAAAGGCGCTGAAGTGTCACACGGTGGGTTCCTCCCATTGAGGCAAATTTTTTTTTTCTTTTTCGGTCCATCGCGGGGAGATAAAAGAAGATGAATGGACATCGTGGGACATTTTTTTTTTTAAATAAAGGGCTTGTCCCCAAGCTGTGTCTTGTCATTTTTAACATTTTTACACTTTTTTGTGAAATGGTAGGGGTACATTTGTACCCCATTACCATTTCACACAGGGGGGAGACCGGGATCTGGGGGTCCCCTCGTTAAAGGGGGCTTCCAGATTCCAATAAGTCCCCTACCCGCAGACCCCCACAACCACCGGGCAAGGGTTGTGGGGATGAGCACCCTCCCCATGTTGAGGGCATGTGGCCTGGTACGGTTCAGGAGGGGGACGCTCTCTCGTTCCCCTCTCCTGCGGCCTGCCAGGTTGTGTGCTCGGATAAGGGTCTGGTATAGATTTTGAGGGGGACCCTTACGCCATTTTTTTTTAAATTTTGGCACAGGGTTCCCCTTAAAATCCATACCAGACCTGAAGGGTCTAGTATGGATTTTGGGGGTTGACCCCTACGCCATTTTTAAAAAAAATTTGGTGCAGGGTTCCCCTTAATTTTCATATCAGACTCAAAGGGCCTGGTATCGATTTTAGGGGGACCCCCACGCAATTTTTGTTTTTAAATTTTGGTTCGGGGTTCCCCTTAATATTCATACCAGACCCAAAGGGCCTGGTAATGGACTGGGGGGAACCTCATGCTCTTTTTTTTTCCATTAAATGACAATTTTTCCTTTAGAAATGTCATTTAGCTGTGGTACTGTTCTAAACACGGGAAAAATGCACCACTTTACAGGCATACTATAGACTTCCCCCAGGCACAATACTTAAAGGAATATTTCATTTTTATTGTTTCACACTAAGCATTAAAAAAATCACTGCTCCCGAAAAAATGGCCGTTTTTAAAAACATTTTTTTCATTGATACATGTCCCCTGTGGCAGGATCCGGGTCCCCAGACACTTTTTATGACAATAACTTGCATATAAGCCTTTAAAATTAGCACTTTTAATTTTTCATGTTAATGTCCCATAGACTTTAATGGTGTTCCGGCCGCTTTCGAACTTGCCCCGAACACCGCATATTGTTCGGTGTTCGCAGAACATCCGAACAACCAAAGTTTGGCCCGAACATAAGCTAAGAATCGTTCGCCCATCCCTATTAGTCAGACCTTTAACCACTTGCCGACTGGCTCACGCCGATATACGTCGGCAGAATGGCACGGACAGGTATATTAACGTACCTTACCTGTACGTTGCCCTTTAAGACGCTGCATCGTGGGTGCGCCACGAGCTCCGTCAGTGTGATCACGGGTAAACAATGTATGTAAACAAGCATTTCTCCATTCTTCCTAGTGACTGGACACTGATCACAGCTCCCTGTGATCGGGAGCGGTGATCAGTGTCGAGACACACGTAGCCCATCCCCCCTGCAGTTAGAACACATCCCTAGGACACACTTAGCCCCTCGAGCGCCCCCTCCTGGTTAACTCCTTCACTGCCAGTCACATTTATACAGTAATCAATGCATTTTTAATCACACTGATCGCTGTATGAATGCAAATAGTCCCAAAATAGCGCCAAAAGTGTCCGACTCTCTCATCCATAATGTCGGAGTCACAATAAAAATTGCTGAACGCCGCCATTACTAGTAAAAAAAAATATTAATAAAAATGCCATAAAACTATCCCCTATTTTGTAGACGCTATAACTTTTGCGCAAACCAGTCAATAAACGCTTACTGCATTTTTTTTACCAAAAATATGTAGAAGAATATGTATCGGCCTAAACTGAGGAAAACAAATGTTTTTTTATATATTTTTTGGGGATATTTATTATAGCAAAAAGTAAAAAATATTGCGTTTTTTTCAAAATTGTCACTCTTTTTTTGTTTATAGCGCAAAAAAAAAAACCGCAGAGGTGATCAAATACCACCAAAAAAAAGCTATATTTGTGGGGAAAAAAGGAAGTAAATTTTATTTGGGAGCCACGTCGCACGACCGCGCAATTCAGTTAAAGTGAAGCAGTGCCGAATCACAAAAAGTGCTCTGGTCTTTGGCCCGCCAAATGGTCTGGGGCTTAAGTGGTTAAACATGTATGACCTGACTGATGCTTAGGGCTCCTCTCTGTTGTGGTGAAAAGGTTGACTGCTAACAGAACACTAAAAAGGTACATGTGCATTAAACTGCATTAAACTATATTTATTTGCTGCCTTGCAAAATGAAAGTGCTGCTTGGACCGTTCCGGGGTGTCTAAGCCTTGTCTTGGATTACTGCTGTCATCAGTTGAGCCTGTTCCCCTTACAATGAGATTTCTTGTAGAGAATGTTGATGGGTTGGGAAATGCCGAATGACATGTAGAAGAGATTGACAGATCAGGATTAAATCTCAATCTATCCAGCTCTATTTCCTCATACCTACAGTAGTTAGGATCTCTCGTACTTGGGCTATGAGACCTTTGCAATGTTCCCTAGTATAACTGCAGAGAAAAGTGACAAGCAGACCTTCACAATGTATGCAGCTAAATTTATCTACTGCAAATCGATCCAAGGAATCACCTGTGCCAGTCTCCTTCCTTCATAAAATCACATACTTACTGCTGGGCATAAATATTGGTACAAACTCCTTGGGATTTTTGTCCTTGTTCGGAGTATGCAGCTGCGGATGAGAAACAAACAAAAGCTCTCTCAGGGGTCCCTCCTCCCATTTTACTTCCCCCCCTCTCTAGCTGGGTGCGGGGAGCTGAAATATCATTTGAAGCAGCCCAGCTGTTAAGACAGCTGTTCCAAAAGCAGGACAGTTAACTAGAGCTAGCAAAGGCGGATTAGATGTGAATCAGTCCGGCAGAGATACGGGTCTGCCACAATTAATTTGCATTGTACGTACAGGCTATTTCTAAGCAGGGCACACATACAATTCTTGGCAGGCACACAAGTCTAAATCACCGCTTACATGTAATTAAATCTGTTTTCAATGAAGGAAAGCACGCTAGCAAAAATTAAAATAAAAAAAATCACTGGATTAAAGAACAGCTCCGCTGAGCACTATCTGTGCTCCTCCACAGAATGTCAAATACAAGGTTTGAAAAAAGGAATAAAACGAATTTTCTGTGGTGCACCTGGAACTTTCTCTGCTTTGATCCTTCATTAGATATGAGATTTAGGAAACGGAGGAAGAACATAGTTTCTGAGGGTGTAAGGAACTGGATTTGTACAACGTGTTCTCCCATTGAGGTGAAAGCAGGTTAAAGTACCAATGGTTATAGTTATCAGCTCAGTTTACATTCTACAGAACAGTGCAAGCAGGCATGTCTCTTCTGCAGTAAATAGCCTGCCTGCTCATGAGCGTTGACTTTAGTTCCACTTTAAGGCAAAATTCTCTTGTTTACTGGTTCAAGAACAGTTCAGACCTAGTAAAGATGGATTGGCATTGCATGGGGGCAAATATTAAAATTTCTTCCTCTGTGTCAGGTAGAATGATGGTTTTAGAAGGTTACCCAATTTAAAGAAGAATTCCAGGTATGGCTTTATTATATGTGTGGTTATATTGATGCAGCTTGGACCAATGTAACTATGCATATACCATACCTGGCCAATCCCCCGAACGATGGAAACCACTGATGTAGACACCACTACTTCAGTGATCTCCACTTGCTTCTGGATCCTGTGCCAAGCGGATGCCCTGCTGCACTCTGAACACAGGAGGTTGGCTGCTCAGCACAGGTGCCATTCACAGATTATGTTGAAATTCCTGAATGAATGCAAATCGTTCTCTGATTGGACAAGGTGCAGAGTATGATGTCACTTCTCTGCCTCTCCACATCATCCAATCAGAGAACTCTTTACTCTTTATAGTCATTCAGAAAATACAAAGAATTCTCTTAATGGTGTCCGTGTTGAGTGGTCAACCTCTTGTGTTCCCAGTGCAACAGGGAAAACACTCAGTATAGAACCTGGAAGCAAGTAAAGATCACTGAATTAGTGGTGTCTGCTTCAACGAATTCCAGGGACATTGGACAGGTAGGGTATATATATATATAGATATATATATAGCTATATATATATATATATATAGATATATAGATATATAGATATATCTATATATCTATAGATATATAGATATATATCTATATATCTATAGATATATAGATCTATAGATATATAGATATATATCTATATCTATATATCTATAGATCTATATATCTATAGATCTATAGATATATAGATATAGATATATATATCTATATCTATACTATATATAGATATATATCTATATCTATAGATCTATATCTATAGATATAGATATATATCTATATATATATATATATATTATATTGTCAAAAGTATTGGGACACCTGCCTTTACACGCACGTGAACTTTAATGGTATCCCAGTCTTAGTCCGTAGGGTTCAATATTGCGTTGGCCCACCCTTTACACCTATAACAGCTTCAACTCTTCTGGAAAGGCTGTCCACAAGGTTTAGGAGTGTGTTTATGGGAATGTTTGACCATTCTTCCAGAAGCACATTTATGAGGTCAGGCACAGATGTTGGACGAAAAGGCCTGGCTCGCAGTCTCCGCTTTAATTTATACCAAAGGTGTTCTATCGGGTTGAGGTTAGGACTCTGTGCAGGCCAGTCAAGTTCCTCCACCCCAAATTTGCTCATCCATGTCTTTATGGACCTTGCTTGTGCACTGGTCCAAATCATTTGGTGGAGGGGTGATTATGGTGTAGGGTTGTTTTTCAGGGGTTGGGTTTGGCCCCTTAGTTCCAGTGAAGGGAACTCTTAAGGCGCCAGCATACCAAGACATTTTGGACAATTTCATGCTCCCAACTTTGTGGGAACAGTTTGGGGATGGCCCCTTCCTGTTCCAACATGACTGCGCTCCAGTGCACAAAGCAAGGTCCATAAGGACATAGATAAGCAAGTTTGGGGTGGAGGATGCTTCTGGAAAATGGTCAAACTTTCCCATAGACACGCTCCTAAACCTTGTGGACAGCCTTCCTAGAAGAGTTGAAGCAGTTATAGCTGCAAAGGGTGGGCCAACTCAATAGTGAACTCTACAGACTAAGATTGGGATGCCTTTAAAGTTCATGTGCGTGTAAAGTCAGGCAAGCTGGACCAATGTAATCAAGTATGTATATTAAAGCTATACTTGGAATTCTTTTTCAAATTGGGGCTCCTCCTAAAAAAATCATTCTGCCTGACACAGAAGAAAAAAATTTAAACACTTGTCCCCATGCAATGCCAATCCATCTTCATTAGGTCATAACTGTTCCTCAACCAGTAAACAAGATATTATTGCCTTAAAGTGGAACTAAACTCAAAGCTCATGAGCAGGCAGGCTATTTACCGT